>NC_044396.1:34212820-34529535 GCF_006542625.1 Nomascus leucogenys
CACATGAAAACTCAAAGACTTTCATGAAACTCTAAAATAGTGAACAGCATCATCTGTTTATACTTACTTTATGGCTGTCTTCCTCCCACCCCAATCAGGGCCATTTTTTTCCCGAAAAAGAAAGTGGTATTAGAGACTGGGCCTGGTGGCTCACGCCTGTAATCCCAGCACTTTGGTAGGCCGAGATGGGTGGATCACCTGAGGTCAGGAATTTGAGATCATCCTGGCCAACATGGTGAAACCCCATCTCTACTAAAAATACAAAAATCAGCCGAGCATGGTGGTTCATGCTTATAATCCTAGCTACTTGGAAGGCTGAGTCAGGAGGATCGCTTAAACCTGGGAGGCAAAGGTTGCAGTGAGCCAAGATGGCACCACTGCCCTCCAGCTTGGGCAACATAGTGAGACTCCATCTCAAAAAAAAAAAAAAAAGAAAAGAAAAAAAAGTAGTATTGGAGTTTGTATCTCTGCTCTTTTATCTTAATTTATAAAGCACACTGATGTTGCGTGGGTGAAGGAATATGGCTGGCATCCAGTCTCCCCACTTGGCCCAGGGACTCCCTAAAGTATGGCAGCCTCTTAGCTTATGGAATTCAAATTGGACCTCAGCAATTTTAAATGATGGCATATCATAGAACTCTGGGGTATTACATGCATATTCTTAGACACAAATGCTAAAACTTGAATGTTGAAAGTTTATTAAACATGTTCATTTATTCTGCCTTTAAGAAAATGCTCTATTGGAATACAATTTACATACTATACAATTTACCCATTTAAGAAGTGTGATTCAATGATTTTTTAGTATAGTCACAGATATGTGCAACCATCACCACAGTCAATTTCAGAACAATTTTATCACCCCAAAGAGGAACCCCATACCCTTTAGCTATCACACTCCCATCTTCCCACGTCTGGTCCTGCATAGCCACTGATCTTTCTGTCTCTATAGGTTTTGCCTATTCTGAACATTTCGTATAAATGGAATTGTATATAATATAAGGTCTTTTGTGTCTGACTTCTTTTATTAAGCATAATGTTTTCAAGGCTCATTCATGCTATAGCAGGTATAGTACTTCATTCCTTTTAATGGCCAAATAATATCCCATTGTATGGATGTACCACGTTTTCTTTATCTATTCATACACTGACAGACATTTGGATTGTTTCCACCTTTTAACTATTGTGAATAGTGCCGCTATAAACATTTGTGTACAAACTTTTATTTGAATATGTATTTTTAATTATTTTGGGTATATAGCTAGGAGTGGAATTGCTGGATCATTTGATAATTCTGTGTTTAACTTTTTGGGGCACCACCAAACAGATTTCCACAGCAGATGCACCATTTTACATTCCCATCACCAATGAACAAGTGTTCCAATTTCTCCACATCCTTGCCAACACTTATTTTCTGTTTTTCAAAAAATATTATTATAAACACCTTAGTGGATGTGAAGTGGTATCTCATTGTGGTTTTGATTTGTATTTTTCTAATGACTAATGATGTTGAACATCTTTTCATGTGCTTTTTAGCCATTTATATATCTCCTTTGGAGAAATATATATTCAAGTCGTCTGCCAACCTTCTAATTGGGCTGTTTGAAATTTTGTTGTTGAGTGGCATGCATTCTTCAGTTAACATTTTCTGAGCACAAATTGTGTGACAGGCATGGGGCTGTGGCACTTGGGAGGAGGAATGCAAAGATGAATAAGGTACAGCTCCTGTCTCACAGCTGCCTTCAGCTGTCATGTGCACAGTGAGTGACTCTAGCAAGGGAACCTGCACGCCGAGAGTTCAGTGAAGGGAAAGAGATGGCACTTCCACCTGGCCAATTCTGGGGCTCTGTGGAAGGAGTAAGGCCTGAGGTAGGCCCAGGGAAATGGGAGCTGAGTGAACTTGGGAGCCAATGTTGGAGGTGGGAAAACAGTAGGAATGCCTGGCCAGAGCCCAGGGCTCCCCAGGGAGACAGTGAATCCAAGAGGATGTCAAGTGTAGAGGTGGAGGAAGGTACCTGGGTAGAGGAAAATGCATAAATGAGATGATACACAGTTAAAAATTGACAGAGAGGCCAGGCGCAGTGGCTCACGCCTGTAATCCCAGCACTTTGGGAGGGCGAGGTGGGCGGATCACCTGAGGTCAGGAGTTTGAGACCAGCCTGGCCAACATGGTGAAACTGTGACTCTACTAAAAAATAGCTGGGCATGGTGATGCACTCCTGTAATCCCAGCTACTCTGGAGGCTGAGGCAGGAGGATCACTTGAACCTGGGAGGTGGAGGTTGTAGTGAGCTGAGGTCATGTCACTGCACTCCATCCTGGGTGACAGAGAGAGACTCTGTCTAAAAAAAAAAAAAAAAATTGACAGGGAGCCGGGTGCAGCTGTAGCCTGTAGCTCCAGCTACTCAGGAGGCTGAGGTGAGCAGATTGCTTGAGAACAGGGGTTTGAAGCTGCAGTGTGTACTGTGGTGGGGCCTATGAATGACCACTGCACCTGCACTCCAGCCTGGGCAACAAAGCGAGACCCTGTTTGTAAAAAAATAAATAAATAAAAGACAAGGTAAAGCTACCAAAAAGAAAAAAAATGAATGGGAAGTTTTGCTTGATGACCGTTAAGTGCCTGGATCATGAGTAACAAGGTGCCAAGAATTGCCTGTAGATGTAGCAACAAGTGGGTTGTACTGACCTGTGGTTGGGCTGTTATACTCAAGTATACGAGTATGCCCAAGAAAAGGTGGCCCAAATACCTTGGAGCCCAGAGGTGTCCTGTTTCTTACTAGGGAGTGTCTGCATTAACAGCTGGGCTGGTTTGCAAGGCCTAGAATGGTTGGTGTGGCCTCACTCCCTGTCCCCAGGGTCTCTGCTCAGCTTCTCTGGAGCCACAGCTGGCTCTGCTGGCTGCCTTTGCACTGTCAGTTCCCCGGTAGTGCCTCAGCCTCACGGCTCCTTGTCAAATCTTAGGTCATCTACACATCTTCACCTACAGAGGTGAAGGACCAGAAAACTTGTGGGAAAAGTCAGCCTGGCTTCGTTACTTTCCACCCTAGGCCAGTCAGAGAACTAATTTCCAACTGGGTAAACTCCTTCCTTATCTTGGCAGGAAGACAGGTGTGAAGGACAGTAGCTCATGTGCCCTGAATACCTACTGGGTACCAACCACTCCAAGGGGAGGAAGGAGAGCAAGATTCCACCCTGACTCCAAAAGGCTACCCAGTCCAGCCAGGATCAAACACACCAGGAAGCATAAAAGCTGCATTCCCAGGGTTGCTCAGCGCGGAGTTGTTCCAGTGGGCAGGTCTATGCAAACCTACCTCAAAGTCTGAGGAAACTGAGAGGCCCAAGAAAGAGGCTGATATAGCCATTTCTCAGAAGGAAACCTTTAATAAGGACTTAGAAACAGAAACCATGTCTGTGACAAGATGGTGGATCTGCTCGGCATTACCTCTCAAACTCAAAACCTATATACCATAGAAAAAGAAGCTGAAGCTGACACCTCAGGGAAAAGCAAGAATGCTATGGGAATCTGCCCAAGGGCAGGATTTATGGTTAAGGTTGTTTTGACCTAAGGGCAGGATTTACAGTAAGTACTTGCTCTGACACAAGGAACCCTAGAAACCTTAGAGGCATTCCCGGAACTGGGGTTAATTAGAAGTCAACATGGCAGATCAGCATCCAAGATGCAGTTACTTTAGCCTCTACACGAGTGCCCCTCAGCACTGAGGGGTGTTCACGGTGTGACTGGGAACAGTCTTTGGCCATGGAGTGCTTGTCTTCTCTTTTTTTGAGACAGAGTCTCGCTCTGTTGCCCAGGCTGGAATGCAATGGTGTGATCTTGGCTCTTTGCGACCTCTGCCTCCCAGGTTCAAGTGATTCTCCTACCTCAGCCTCCGAGTAGCTGGGATTAAACAGGTGTGCACCACCATGCCTGGCTAATTTTTGTATTTTTAGTAGAGATAGGGTTTCACCATGTTGGCCAGGTTGGTCTCGAACTCCTGACCTCAGGTGATCCACCCACCTGGGCCTCCCAAAGTGCTGGGATTACAGGCATGAGCCACAGCGCCTGGCCCATGGAGTGCTTTTCTAGTAGCATCTTGTGAGACCAATGCTCCAAGTGACAAACTTGGGAAATGGTATCTTATGGCCTCTTGTACATGCTTGACCTTATGTCTGGGTGTGTTACCAGTGGGAGGTATCTGAGTTACCAGCAGTGAATCCATACAGGTCTGCGGCAACCTCAGTTCTTAGCTCCTCAGAAGAAAGAATTCGACTGAGGGGATAAGGCAGAAAAGGAGACTGAGGCAAGTTTCAGAGGAGGAGTGAAAGTTTATTTAAAATGGCTTTGGAACAAGAAAGGAAAATACACTTAGAAGAGACCCAAGCGGGACACAGAGGTCAAGTGCGATATTTAACCTTGATCCTAGGACTTTATAGGCTGACCCCTCCCCTTTCCCATGCTTCTTCCCTTTGTTTGGTCTGCCCACATGCGCAGTGCCCTCCTTACCCTTGGAAAGTGAGCATGCGCAGTGTGTTTAGGAAGTTGCACACATGCACATCTGAGGCTTTCTTCCCGTTTCCAGTGGAGTGCCCTAGAAGGTCATACTCTGCCATTTTGTCCCTTAATGCACATGCCCAGGAAGTTGCTTCTCCCTGGCAGCTGCATTCAGTTAACACTTTAGTGCAATAGGTGTGGACCATCAGGAAATGGCCTCTCCCTAGCCCTGGCTGCCAGCTTGTCACTTTTAGAGAGGCAAAACAGTAATTCCCAAACCGTCACTCGCCATTCCTAGTGGGTGGGGGAAGGCCCTCTCCTGTTCTGCTCATGCCTGTCTAACTACCTGTAACAGGTGCAGCCTAGGAGTGGTCAGGGGAGCTGTAGAAACCATGGAAGCCAGGGAAGACATTGCTACATGGCTTAGAATATACACATAGCAAAAGTCTTTGTACTGTTCATAGAGAAATTATTTCATCTAAATATTTTGGCCTTTGGCGCCCTGAGAACAGGGGACTTCTGTGTCCTGGCCCCCTTTCGGTTTTCAGTCCCCAGCATGTGGCATCAGCTAATAGTGTTTGTTCTGTGATCTGTCCTGTCTTGTCATAGAGAAGCATGACATAGAGTTAAGAGACCATCTGCTGCAGCTGCTTATAGATGGAAAGCTGTCTTCTCAATAGTGGCTCCAAAGGCCAGGCCACTCTAGTCTTCTCTTAAAAAAAGAAAAACTGCAGTAAAATACACATAACATAAAACATACCATCTGGATCATTTTAAAGTGTATAGTTCAGCAGAGTTAAGTATATTTACACTGTTGTGCAACCAATCTCCAGAATTTTTTTTTCATCTTGCACAGCTGAAACTTTGTACCCATTAAACAATAACTCCCCATTTCTGCTTTCCCACCAGTTCTTGGCAACAACCATTCTACTTTCTGTGTCTATGATTTTGACTACTCTAAGTACTTCATAGAAGTGGAATCTCATGACACTCACCCTTTTATGACTGGTTTATTTCACTTAGTATAATCTCAAGGTGCATCCTTGTGGTATGTGTAGGAATGTCCTTCTCTTTTAAGGGTGAATAATATTTCACAGTAAGTATATGACACATCTTGTTTAAGCCATTCATGCACCAATGGATCTATGTGGTGGTTCCACCTTTTAGTTACTGTGAATAGTGTTGCTATAAATATGGGTGTATGAATGATCTCTTCAAGACTCTGCTTGCAATCCCTTGGATATATGCACAGACATGGAATTGCTAAATCATATGGCACTTCCAAGGTTTAATTTTTTGAGGAACTGCCATACTATTTTTTATAGCGGTGGCACCATCTTACATTCCCTCCAAAAGTACAGAGGGGTTCTAGTCTTTTAAATAGCTCTTCTAAGAGCAGAGTATGTTCTCTAAATAGGTTTCACTTGAAGTTGGAAATATAGACCGTTTTCTTCTCTGCGTCTCTTACAACTTTCTGCTTCCCAAAATTCCCAGTATGTCAATAATTTTGATCGCAAATGGATCTAATTTTAGGGGCCTGATACAGTGAGAAAACACTAGAAACCCCAAGGCTGATAAAGAAATCAGCTTCAGCCTGCAAGCCTCCACTGCCAGGGAGAGCAAAGCAAACTGGCCTGGTGAACCCTGCAATTTTGTGTATTTTTCTCTCCAGTCCACCAGAACCTCTCCTTTTCCTTTTAAGCTGACATTTCACTGATCTCTGAAGTTACTTAAATTCTTTTTCTCATACATAAAATACTTCTTCCCTTCTAAGATAATGCATTTCAAACTGACATTTCCTCATGAAGAATAAGCTAGAAGCACCCACATTGCACAAATTTCTTATTCATGGCTCACCGAGCTAAAACCTTGAGGTGCAAGTGAAACTCAATCCCAAAAGCCCAGTCCCAGAGAGGGAAATCTGGCGGATCCCTCTTCTCCAGAATGTGCTCAGTTCCCTATGGCCTCTGTAGCAGGTAAGGAGAAATGGTTCCTGGGCTTTCAGCTGGCTGTGGGAAGGTCTTCAGGGACAGACTCCAGGCAGTGGTGGAGCAGGAAGTTGGAGCAGCTGGAGGAACTGTGGTTAGGGAATCTCCCCCGGGGCTGCAGCTTTTGCTCCATCTACTTCCTTCCCTGACAGCGGTATTCATTTCTTCACTCCCTGGCCGGGTTCTGCATTTCCCGGCTCTCAGTCCTCAAGGGCCTCCGCTTCAGGAGCGCTCAGGGCAGTGGATTGGGCTCCCAGAGTGGTCATGAGAAAAGCATTTCAGGTCCGCTTCTGGGGGTGTTTCAAAGACCCCCTCAGCATACTGCAGTGAGTCCGAGGAAATCTGACAACGCCAAACCATCGCCAAAGTCAGAGAAAAGGGTAGAAAATAAAGGTGACTTCTGGAGAACAGAAACCACTATTTATTCTTTTTTTTTTTCCCCCCCTGAAAGGATAAGCTTTCCATTGTCACTGCAAGCCAGAAGAAAATGGTGTTTATAGGGGTCAGATGGAAGTTCTCTCTGTTTGCATCTGTCTCAATGTTTGTCCTATTCAGAACCTGGCTAACTTGTTTTACTCTCTGAACTCTCCAAGACTGGCCAGATATTCTGAGGGCTTGGGAGGACTCTCCTTGTTTAATTTTGGTAGAAGCAGCATCTGTGCGGTTGCCTTACAAACCCTTCTGGCCTTCGGTAACCTCTTGCATACAGGTGATGTTGATCAGAGCAAAGGCTCAAAGAGCACATAAGTAGTAAGTTCCTATGTCCTCATAGTTTGTTTAGGAGCAACAGGGCAGGAAAAAAAATTCTTTGGTGCACAGACTTGGGAAAGCCCCATGCTTGGGTATTCCTATTTCACAGACCACCAAGTATCTGAAGAGCACAAAGGGCCATGAAAATCAACATTTATTGAGCATCTACTGTGTGCTTGGGTCTATGTGAGGTGTTGGAACTAAGACTACTGAGATCAATAGAACAGGACACTTGCCTTCAGATGTACCAATAACTAATTGCAACACGCTAGGTACTTGCAGTAGAGTGAAGACTATATTTGGTCTTTGTCCCTAGTTTCTGGCACAGAGCTCCTAACACCCTTGGAATTTCCAGAGTGACACGCGTGTTTCTTGTTATTCATAACCGGCCTCTTTACATCCTACCTGAGTCTATGCTAATGAGGTGGACAGGGTGGGCCCTTAGAGAGTTTCAAGGGAGGAGTTGAAGTTTCAAACCCCGTCACTTCTGGGGAGAGAAAAAGGGGTGGAGACTGAATTGATTCACCTGTGGCCGATGGTTTGATCAATCATGTCTACATAATAAAACTTCAGTAAAAACTCTTTAACGAGGAGATTTGGAGAACTTCTGGGTTGGTGAACACACGGAGGTGCTGGGAGGGTGGCTCCTGGGGAGGGCATGGGAAGCCCGTGCCCTTCCCACAGGGCTTGCTCTGTGCATCGCTTCCAGCTGGCTGTGCCTATGCAGCCCTTCTAATAAACTGTAATCAAGGACTGCATAGTGTTTTCCTGAGTTCTGGATCATTCTAGTGAATTATCAAACCTGAGCAGGGGTCTTGTGAACCCCTGAATTTGTAGTCAGCTGGGCAGAAGCATGGGTAGCCTGGGGACCCCATTTGCGATTCTCTGGCCGGCATCTGAAGTGGAGGCAGTCTTGTGGGATCGAAACCTTAACCTGTGGGGCCTGCACTAACTCTAGGAAGTGTCAGAATTGGACTGAACTGTAGGACATCCAGTGGGTGTCAGGAAGTGAGAATTGTTGGAAACACAAAATAGTACTATAAATAGAGACTCTGATCTAGGTGCTGTCACTATCCATCCCCCATCGTCACTGTTAGTTGAACGAGATAAAAGTGCCTTTTTTGTAGGTCAAAAGAATTCAGTCACAGCAATTTCATATGATTCAACCTAATGCAACCTCCAAGGTGTGGTAGGCACAGTCCTAAGTGCTTATCTGTGTCCTCCCACATTCCTCATGATGCTCTTGATATAGGTACTGCTGTTATTCCCAGTGTACCCATGAGGAGACTGAGACTTATGAAGGTTAAGACAAAGACCTGGGATCCATGGCTAGGGAGATGCAGAGCTGGACTTGCACTCAGGCTGTCTGACAACAGACCCTGAGTGTATTCGTTTGCTAGGGCTGCTGTACCAAAGCATCACAAACTGGGTGATACTTAAAATAACAGAAATCTATGCTTTCACAGTTCTAGAGGCTACGTGTCTGAAATCAAGGTGTCAGCAGGGTTGGTTCCTTTTTGGAGGCACTGAGGAAGGGTCTGCTCCATGCCTCTTTTCTAGCTGCTGGTCCTTGATACAATTCTTGGCATTCCATGGCTTGCAGCTATGTCAGTCCGATCTCTGCCTGTTGTTACATGGCATCTTCTCTCTGTGTGTGTCTGTGTCTCTTTGTATAAGAACACCAGTGATGGGATTTATGGCTTATTCTAATCCAAAATTACCTCATCTTTTTTCGTTGTTGAGACAGGGCCTCCCTCTGTCGCCCATGCTGGAGTGCAGCGGCATGATCACGACTCACTGCAACCTCAAACTCCTGGGCTTAAGCGATTCTTCGGACTACAGGTGTGCACCACCACACCCAGCTGATTTTCTCATTTGTTGTAGACATGGGATCTCACTATGTCATCCAGGCTGGTCTTGAACTCCTGGACTCAAGTGATCCTCCCACCTCAGCCTCCTAAAGTGCTGGGATTACAGGCATGAGCCACTGAGCCTGACCAAAATGATCTCATCTTGATTACATCTGCAAAGACCCTATTTCCAAATAAGGACACATTTGCAGGGACTAGGGGTTAGGATTTCAACATATCTTTTGAGGGGACATGATCCAATCCACAACACTGAGCTCTTAAGCAGGAACTCTGTGGCTGCTGGATACTGTGCTGTTAACATATGTAAGTATGCCTGTGTCCAGGCAGGACTCCCATCTGCTCATTAGCCTCCTGGACCACTCAGGCCCTGGATAAGCTGGGCTGGCCAGGAGATGGCCACCTGCTAGCAGAGGGCTGGGGTGGAGGAGCCGGGCTCGGGTTCCTCCCTAGGGGGAGGGGATGCCTGCTGAGTGGCATTCAGGTGGACCACCCATGAGGGATGGACAAGGAGAGGGGCATTCTTCATGGCTGCTATGCACACACATTTCTCCCTGCAGCATGGTTTCAATCACCTTGACAGGAAAACCTCAAACTTAGAATCTGGGCTGAAGATGCTTTGTTTTTCTTGCTAATCAATTCTCTTATGTTTTGCTAGTGGTAAAAATGTTTCAACAGTCACAGCTCAAAAGACTGTGAGGAGCTCCTGGAAGACATTAAGTTCTCTACACCAGCGGAGCAAGTTAAATGAGAAATAATTACTCAATGAGAAGGATTTTCTGGCCTGTGTGGCTGTGTGTTGTCAATGCTTTCCCCCAAATAATCGATGAGTTGTGAAATGTGTAAGTGCTTTGGTATAGCTATTGTAATGTAGGAACTGCAATCCCCAGAAAGCATCATAATAAACAGTAGCAAGACTGTGGTTCCACACTGCTCTGCTGTGACATTTCCTGGGAAAGCTCGGGGTCACTGCATGTCCACCTTGACCTAGGACCTGCCTGAGAGGTTCTTGGCCCACCGTGAGTTTAGTGCTTCAAGGACCAGATAGGAACCCGTCTTTCTGAGCACCCTGATAGAAGCTGGTCCTGTCTCATCTTTTTGGCACATAAAAATAGTTCATTTGCACTAACATGTATCCATTTGGTGATACTCGAAGTGCATTTTGTTTATCCCCAGGGTTCTGATGAAACATTGCCTGCGCATTTAAGCAAGTCATACTTCTGAGGCCAAGCAAAGAAAATCGCCAAAGAACAACAGTTTCCAGGGTTCACTCAGGAATTTTCCTTTGGTCCTTTTAACAATGGATTCAGTTACTAGAAACCCGAGTGCACGGTCGAAGCCTCCATGTGCTATCTGTTAACACTGCCCTTCACCTTTTGGGCCTCTGCCCCAGGGCTGCCCACACAGACTCTTTTTCTTGGGCCAGACTGAAGTTTCTCAAGTGTGACTCAGCCTGGGGTCTAGGTCCAAGCAGAGGAGATAATTGTTTCTAGTCTGGTTTCTCCTTGGGAGGAGGAAGTTCCCTTCTTAACTTTACTCCATCACCTTTTACACCTTCTGCTGCTGTTCCCCCACATTCCCCAAGCTGGGTCCTTGGATCTTCACTCATTCTGTGCTTTCCCCCTCCCAGGTTTGTTCACTTCACAGCCTCTATGTGGATGACTTCAGGATCCCAGCACCAACCTGTTTCCAGAGGACCAGAGTTAACATCCACCTGTCTGCCAGCTATTGTCACCCGGCATCTCAAATGCAACATTTCTAAATCCGATTCACTGTTGGTGAATTCTGTTCTTCCCACTTAAAACCACTTGGCTCATCTCGAGTGATAAGCTATCTTCAGTCACCTGGGCTTGCAAGTTCAGCCTCCTGTGGTATCAGTTGCTCAGCCTGGGCTCCTCCCTCCATTCCCTGTCCCCCTCTCCTGCCGGCGCATTCTTACCACCTCCCCGTGGACTACTGCAATAACTTCCTTCCTCACTGCTCCCTGCTTCTTGTGCCTTGAAATTCTTCACAGTGGCTTCATTGATCCTATTAACTCACAACTCTGCTCCTGTTACTTTCCTGCTAAAAAAAACTTTCTAGGGCTTCTCTCTTCTGTATCAAATGAAGGGCCCATTCCCCAGCCTGGAATGAAGGCCATTCTCAAGATGGGATCTCCTTAGGGAACGCATGTCATTCTCTTCCCATGTTCTATGCTTCAGTCATAATGAGTATAATCTACCTTTTTTGATCTCTGGGCCTTTCCTGAGAATCTGTTCCCTGGAATCTGCAAACTCCCATTCCCAAATCCATCCATTGCATCACCAACCTTCCAGGCCACCTTTCCCTCCCTTACTGAGATGTCATCATACTCTGAGGCTTCATTTGTGACATGTGCACATAGATACTTATATGTGTACTTGTGAGTTACCTGCAGGCTCCTTGAGTCCCTGGGATGGGCGCTTCGGCAGATACCTGGTGTGCAAATGCTGACTATGTGCGCCCAGGGCCCACATCTCACCACTTCGGAACTATTACATCCTTGCTTTCCCTACTCTTCTGATTCAGGCACAGGCAATACATTTGGCATAGAAAGAACGACCCTGTTCTCCCAACCCCTACTGAGTTCATATTTTGTTGGAGGCAAAAGCAAATTTCCAAGATTCAGGTCAACGTCCATTTAGAATTATTTCTGCCAGTTGGAAAAGAAAACATTTTCTTTTAACTTGAGAAAATTTGAAAGCTACAGCCTTCTAAGGAAACAGGATACCTAACACACACACACGCGCACACACACACACCACACACACACACACACACCCAGCCTGGCTTTACATAGCTCAATCCTGTCAGGCTAATCTAATCTTTTGTGACAGAGCAGCAGACCTGGTAGATCAAGGGGGAAAACAATAGTTGGAATTTATCTTTGCTGGCTTCAAAACTTTTGATTCCTGGGTCCCACTCAATATAATTATCATTAAATTGGTTGAAAGGTTAGAGAAAGGGAGAGTGCCAGTATGAGCTGGGGGTGGTGCTCACAGAGGTGGTGCTCCTTAGGGGATCAGCCTTGAGTCCAGTGGCCCTGAACGTTCACATGAATGGGCCAGATGACAAAAAAGAGAACATATTCAAAGTCAGCATTCATGTTAAGGGGTGGGGGCAGGTGTAGATAAATAACCAGCCAGAAAAGCAAACTTGGCAATTACATAAGTGATCAACACAAACAGGCAGACTTGTCTAGAAGAGATTTCATGTTTAGAAACAATAACACACACAATCAGCAATGTAGCATTAATAAGAACGTGATATTGGGATGAAGAAATGCAACTTGTAGGAATTCCATAGTTCTAAACCTGCATTAACTGTATCCCTTTCCAAACTCCACAGCTAAAGATGGGAGGGAGAATTTGGACAACATTCAAGGAAGAGCCACAGAAGTGATTGAACTGGGCTGGGACATGGGAATGAAAGACTTCTACAAAAAAGTTAAATGAATTAGGTTTATTGAACTTGGAGATGGACATCCTTATTAGGGCAATAACAAACAAAAATAGAAATAGGTTTAAGTTACAACACACAAGAATAAAATTAGATGTAAAGAAGACTTTCCTCAGTTTTAAGGTGGATAAATGGGCTGTTAAATTATAACAGATTTCTCTAGGAGGGTCTGGTGTTCTCCAGGTTCGCTGGGAGGCAGACCTGGGTAACCTCTGAGTATATCTGTTGGCACCTGGCATTGTTGAGACTCCTTCAGAGCACTTCTTTAGGTCCATGATTGAAAATTAAGAGGCAGCCAGTACCTCCATTGTTATAAGGGCCACAAGGTTTGGTTATCTTTTATAAAGAGAAATGGAAACATGTAACAGAGCTCTTCCTCAAGTCCTGCATTGGGAACATTACACACACCAGGAACTTTCCTATATGTAGACACAGTGCAGTTTTGATCTGTGGTGCAGCCAAACTAAAACACAGGTCATGGCATTGTTTCCCCGCTTTTGGTACAAACAAACCCTTAATCAAGTATCTAATCTAGGGACAGTAACATTGGCTATTTGAGTGCAGGCACCCTAGGTTGTTAATGTCTGTTTCCCAACACTATTCCATTCCAGCATTTTTCTTTACCTAAAGTGGGATAATGATCCTAAAAAAGAACACAATAATTTTCCTTACAACACTGCTGATAACTAATAATCACACAATTGCATGTAAGTTAATTCTTTAAATTTAATCAG
This sequence comes from Nomascus leucogenys, assembly GCF_006542625.1. Taxonomy (NCBI): domain Eukaryota; kingdom Metazoa; phylum Chordata; class Mammalia; order Primates; family Hylobatidae; genus Nomascus; species Nomascus leucogenys. Next base: position 34,226,126 of record NC_044396.1, read on the forward strand.
TCATTTATAAAACTCCCCAATTAGTAAAAGTTGGCTTAACAGCCTTAAACATTGGCCACTATTTAAACAAGACATTCTAAAAAAAGAAGCAATCACATAATAGTTCATAGTAATTTACAAGTGGATGGTATACATTTAGATACAGAGGTAGAAGTTCACTTTTACAATGTTTCACTAATACACATATACCAAATTCAAGGCACAAAATAGTTTGCTTTACAAAAAAATACTGTAAAAATGTTATTTGCTGTTCTACAATGTGAATAAACCTTTCAAAAGAATCTTTACACCCTTCCATACATATGCCATAGAATAAGATTTCTCCCTCTCACTATTCATAGTTGACACAAAAATGGGGACTTTTCAATGTAGAAGCCCCCATTTTTAAAAACTGTTTCTTTGCAGAGCTGCTATGTATTCTAGATAAGAGTCCATCCAAAGAAATGAAACACAGCAACTTCCTGAGGAAAGGGCACTTTCTGTATGCAGCAAAATTCATAGGTAGAAAATGTATGATCTTTTAGGATAATTAGGTCTCCAGACACTTAATGAAGTATTTCAGAGATAAAATTAAAAATTCAAGGCTGGGCGCAGTGGCTCATGCCTGTAATCCCAGCACTCTTGGAGGCCGAGGCAGGTGGATCACGATGTCAAGAGATGGAGACCATCCTGACCAACATGGTGAAACCCCATCTCTACTAAAAATACAAAAATTAGCTGGGCGTGGTGGTGCATGCCTGTAGTCCCAGCTACTTGGGAGGCTGAGGCAGAAGAATCACTTGAACCTGGGAGGCAGAGATTGCAGTGAGCCGAGACTGTGCTGCTGCACTCCAGCCTGGTGACAGAGCGAGACTCCGTCAAAAAAAAAAAAAAAAAAAAAAAGATTCAGCTAATACTTTAGTCATTGTGACTTTAAGAAAGAGACTTGGTCACCTTTACTGTAACACTCAGACATCATTTACTTCAGTTGATGGAGATTTCAAAATTCCTTTTCAAAAGAGCTAAACATACAAACACCATGAAAAAGCCACCTAGGCCTTGCAAAACGGAAACTTAGAAAACATGAGAAAATACAGCACTATCAGTCCTTGAAATTGCGAAGATGTCAACCGGCTAGAGTTTAATAACAACAATGAGTAAACTCTATGGGAATTCTGAAAAATCACACGCATGAAACATACAGTCTAGTTATCATTTCTAGACTTCCTGCTCATTAAAAAAAATAATAATGGTAACCTGAAGATGTCACACAGTGCTTCTCTACAGATTTGACTGGTTTTTGGGTTCTGCCTAAAAGGACCCTGTTGGCAACAACCTAAGTTCACTTGTACTGATCACATTTTCCAAGTACTCTAGTCGGTTAATTTACACTTTATTTTTTTAAAAAGTTGATTAAAAAAAGAAACAACACAAGTTTAGAATCCATAAAATGTCAGCAATGCTGATGTGCATTGGACTGAAACATCTTGATCATCTTCTGATAGAAGTAATATTCCATACAAAAAGATTCTTAGATTCCATTTTTTGCTTCATTATTGTTTGTGGCTTGCTTTCTTTGAGCAATAAAGGGGTACATACACTTGTCTGCTCCTAGGAACCGATACATGCACACAACTGCTTCAAATGGTAGGATGCTGAAAAAGGGAAGTCACAGCTGTTAGCAAATTTGAAGTTTCAATTAAGACATCGGGCAGACATGGAGAGACCCAGTCAGTGAGGGAACCCCTCCCAGTTACCTCTTCATGAAGGTCACGATGTACATGAGGCGGGGGGTGCAGATCATGGGCTGGTCAGTGAGGATGGCCTTCATGGCCTGCTTCACACAGTAATCAGGCTTCAGAGGTGGCAGAAAAGGCTCAATTTCTTTCCTGAAAGTTATTTATTCAAAAACAAAATGAAGAATTAACACAATAGAAAAGACTAGAAAACATATCAAAACATTAACAGTGACGTTATCTGAGTGATGGGATTTTGGGTACATTTTGTTTTCTTCATAGTGCTTTTCTGTATTTTCCAAATTTTCCTACTATGAACACATTTTATTGGCACAGTCTGGAAAACAAGTTGGGAAAAAAAAGCAAAATTGGTCTGCTTCTCCATAAGATGAAAAAGTCATGTTTTAAAGATGCCTTAAAATGTATTTCAAATTATTTTCCTATGTTTTGCTTTCAACAGAAAGAGGAGAGGGTGTTTGGCATAGCAAACACTAATCTCAAGCAAGATGCCAAGCTTTTAGTATTAGTTGTAGTCAAAATGAGGGTGTAAGCTTTCAAAGTGAAAGGAAGGCCAGGTATCCACTTTCCAGGATGCTGGAAGAGGGAAAGCTAAGGTATATTCTCTAGGGGCCCCTGAAATGAAGGGCATATAGACATCCTACCTTCAGTCTGATTCACTGGGTTACATGTTGAAATGATGGTGTGCAATTTATTCCTTTCATTCTTCATTTTGCCACCATAGCTTTGGACCCCTGCACCTGCTGCTATGCTACACTGGAGGAAACAGAGCTCCGCAAGACCCTCAGCAACTGCTTCCCAAGTACATAAGAGGAAAACAAAACAAACCAAACCACCAACACACACACATGTTCACACAGACACACACACGTGTGGGATAAGAGGCAGAGCTAGAGTCCATTTTCCAGTTCAGACTTGGAGTCAGCCTGACTTTGGAGTGATTCAAATCACTTTCCACCTATTTTGCTGCTTGTTCAATTCAGTACACGTTAAGAATGGCCCCCAACCAACAGGGAACTGGTTTGGTTATCTTCCTTTGCCTTTCAAATTCACCCAAGCAAAAATTTCAAAGTAAACATGTCTTCACAAGCATCCTCTTAATGATTCACGGTTTTGTTTATTCTGCTGAGCTCAAGTCAGATGTAACTTGACATTTATATTCCCACATACCTCCTTTCTATGTGTGTGGGTATTTTATTTCATTTTTCAGTATATCTAAATGGTTCTTCTCATTCTGCCAGAGTGAATCTAGTTACATATGCTTGCTGCAAAAAGGAAGTTTCCAAATCTGGAGTGTAATATTCAATGGTCTTTTCAGAAGAAAGGCACATTACTCTCTGTGACAGTAACATTGCTTCATATCCAGACCCAAGTCACATGAAGGAATTTTCTTCTGGAATCCTTATTTACCAATACCAATTTTAAAGAAACAAAATAACTCCAAAAGATGAGCTTCTAAGGAAAGGACTGGATACTTATGTTTTCTCTTTACAGAGAAGCCATTTCCTATCTAATGATTCTGGATTTATTTCTGCAAATTAGTATCAGTGTGTAGCACCAGTCTCTCCTTTGCAAATCTTATACACCAATTTTACAAACTTTACAAATCTTGACCAATAAAAGCCATAGATTAGTTGTCAAATGATAGTTAAAATACAAGGTTATGTTTGAAAGTCCAATTCCACATATTCTCCCAATATTATTCTTTTTATCAGTAATAATATAGGTTCTCACTGACCTGATTCGGCAGCCTCTGAACATGCCAGTGTCTACAAGATAAGGGCAAACCAAGGTTGTTTTAATTCCATCCTTTTCAGCAGCCTTTAGTTCATGGCTCAGGGATTCATGAAAACCCACAACTCCAAATTTACTGGCACAGTAATCCTGAGTTAAAGAGGGGAGAAAGCAGAAATACTAAGCATATGCCCCTATCCCCCACCAAACTGAAGCTTCCCTGGTCCTATTACTATGGTTAGATGTCTAATATATAAGGTTACTACACATAAGGTGACTACACAAAGAAAAGGAAATCATTTTAAAAGACAGATACCTGGCTTGGCGCAGTGGCTCACACCTGTAATCCCAGCACTTTGGGAGGCCGAGGTGGCTGGATCACTTAAGGTCAGGAGTTTGAGACCAGCCTGGCCAAAATGGTGAAACCCCGCCTCTGCTAAAAATACAAAAATTAGCTGGGCACGGTGGGCCCGTGCCTGTAGTCCCAGCTACTCAGGAGGGTGAGGCAGGAGAATTGCTTGAACCTGGGAGGTAGAGGTTGCAGTGAGCCGAGATCACGCCACTGCACTGCAGCCTGGGTGATAGAGTGAGACTCCGTCTCAAAAAAAAAAAAAAAAAAAAAACCAAAAAAAAAAACAAAAGACAGATACCTGATGTGGTTCAGTGCAGAAATAGTATTTTCAAAGCAACAGCAGAAACAGATGAATACATTTTGTCACATCAACTAAGTATCATATTACTTTGGGAAAGTTACCATAAAGGATTCTATGAAAGCTAACAAGCTGAAGTTAAAATGGAGAGAGGTTCACTTTGAAGTGTCTGGAAAATTTACAAATGGTCTCTTGTTCAGTAAAGGAGAAAGAAAAACCAGCTTGTCTAAATTAATGCAAGAAGAATAAAGGCAAATCTAGCTTAGGCTATAAATTGTTATGATTTGACTTTCTTTGTACGGTGAAGTTAAAATGAAAATGATAACCACGCCTTGTAATCTTAAACTAGAACTTAACCTAAAGGCACAGAATATAGAAAAAAAGTTATTGTCCATGGCCCAACTTCAGAAATGGAATCCCTTGATATAGGAGCTATTTAAATAATGTGTCCTTTTGCATATTTGCATGGAGTGATGTTTTCAGTTTTACAGGCATGCAGAGGACAAACAGGATAGAACAATATACATACTCATACTTTATAATCTGAGTATCGTGAAGAAGAGGGTTTGATGAAATCCAGTTCTACAATTCTACAAACTTACAATGCAGGATACCTGACCACCTCATTGATGGGCTAATTAATACAAGATAGCTCAGTTTTGGCAAGGTGACCACAACTGAATGTGAACCTCTGGCCTCATTCTTCTGTTCCCTGCAGGCTTCCATGGTTCCATTCTTGGCCCTGTGCCTCCTGCCATCGTCAAGTGAAGCTGCTAATGAAAATGAGCATACTGAGGGCTGGCCCATCTACTTTTCTTGTCGCTGCTGCTTTGTCAAACTAGTGTGAGAGATTTTATGGCAGAAGAGGCAGAAGTCCATTCCCTTTTTTTGTTTTGTTTTAGAGACAGGGTCTTGCTCTGTCTCCCAGGCTGAAGTGCAGTGGTGCCATCATAGCTCACTGCGGTCTTGAACACCTGGGCTCAAGCGATTCTCCCACCTCAGCCTCCCAAGTAGCTAGGACTACAGGTGTGCGCCACCACACCTGACTTAGAATTCCATTCCAGTGGCTGGCCCTGGGTTCCTGTGGACATCCTACACGCAGCACACATGCTGAGTGCCTTCATGCAGCTTTCATGAATGGAGGGACAGCAGGTGCTCTCCTGGAGGTTCTGATGTACTTGTCACAGGATAAACAGATTGAACGAAAGAAATGCTACATATCTGACAAACCTCAACTCCGGCAGTACTGAACAATCCCAAGGAACTTGCAACTGTCACAATATGACCATGATTAATCTCCAGCATCGTAGGAAGAAAAGCCTTAGTGGTCTGAAACAAAGTAAAATTCAAGTTTTAGAACTGATGTCATGAATTTCATCTAAAACCCAATCCAGGATCACAAAACAAATTTTTATTCACATGATGTTACGTTTCCCAATTCCTTTAAAAATATTTTATATTTATCAAAAAGATCTTTTAAGTGTCTGGCTAACTTGGCACTGTATCATCGGCATGGCAGGCCTATTATAAGTTGTGACCAACAAGACTGTAACTTAAGAGCTTTTGGGGACAGTGTCTAGAGATAAAAAGAGAGCCATTGGCAGAAGATTCTTAATCACCTTTCAAGTGACAGTTATCTGCTAATTTAAAGTACTCCCAAGCCAGGGATTTGTTTCTGCTCATGACACTTCAATGCAGCTATCTCATGGTTTGGGAGGGACCACAGCCTACTACAAACATTGCCTTGTATTAATGTGTGCCTTATGGCCATGTCTACATAGTAATAGACCCATCAATGAAGAGACACTCCAGCAGCGTGCTCTGGGATCCCAAGGCTTATTACCAAAATGTACTAGCAGGAGACAAAGTATTTTAGGATGTAAAAAACAGGGTAGATTATAGAACTATTTTTGTGAAAAACATATCATAATGCCAACTGTGCACTGACAAGAATGTGTATCATTCTGAACAGTCACATTCCAACACAGGTTTCACTGCAGGGACTCTGCCACAGATGCAGGTGACTGGCTACACAGTGAGGCAGAGAGTGTGGCACAAGTTCCAGGGTGGGGGACCCAGAGGCCCTGGAACTTGTGCCAGAGGTGGCACAAAATCAGAGGTGGTGCTGATTTCTTACTCACTAAACTCTTTTCTCTCTAGCTCGCTTGCCTTCAAAATGCAAGGCTGTATCAAAAAAGAAAAAATTACTTCAAATTGCTTACGATGATCTATTAACTACTCTACCAGGCTCCCAACAGTTTTATAACCTGCTTCTTAAAAGAAAGCAGTGAAGAGCAATCTGTCTACTGCTGAGTTATCTCCTACTGCCAGCACAGCTTCTCATGATTTATGAAGTTAAAAAAACCCACACAACCAAACACTACAGAGCAGACTTAAGGAAGAGCTGCAGTCCCTTCTCAGATGATTTGCCGGCTAAGGTAGCACTGAGTTTTTGCATGAATACCTAATATGGGTTTGTGGTTTTTTTTTTTTTTTTTTTTGGGTGGGGAACAGGGTTTTGTGGTGTTGCCCAGGTTGGAGTGCAATGGCATAATCATAGCTTACTGCAGCCTCGAACTCCTGGGCTCAAGTGATCCTTCTGCCTCAGCCTCCCGAGTAGCTGGGACTAGAGGTGCACGTCACCATGCCCAGCTAGTTTTAAATTTTTTGTAGAGAACGGGTCTCACTATGTTGCCTAGGCCAGTCTTGAACTCCTGGGCTCAAGTGATCCTCCCATCTCGGCCTCCTAAAGTGCTGGGATTACAGGCGTGAGCCACTGCCCTTGGCCCTATCTAATTTGTTATAATTTTTGTGTGTAAAGATTGAAAACAGCAATTCCATTAATTCTGATGTTTTTCTGTGCTCCCATCAATTATTCATACAGGTGCCACATGAATTTTTGTGAAGTATCCCAAGGTCTTCCCCAGCCATCATGTAGTACCCCACCCCCAACTCACATCCTGTTTGAGTTTCCTCATCAGTACCCATGAAATGCTTATTCTCACCTGTGTCATTTGACCCATGAACTCTTCTGATAATCCCAGATCCTTCCTATGTAAATCAAAGTGTAATATTCATCACGTATTTATATAGTCTCTCATACTTTTCAAAGTGCTTTATGTCACTGGAGCCCCCTAATAATTCTTTATTGAAGGTAGTTAGGGTGTTAAACCTTTATCTATTATTCTAGGCCAGCCTGACTTTGTCTATATTTCTCTAAGATGTATAGTCAGTACCATTCACCTTAATGCGATTATGTGTTGTATAGTGTTTTGATTTTGATTATCTTATACTTATTTGTCTGACTGTCCCAGACCAAGCTGGAAGACCCAGATCAATCTTCCAAATATTAAGGGAGAATTACTTTGCTACACTGAGACAGGCACTGTGGAGGAGAGCTAGTGATACGGTTTGGATCTGTGCCCCCACCCAAATCTCATGTCAACTATAATCCTCAATGTCAGAGGTATGGCCTGGTGGGAGGTGACTGGATCATGGGAGTGATCTTTCATGTATGGTTCAGCACCATCTCCTGGTGCTGCTCTAGTGATGAGTGAGTTCCTGCGAGATCGGGTTGTTTAAATGTGTGCAGCCCCCATCCCCACCCACCCCCTCACTTCCTCCTGCTTCTGCTGTGTTTATTGCTGCACCCACTTTGCCTTCTACCGTGATTGAAAGCTCCCCGAGTCTTCCCCAGAAATGGAGCAGAAGCCTCTATGCTTCCTGTACAGCCTGCAGAACCGTGAGCCAATTAGACTTCTTTTCTTTGTAAATTACCCAGTCTCACGTATTTCTGTATGGCAGTATGAGAACAGACTAATACAGCAAGTGAACACACTTCTCATTACTGCACTGCCCAAGTACACTGCTGAGGAAGAGAGACACATGTTTCAGCTTGACTGTATTTCTTTGTAGTAGTAAAAACAGAAAGAGTAATTATGACAGTAATTATTATTTTGATCTGTTACCAGAAAAAGTCAAAAACTGGTACTTCAGGTTATTACGGGTTCAACTTTAGACTCTATAATTTATACATGGACATTATATCACAGAATTGAAATAAAGTAACATCACAATGGAGTTTATATATTCCAATCTAAACTAGAAAACAGCTGGGCACAGTGGCTCACACTTATAATCCCCAAGCTTTGGGGGAGGTTAAGGCGGGAGGATCACTTGAGCCCAGGAGTTCAAGACCACCCTAGGAAACATTGTGAAACCCTGCCTCTACAAAAAATACAAAAAATTAGCTGGGCATGGTGATGTGTGCCTGTAGTCTCAGCTACTTGGGAGGCTGGGGTAGACAGATCGCTTGAGCCCAGGAGGTCGAGGCTACAGTGAGCCGTGATTGTGTTACTGCCCCTCAGCCTAGGCGACAGAGCGAGACCCTGCCTCAAACAACTAGAAAACATATCCTTAAGTAATCAAGCCTATATGTCTTTTAAAAGTATCTAGTTATGATTAATTGTTCCCAGATTAGCCAAAAAGTATAAAACATATTATTGATATTAACCAGAGATCATTTTTAAGTTTTGAAAATTTGCCTAGTCTTGGAAGACAGCAATAAACTTAACATAAAGGGTCTTAGTTATCTTTCTGTTTAAAAGTTAAAGTATAAGGACTCAATATTAAATCCTAAGAAATTATATCCAATATCAAATTCCTATCAGAACCTGCTATTTGGTTACCTGACAAATCTGAATCACTCAACTCACATGTCCACTCTAACTCCAGCCAGCGGCTGGCTCTGACTAGAAACTCTGACACCATAGCAGATTGGCTCTAATGACTTCCCTGTATTCACATGCTCTGGTCTTGCCTGCAGGTGTTAAATGACTAATCCAGATCCCCAGCACCACATCAAGGTAGGTGACAGAAGATTAACAAGTTCCTAACTGTTCTTTAAGTGTAATTTGTTGCAAGGTTCTGAAATTGATTAATGTCCCCTCCCCTTCTTGCCCCGAAATGAATCTGGTGGTATTAAGTTATATAAAATAGTTCCAGTTTGTCCATAAAGAGGGTAGTATGGCTGCATATTCTAAAAAATGTGAGGTGGGGACACACTTCCCTCTGTGGGACCCTCCCCCCACCCCCAAATTATCTGAAGAGGAGTTAAGCTACTGGTTTAAAGGAAAAGGAAGCAAAAAAGGGCGGGGGGGGGGGGAAGAGAGAGAGAGAGAGAAGGCCGGTGGGGAGAGGAAGGCAGAGAGACAGAGAAACCAAACAATCCAGATATGGCTATGTGAAAAAAATCTTTTCCAACTACGGGCTATACACATTTGGAGAAATACATTCCAATTTTAAAGAGTAAAGTATGACACATGTTGGCTGGTTGTAATATGAAGCTTTCTTTTGAGAGGGAGATTGTTTTGTTCTGTAAAGCACAGGTGGGTCAATGTTCAGTTTAAAATATGTGATTTCTTTGCCTAATCAAGGACAAATCTGGCCTTCTGTATAAATTAAATCCAATGTATCTTTGCATTTTCTATATTTTTAAGACAAAGGTCCATATTTTTTATTTGAAAGGCTCATTCATTACAGACAACACTGCAATTACTATAACAACCACTCACAGTGTCAACAACCACCAAAGAGCTGCGCGGAGGGAACTGAGAGGTGAAGAAAGCTATCCAGGGCCGCTAATCAGCCTGAGATCCCAGACGGCTTGTTTCTAAAGCTGGTGTCAAACATTTACTGAGCTCTGCTCTGTGTCGGGCAAAGGCAGGCTTGGGGTAGGAGCACCCACATCAGGACCACTCGGGTTTCTTTTAAGCCTGTGCTCAGGTTCCCGCTGGAGCCCAGTACACGTGACTGAGCACGAAGGCTGTTAATCATTTCCTTTGCTGCCTGAATAGAGGCGAGCAATTACTCCAAACTCCTGCCTTATGTCTGGGGCGCATTATTAAATAAACTTTGATCAACATAAATTCTATTCCATACTTTGCAAGAACAATGCTATAGTTGGGTGACTAGAAAGCATCACATTTTCAGGAATTTTCCCAAGTAACCTGACTAGTTTTCTTTTCTAATTACTCTTGCCCTCAACAGTCTGGTAGATGACATTTGAGATAGCACAGCATATTCTGTCCTTGACACTGCTTGACAGCACAAAGAAATCTGGCACTTTGCAATGAATTATTAATGTGCACAAATATTGTAGCATGTATGAGGTAGAGACCAGCAAAAGGTGAAGTGCTAGTTGCCATGACACCAGTCAGTTCAAGCTAAGGTTCATAATCTTTAACTTTGTCTCAAAGAGTCGTCAGAAGAACATAAAGGGCAAATCTGAAACACACAGCCAAATGGCTTCGGTATAGATTAATGCCTGTGAGCCATGGGTGGATCTGAGAGGGCAGCACAGATAATTTGCTGACCAATAGGACTGCTGTGTTACATCAAGTATAATGACGGATAGATCAGGAGTTATCATCTAATAAAGGGGTCTCTAAATGCAGTACATGTGATCAGTCTCCAGAGTGAGCTCGTGGCCATGCTGGTTGGCAAGCTTTGCTTGATGCTAAATATAAGTCAGAGAATTGCACTCTATTGCAGTGTCCTCTTGACTGTCCAAAAAACAGAAGAGGACATCAAGTTCTTTGGCAGGAAAATATGGTTGATTCTTGACCTAGGGGATCTCAAAGTCAATAACCAATATATGAACCAGGAAGTTTACAGAATTTAGAGTTGGAAGGGGCCTAGGGATTTTCTTATTTGCAAAAGAGAAAACTTTAATAACTGACTTTGGCTATTAAATGTAGAGCTAGAACTTTGATTACCGTGATTAATTTGATCACAAGATTCCAATACCATAATCTGCTACAAGCTGACCAGGTTGCTGTGTGATTAAAAAAAAAAAAAAGGGAAGGACATTCAAATGGACACTACATTCCTATGAAACATGCTTAACAAGTCTAATATCTCCTTAGCTCCTCAGGGTTCCTCTTCAAAGCACTGGGCACTTTGAAAGATAACTGTAAAGGTCACATTTGTAATATAAGCAAGAACTTCTTAAACAGACGTGTAAGTAACTGCACATAGACATGACATGTCATAGCTCGAGAAATCTTTTAAAGTAAAGTTTACGCCAAATTAACTTCCAACAGCTCCGACTCTCCAGACCATTCTTGGTACTCTTAATGACAGACTGTGCAGCCCAAAGCCTGCAGCTGCAGTGTCAGGACAAATTAGCCTAAAGTGGAACAAAAGTCAATGTGAAGAAATGTGGTATCCGGCAAGGTCTGACTTTTGAAATTCTGAGATTGATGACATTTTAAAGGTGTAGGTACAACAGAATGTGTTTTCCATATTCGTAAGCAATTCTAGGTTCCTGAGCACTAAGAGAAAAGCAAAGTTAATTTCTCACCGTAGGAGAAGGCCTCATTATTTTTGTGGACATATACGACTGTCCTGTGATCAAGAAAAGGCATCTTTTAAAAGAATCATTTTGAAATGTTTATCCCTTATTTGAAATCCAAGAAAGAGAGTAGACATTCATTTCCAAAGAGGACCATAAATCATATAATGCTGGGAGAAAGGTCAACACCACCAGCACAATACAGTTTTCTCACGTATGCTTAAGGATTTTCAGAATCTCCAAATAATAGCATGATGTAAACTTTGAATAAGAAAGAACACCATCAAGACTCCAGTGAACAAAGAACATCTGACCGGAAATGCTTACGGCACCCTTCACATGGTTGGGCAACTTTCCTCTACTGTTCCACCCCTTCTGCCTGTGCAGCTGCCAGAGTTAACTTATCTTTATCAGAATCACAAAGGAACACTCTCCTGCTTATTTACAAGGCTAAAATGACATCTGGTGGCGCTCTTCTCTGAGAACTCAGTCACTGTTCCTGGAAAATGATTCAAAAGCACAAACTTTTGCAGGGCAACTGTAGGAGTATTCTTGTGCATGTGTGTTAAGTACTAACTGCTGAGGTTGCTCAAATGTTCCACTAGTCCCTGTGGCCTCATGATGTTTTATTCATTGTTCTGTGATCAATTCAAAAAAGCCATCTTTTAAAAGAATCATTTTGAAGTGTTTATCTTTTATTTGAACATCCAAGAAAGAGTAGACATTCACTTCCAAAGGGGACCATACATCCTATAACGCCTGAAGGTGCTTAAAATATAGTGAACTGTGTTAAAATTAATAGGATACATCATTAGTGTGTTCAAAAATGTAAAATGGTGACATACTATCAGCTCACCTGGGTAAGGAAAATATGGCTAAAGTACCTCTAAAGGTTATCTACTTATTAAGTATGCTGACCAAACTTCAGACATTTTACTTTGACCATATTATTTGAAAAAAACAATCTTCATTACAAAATTATATATTTAATTAGGAAGTAAAACCTAAATCTGTATTTACTAGCAATACCAACTTTAAATATTCTAGTTGCAGCTGACAACAGAAATTCTAACATGCAAATGTTGTTGCGTAATAGCCTCTTTTTCCTAGTTGGGTATGTTTGTAGAGACCGAAAGGTCCCCTGACCAATTGTGCAATAGAGCCCCAAGATGCTTAAGCCTGGAACTACTCTCTCAGACTTAACAAAATGTTGATCTTAATTTCTATCATACTGAGAAAAAACATTCACTCTTCAGATAATAGAGGAGAGACTAAAGAACATGTCATAATAGTCAAATTTGTGCCAATGTTAAATCTATCCCTTTAAAAACATGTATTATTGTGAGGCCACAGGGATTAGTGTAACATTTGAACAGCATCAGCAGTTAGTACTTAACACACATGCACAAGAATACTCCTACAGTTGCCCTGCAACCAAGAAGCTAATAAAAGAGCCAGGCTTTTCAAATGAACACCTCGATGATGACACCATTAGTTATTCAGCAAAAATAAATGCTTCATTAACTTGTCTTCCCACTGTTAAAGGATAGGATGAATTTACCTCAAGGCAGTAACTCAGATATTAACATTCCCTTACATTTTAGGGCTCACTATGCAGAAATACAAGAAATAAGGTGACTTAAAACTCAATTTGTCTGTAAAATACACTGGCCTTTGGAATCCAGAAACCCACTTGGTCCTGACTGCCAATTACTTGACCTTCCTTTTGTTACTTGACCTCTCTGGATCTTGACTGAACTCATTTGTGAGACAAAAGAGATCTCCAAAGTTTTTTCATCTCAAATATGTTACGATTTATATTCAACAATTATTTTTCCAATTCCTACCACACACCCCAAATACTGAGGTCGCACTGAGGTATTATTTGCCTAAGACTCTCGTAAATGACTCAATAAGGGATCAACTCCATTAGTGCAGTGGCCAGCATTGAGTGATCGGCAAAAATATCTCATTGAGTATTTCTATGATGTCACGGCTGTGCCTTTTAACATAATATAACTTGAATGTATGCCTATTTAAAAAATTACAAATTATTTGTTTGAAACAATCATCCTTTTTCTTTGTTTTACTTGAGTCCATGGAGGCTCAATGTGTTAAACAATGAATGCTGAACAGTGTTTCTGAAATGCTGTCTTCCCTGATCTTTCCCCTGCCGGGCCCTCGATGATCAAATGAGTGTTCAATGATCTCCTTCAGCCTCAGGCCCCTCCCCCTATTTAATAACTCTTTATGGAATAATGAAAATAACCCACAAAATTGCAGCCAAATAGCTTGCCAAACAACAGGCTGTCATTAATCTCTTTCCTTTGCCCCAAACTCAAATTGCATCTCAGAAATTGTAATAAAGACAGATCTTCCAAAGGGCAGAGGCTTCGGTTCTGCTCTAGTGACCAGTAACTACTTCCATGACGCATAAACACATGCATGTGAGCTTAGCCACTGCTCAGGCCATCTGCAGTGGCAAACTTCTTAGCCCCTGTTCCAACAGCACAGCTCTCAATGTCCCCATCATCAACAACCCCTGTAATTCCTAAGTGTAAATAGTTCAAATTCTTCCCTGCTTTCTAGTTTGCTTACTGTGAAATCTTTGAAAAGTTAAAATCTTTACCTAAATGAAGGGTAAATATATTCAAGAGATTACACCTGAAAACTTATTGTTTTTAAACATGCACTGTTAGAACTTAGAATTCACTCAACATATATGAGGGTATATGAGGTACCTACATTGGGATAGGCATTGTTAAAAAACAAAAATAAATATTTGTGAACCTCTTAAAGGATTTTAAAGATTGCAGATGGCAACTTTCCTATAAATCAGTGGTTTGCTACATTAGAATCACCTGGGGAGCTTTTCCTCCTTGTGTTCAGGACACATCTCAGACCAATTATACCAGAATCTCCAATGGGAGAATCAGGCATCGGGAGGCAACGTCCCTCAGGTGGTTCCCATTTGTAGCTGAGTTTGGGAACCAGTGCTCTAGAACAGCGTTTCTCAATCTCAGCACCATTACATTTGGGGCTGGGTAATTTTAAGCCATAGGATTGCCCTATGCTTAAAATTTAAGCAGCATCCCTGACCTCTCTCCACTAGATGCCAGCAGCAGCTCCACCAGTCTGACAAGAAAAATGTCTCCAGATGTTACCAACGTCCCCTGGGGGCAAAATCACCCACATGAGAACTACTCATTAGAAAGAACATGTACATTAGGAAAGGAAGTCCCATATACTCCAGTGATGATTTTCCCTTTTCATTCTCATATTGTAATGACATTTTCCAGGTTTGGAATATATTTGGGGCTGGAAATTGATTAAAAAAAAAAAAGCCAACAAACTTAAATATGGACTCAAAACTTCATCACTTTTAGTTTCTATACTTCAAACCACCACTCCACCATGAAATTAAGAAGTACCTTGAAGGACAATAATACTGATCCAATAAGTCTGATATATTCTAGCTACCTCACAGAGGAACAATATTGAAATGTAATAGAAGATCACACCAATCACTTACCAATCACAACTCTGGTTAAATCACCGAAAATATTATTACTAAATTATGAGAACTGAAAAAAGAAAACTTCCTTTTAAGGACAACAAATATAAGTGAGACACCATTCCTTCCATTATCCAGCAATGCCACACAGTTCTTCACTGGCTGGCCCTGACTTTCTGCTGTGGTGCTTAGGGCTGCGAAAACTCCACCCTGGGCAGAGCAACCATTCAGACACTGGACCTGAATCAAAATTTAAAAAATAAACCTAGATCAGAGTGGGCCCCAGAGTGTGCGGTCTGACATCTTCCTAGGTACAAGATTCCTAAAGGGCTGGTTAGCTCAGGAAAAAAAAGTGTGTGTATATGGGTAAGGGGGAGATGGAATATTGAAAAAGTGGGAAGAGTAGTTCCTCTTCAAACTTTGATGCACATGCACGTAGGAATCACCTGGGCTCTGAATCAAATGCAGACTCGGATTCAGTAGTTGGTGGTGCTGCTGTGGCTGCTCAGGACCACAAGCCGAGAAAAAGGTTCTAGAGTGAGCCTGAGCAATCTGTCTACTCCCAACCTCATGTGACTTCAGATCAACTCTCCTAAGAGTTCAGCGAAACAGGCAATATAATTGATCCTCTTTCTGTTCCCAGTTCCTCCTACCCCTAGCATTTATCAGGTAAAGCCTGCTTCAAATCAATGCCAAGAGCCCCTAGTGCAAGAGCCCCTAGTATGAATGACCATGGGACTTTGTGGACTGACTCTGTGTCTATTTGCCTTGGATCCATTTTTAGCACTAGGAAGCCACCCAATCCCATTAGAACAAAGTTCGTAAAGAAGAAACCTAAAAGACTTCAAATCCTTCCCCCCACATCCACCGAGGCTTTGAAGGCTTAGCTTTCAAGACAGGGACCGTAGACTCCAACAGTGTTGGCACTTACCTCATTGGCTTTCCAACTTTACCTTGGACAAGTGACCCACAGAGGCTTTTATACTCTGGTAAGCCTGTGAGAAAACCTCATTTAGGGAATAATTACCCCTTTATAGATCACATGCTTGGACTATAAGTTTGGACACTACCAGTGGCCCAAAGTGCACAATTTTGAAAATCCATGATTAACATTTCAAAGGCAAAGCTTATGAAGCTATCTGGAATTCTGATCCCATAAGAATATTATATAACAGAATAAAGGTTTTACATTTTGTTAGGAGATAAGCTAACAAAATGAACTAAACTAAAACCACACTTAACTGATATTTTGGTACCAATTATTCATAGAACTTTGTTCAGCCAGTCCTTGTAGAACAGCCCTTTCCATTCGTGACTTTTTTTGTGTCTAATTTGTCAATGCTGATATGCAAACTAGGAAGAGAAAGGAGGAAGCTGGGTGACCAAGGATGCACTACACTATTCTCAAGGAAATAATAACTGTCTCCAATACAAGCTATGGAAAAGTACAGAAAAGGCCCAGAAACACACAAGTTGGGCTTTGGTAATAAAATTCTAGTATAGTATTGGTTCTTCAGGCTTGAATGTTACATGCTTGTCTAATCTACAGGGCAAGCTTCCTGGGGATATTAAGCTAGGGTTAATCAGTTATTGCTAAACTAACCATGCTAATAAAAAATCAACATTTGAAGATTAATTCTTACATTATACCACAGGGCAAAACTCCTAAGTGACTCATAGGAAAATCTACCTACTGTACCAGGAGTTTGAACTTGTAGCCCACAGCTAAGTATTTGTACAGGCTCTAACCTGGAAGCCTAGGCTGAGGGTTTGGGTCCTAGTTTCTTCCTTCCCTGGCAGTGACCTTAGGGAAGTCCCTTCACCTCTCTGGGTTTGTTTCCTCATCCATAAACATGAGGATAGCGGCTCTACTTAATTCAGAGTTGCTGTGAGGCTCAAATGAGAGAAGTGTTTATGAAAAGGCTTTGTAAATTTAAGTGCTATATAAAAATTCAGTAAATGTACACAAGGCTCATTAACCATGTATTTATAGACTATTTTTGTTATAAGTACTATCTATTTTTAGTTAGGTTGTTTCCTCAAGTTCCTGCAAGTCCTGGTTCTTACTATGTATGGCTCCCAGTCCTCCCTGCCCTCCACGCAGACCATACTTCCGTTTAAAACACAGTATCTGACCTAAGAAAAGAAGTCGCAGAAACATTGCTAAGCAGTTGCTTCAGCTGCCTAGTCTCTTTCATCTCGAGTCCTAGATGACGCTGGAAAACAACGAAACTTTCCAACACCACCTCTTTTCTAATCCTTCTTATATCAGTCCCGTTTTACTATAGGTAAAAAACGACTGTTGTAAGTAAAAATTGCAACACTTGAAGAGTCCAGCAAACATAATAAAAATACAATACGAAATCATTTAAAAGTAATTCATTACACCTTATGCTTCTCTTTCCCAAGAGACTGTAGGACTAGCCCATGTAAAAAACCCTTAAGAAATCAGTAGGGGGCAGTATGTTAATTACAACTTACAGGTGGGAAAATTCAGGCTTTGAATTTTAAGTTTCACTTGTCCTCAAAATACCCATGTGTTTTCATAAGTAACACTTACGTTATTTTGAGCCCTATTGTTTAGGATAACACTAAGAAGCTGCACCATGTTAATATTCAAAAATTCCAGTACTAAACTATTTGAAGGAAAGGCAAGAAATTCACATTTTATGCAAGCAGCGTATAAGAAACAATTGTGGTTTTTTCCAAACCAAAAAATACAATGCTAACACCACTGCCACTTTCACACATCTTTGTGTGATCTTTGAAAGTTTCACAGACCAAGTAATGTTTTGTTTCCAAATGTGAATTCATCGTAAGTGGCTTGTCATTGTAAGGGGCTAATTTGACAGCACTCAAGGTTGCGGCAGTAATTGCCCTTACTTGTTAAATATTCTAGCAGCATTTGCTGCAGTGTTGAAAGTTTTATGAAGATTATAAGAGGATATTCCTTTTTTCCCCCTGTGGCTCACTTCATTTTAGTTTCAGAGCATTTAGGAAAATGGTCCCTGACAGGTGTGAACCTGAGTTTTAAGAGAATTGACAAATAAAGTAAAAAAGAAGAAAAAAAATTCAAGAATGAAATACACTTGGGAAGCTCTTCAAGTAAAAAATGTTAGCATTCCTTCAGACCACATGAAAAGGTGTGCGTCCACTCGCATCCACTCCAGTGTGGGGATGGCATAGGCCTGCATAAACCCAGGGATGCAGGTGACTGAAACTGGCCAGCCAGGTATGTCAAGGCAAATGTGACCGAATCCCAAGGCCATGCTCTGTCAGCCTAGGCTCTGAACAATGGTATCTTAACAGAATGATAATTCACAATACAGGGAACCTTCTGGAGGCTACCTATTATGGGGACCAGCTGTATGCTTTAGAAAGAATCAGAAACCCCCATCTTCTGAGTTATTTTCCAATTATGTCTATATGGGGTCTCAGCCTAAAGGAGCTTCTAGGTGAGTTGATAGAATCTAGAAGCGTTAGTTCTTTGAATAGCTAACTACTATACCAACTTCTGATAAGAAAGGTTAACATATTTTAATCTGATCTCTGGAGTTACAGGCTCAAAACATTGAACTTAACCCATTCAGCTGAGGCAGGAAATAGTTCTCTGTTTCTTAAGGACTATTAAATTTTGTCATACTCCAAACATTAGCTACAAAAGACCCTTTCTCTCAGGAAAATACTAGTTCTATGTGCAGGAAATAAGATACAAATCCACCCTGCCAGTACACCCCCTAGTGGAACTTCAGCATAGTACAGTTTGGGGGTCCAAAAACATCCTAGGTATTTAGGACTTTCCCAGGTCCAGTGGCTGTAACTGCGCCATAATCATGTCTTCTACTTATGACTGAGCATAGGAAAACAAGCAAGCAAACAAACATACCATGTCATCTGCACATTTATCCATATAGGCAGACATGTGGATTAGACACATGCAAATAGACTACTTATCATAATTGAAAGAGGCTTAATTTTAGTTTCTGAAAGAACTAAAGCAGAAATTTTAGATGAATTTGCTATTAATATTTCTCAACTCAAGACAAAACTTAAATGTAAAGGGGTTTCCTACTTAAAATTCTTCTAACTCTCAAGTGAGGCTATTAAATTTTCTCAGATTGTCATGGGTTAGATATATTCAAGTTACTAAAACCGATTCACTAGAATTTGCCAAAGATCTCGAAAATCTGAAGCATGATCAGAGTAAAAACAAATGTAGGAGAAGAGAATAAGCGGAGTGTGAGCAGTTAAGTATTAAACTATAGGGTTTGTGCAATGAATGGCTAAGGACTCTGCCGGGGCACTCTGCATTCAATCTTTTTGAGAAAGCTATTCAGTCAGTGTTAGCATTAGCACAGGCTACACAATGCTTCCACTTTGACATATCCTATAGATTAATTTCTATTTGGGCAGAAAATGGATAAAGCCTGGGATGTAGAAATAATGAGGCAGAAAAGAACAAATACCAAGTGTGCTTCCTTCCAGGAATTGAGATAAACAGCACAACTCACTCCATGATCAAACAAGAAAGGGCCATTCCTTGAGCCAAGAATTTCATGACTATTTTATAGGGACTGCCATCTTAATATATAAACATATTATTAAGTGAACATGAAAATATTTTGAATTTGTTTTTCTTTCTCGGGAATAGGGACAGATTTTTTTCTGAACTATTCAACTTCTGTTGTCTTCAAGTAAAACAGGACTCAAATGGCAGAACAGCTAAGCAGAGGCTCTTGTGTGAAGCATTAAGTGTGTGCAAGGCTCTCTCCAGGCACAGTGAGGAGTCCAGCTCGTCTGAAGTTTACAGTAGAGGAGGGGATAAAATAGGTGCTGACCTGGAAAAGCAGGTGGAAATCAGCTTTGGAAGGCCCAGGATGCCATGCTAATGAGCCTGGACTTCACGCTGTGAGCAATATGGTCATATAAGCGTTTTAAGCAGGCAGATAACAAACTCAGGGCTGCTTAGATGACCCTAGGTTGGAAAGCCAAAAGCAAATACAGGAAAAGAAGATCAGAGGCACTTTCAAGAGTCCAGGCAAGAGGTGATGGAGGCACACAGGATGAAGTAGGAAAGGAAAGGGGCAATCAATCAAAGCACAGGGGCACAAGAGAATAGTCAGGATTTGGGGACCCATGAATGTGTGCAGGCTGGAGAGGTGAAGATAATGCTGATGTTTCTAAGCCTGGTGACCAGGGAATGCAAGGAGCAAAGAGGAGTTTGTTCAGTTTTGTGACATGCTGCTTTAAGAGAATGTGTGGCGCAGTCAAGGTAGTTGAAGGCAGACAGAGAAGCATGACAAAGTGGGCTTATCATGGAAGCTAAAGCACTTGAGTTTCAAGGAGACGGTCAAGAGGGTCACATTCTGTAGAAAGATGAAGCTGCACACTGGATTTGGCAATGAGGGGAGCATTGCTGTTTTTTTCATTTAGGTTAGAAATTATGACATTGGTTATTTAGCAGTATTTTTAAAACAACTGAGAAAAACAGACACAGATTAGAACATATTGAAGATGTTGGAGAACTTTTTATCTGATGTAGTATCTGGTTCCCTATTCACACCGGCTACGTAAAGTGATATTTTATCATGTCATAGATTTTGATTTCTAGTAGCAACAGATTTGGGCCCAGCATGTAATGTATCAAATACAGAAACTCAAAGTTCAATGAGCATGTGATCCTATTTGGTGTATATAGGTATACAGTCCCAGGTACCAACCAGTTCCTATCAAAAGAGATGTTTTACTCAGTTTTCAACTGTGACTATGAGAATAAGATAAAATTGACCCCAGGTCAATTTACAACTCTAAGACATTGAAAGTACTTCTAAAGTTCAAATATTTTTATACATATGACATATATTTAATAACAGAAACCAGTTCTAGTGGAGACTTAAAAATAGGCCATGAATTCCAAGTGTTTAGTAGCTATCTTAAGATAGGAAATCAATACTCTCTATAAACTAATTAGTCTTACAGTTATTATGGTAAGGAGAAAGAAATACTGGCCAAATATTTTTATGAATACTTTAGAAATGATTTTTAAAATTCTAAATGTAAGAAGCCTTGAACAAAACTAGTTTCTGTAACCAGAGAACAGAGGAATGCAGTATGTGAGATTAAAAACCAGTAAATCACATAAGAACCTAAACATTAATGATTAGGGACCATTCATGAGATATTAGGTACAACCGCAGCACTAATGTCTTTAAGTGCTACATTACTCAGATCTAGCTGGTGGGCTTTTACTTTTCCTGGATAGATTTTAACTAAATAGACTTTAGACATTTGGATATAGATAAACGCTTAATTCAGTAATTAGTATTTTAAAACTGTGAAACCTTTTAAGTTAAGTGGTCTATTAATTAACTACCAATTATCTTGTCTGACTACCATATCAATAGAAGTAAATTACCTACTAGCTATTTGACAGATTTAGTCCTTTACCATGCAAAAATTCTTCAGAATATAAAAGGCCTGGAGTTAAATGCTTTTGCTTCCCCCTTTTGGTTAATCAGGGATCAATTTGCTGTTCACGTATAAAGGCCAAATGCAGCTCTTTGGTTAAAAAGAATCTACAGATAAACTTTGGCTTTTAGAAATAGCAAGCTAAGATTCTACTTCTCTTAAAAAATAACAAGTAAAGCAATGTTAGTATTTTGAGGGAAACATGGGTTTGCATGGAGACCAACTTTCCATATTTCAAAGTAGAATACAGAGAGGTATTTTTCTTTTCCTTTTTTTGAGACAGAGTCTGGCTCTCGTCACCCAAGCTGGAGTGCAGTGTTGTGATCTCAGCTCACTGCAGTCTACAACCCCTGGGCTCAAGCCATCCTCCTGCCTCAGCCTCCTGAGGAGCTGGGACTACAGGCACGTGCCACCACGCCCAGCTAATTTTTGTATTTTGGCAGAGACAGGGTTTTGCCATGTTGCCAACGCTGGTCTTGAACTCCTGGGTTCAAGCAATCCACCCTCCTTGGCCTCCCAAAGTGTTGGGATTACAGGCTTGAGTCACTGCACCCTGCCCAAGACAGGTATCTTTCAAGTTTTTACATCTCACCCAGATACAAACATCCCACATGAATAATTTCTATGCTAGTGTTAAAGTGCATGATAGTGCATTCATTTTCCATGGTCTTGTACTGGGTGTTTCACAGTAGATTATGCTGACTAGAATCTACCCCGAATCTATCACTAAGTCTTGACTGGTGACCAGGAGAAGGTTCCTAGGAGAACTACTGGTGATGGAACAACATTGGAAGATGAAGTGTCATAGCAGCCTGGAAGGCTGTACAGAATTATGCCAGGCTGAGGAAAGGCTTCCAAAGGGTACAGAAATGGTACATGGTTAAGAGGGAAGGAAAGAATTGCTACGGGGGTCCTCTTTTTGAGGACTGATCATTGGTAAATATGAATGGCTGTTACACATTCAATGTGAGCTTCATTCAAATTGGCACACCATCACCAGCATTATCAAGTCACTAGCCTCACACCAATGAGCAGAGTTCTAACACAAAATAGTAAAAATCAGAACACATGTGGGACAGGGAGAATGGAAAGTTATGTAGGAAAGCAAAAGAAAATATAAGTGATAACAAGGGTGAGACAGCCCTGGTTTGCAATAATGGTCTTACACAGCTTTAGTCCAACATAATGCTCACCTTTTTCTTTCTTGAGATGGAGTATTGTTCTGTCACCCAGGCTGGAGTGCAGCGGCGCCATGTCTGCTCACTGCAACCTCGGCCTCCCGAGTTCAAACAATTCTCCTGCCTCAGCCTCCTGAGTAGCTGGGATTACAGGCTAGCACCACCATGGCTGGCTAATTTTTTTGTATTTTTAGTAGAGACAGGGTTTCTCCATGTTGACCAGGCTGGTCTCGAACTCCTGACATCAACTGATCCGCCTGCCTTGGCCTTCCAAAGTGCTGGGATTACAGGTGTGAGCCACCGTGCCTGGCGCATAATGCTTACCTTTTAAAACTTCAGAACATAGACCCATGTGAGTATCCTCTGAATAGGTTATCTTCTAAATATTTAAGTCTTATTATTATCAAATATTTATTGAGTGACTTAAGAATAGAGTTTTGTTCCAGGCAAAGGAAAATGAAAGATGTATATAACAAACTGTCTTCAGACAGCTTACCATCTACTTTGGGAGAATGATAACAAATGCTGTGAGAGATTAATGGAAAGAAAAGAAAAACCTTAGATCAGTCATTTAACCCCTACTTCACTGGAAAACAAAGGGTTGTACAAGAAGGTCTCTGGATTCTTGCAACTCTAATATCCAAAAAGGCCAGAAGTGCTGCAGTGGGGAGGAAAGGTTATATTGAGACTTGAGCTATGCCTTAAAAGACACGTGGAATGGAGGAAGAGGGTGTTTCAGGTAGGGGGAATAGTATGCGGACTGGTTTGGGAGCGCCCACAGCTTTTCAGTGAAAAAGTCCACATGGTTTTCTATTTCACTCACTTTTGCTCTGAGTCAGGATCAACATACTATTTGTTAGTTATGAAAACAGATATTAACTGTTACTTAAATGTCTGGCTCAGGATGATCTGTTCAAATGACTGAACAGTTCTTTGCTCAGCTGATGGACTTTTAAAAATGTATGGGGTAACTTATTTTCCATACCCAGATACAGTAAAAAGACACACTCATTATTTTTTCTGGAAGGAAAACAGCACATGCCAACGTCAACATATCTTTGAAAAGTTGCCACCAACGCTTCGCCTAAGAGGACTACTGGAAGGGAAGCTGAATTCAGGTGGCTCTTGAGACACTCCTTGACCCCTGTTAAAAAATTCACTGTAAAAATTATACTGAATTTTCCTTTAAATTTTGGTTGCTGAATCAAAACTTCTCAAAAGATTTGTAAATTTCAGCAAGAAGTCAGAAATTCCAACTCTAAAATGAATTTTCTGACTCAATATTGAAAATAAATTCTTAAGTTTAGATGCTTAGGGGAAAAACAGCTGGAGAACTCAGGAGCCTCCCATATTTTAATACAAAGTGACGTCATTACCATCAAGGCTTCCAAGAACTCCTTAAATTGTGTGGTTAAGCAACATCTCAAAGCACAGTGATGACTCTAGGAAGGTGCTATGCTCCTCCTTGGTATACAGATTCAGGTCCAGAATAATTTTTCTATTTAGAGATTTGATTTGACTTCCTCCTTATGTTAAAAAGTAGCCTAATATTAGAAAGACGGTATATCAATTTATGTGCATTTTCAAAGCTAAGGCTATGAATTTTCTGTGCTTTACACACACTAAATTAGCACTCATTTTATCAGATGGCTTCCTGGAGCTGGTTTCTTGTTTTAAGTATTTAACTACAGATTGTATGGGGTTTCTTAAAAACCTGATTACACTTGAAATTTTACAATTAAGCAAAATAATCATGCAGAGAAAGTAGGCAAGATGGCTAAACTTTAGAATACCTGGTGTAGGTAAAAGTTTACAGTTATGTAATCTTGCATCATCTTAGTCAAAGGTTACTGGAGAAAACAATCCCAGTCAGTGTATGCGGTTCATAATGAACCTACTGATAGTGCTGTAACTGTTTAGGCCTGACTTAAATCAACTGCAGTTTTTACGGCAGCTTCATCTTTACCATTCTTCAGATATGAAAATGACACTCCGCCTCCCACTTATGTATGTCTTTTATTTCAAATGGTAGTTGTTTTACTCAGGATTAGTCATAAACACACAAGATTCTTGATAAATTCTATGTCAAGTTTATTTGGTTGGACTGCCTTTTATTCATCTAACCATCCCTTTGACACCTGCTGGCTGTTCCTGGGGACCCAGCCACAGCAAGGACTTTAATTCAGTTCCCCACCCCCACTGAACACAACACACACCTACAGGCAAGCTGAAGTTCCCCAAACTGTATTTGGTGATTTCCTTACTTGTTTAAAACATATATAAGCTCAGGTCATTTATATATTCATTTCTAGAGGTTTGTAAATGAATTAAATAAAGATCATGTTGGCTGGGTGCAGTGGCTTACACCTGTAATCCCAGCACTTTGGGAGGCTGAGGTGGATGGATTGCCCAAGCTCAGGAGTTCGCGACCAGCCTGGGCAACACCATGAAACCCCGTCTCTACTAATATACAAAAAATTAGCCAGGTGTGGCGGCATGTGCCAGCTACTCGAGAGGCTGAGGCAGGAGAATTGCTTGAACTTGGGAGGCAGAGGTTGCAGTAAGCCAAGATCACGCCACTGCATTCAGCCTGGGTGACAAAGTAAGACTCCATCTCAAAAAATAAATAAATAAATAAATAAATAAATAAAGTTCATGTTTAAAAATAAAACATTAAAATAAGCTTCCTCCAAGAGCAGAGAAAAGGTTTGATGCTTGAGGTGCAACATTTGAATAAGTACTTTTAAAGCCAGATTAAGTTTTTAAGCAGTTGCTAAAAAATTAATGAGGTTTAATGTGACCTATTTAGGAGAAACAGTTCTTTGTTGTGTTCTATTAGAAGGCTAATCTGCCTATGGAAAAAAAAAAGTAGAATCCTATTTCTTTACTCCTTCTTTATTGAATCTTACCTGTCTACAAAAGTAAAGGGAAAATACTGTGAGGAAAAACAGCATAAAGTGGGTCAGCAGTGTGCAGTTATAGGGGAGAGAGTCACACCTACTTTTACTGAAGACAAGTTGAGATGAAAAACTGGGGTTACTTTTGCCCCTAGAGCAGCAGAAGGCCCTGCTCCCCTCCGTAGATCGTGACATTGTTTAATGGTTAGAAGCGGACATTGTTTACATCCCCAGCTTACCAGGTTTCACCACCTCGCTTCCCTCTCTAGGGTCCTATTAGGGTGCTATTTGCGAGGCACTGTCTAACCCAAGAGAGTCCCGAGGCGTCCTGCAACAGGAAGATGCCCTGGACCCTGTGGATGGTCAGGGGATGTGAAGTGACTGCCAGGGTGGCCTGGCCACTCCCAACAGACCACAAATGTTGATTTCAGAATCTTTGGCACTTTCCAAAATGTGGCTGAGCAGTAATTTGGAAGCCTAAATCCTGACTTTAAGAATTCATAAGAACAACCAATGTTTTATAAACTCAACAGAAAGTAAAATAAACAAACCCAGGGTTTTACGCTCCTTCTTGTTATTTTTATGGCAATCTTTCAAACTAGTTCAAAATGTTCAATCCTCTGCCCTCTCAAAAATACTGAGTTAGGGGCAGCGGGGGGGTGGGCGAGGACAAAACGACTAATAGTAACCAGCATACACTGCAGTTTACCACAGGGAAGAGCTGAGGAGACCTCGTGTCGAAAGAGTACAGGTTGCTTTCAGGCTGGTACTGAAGTCTCTCTCCTTCCCAACCTTCTCATTGAGGAGGGCCCAGCAAAGAAAACAAGGATGTTTATATTTACCCAGAAGTGCGCATGGCAATTGACCATCATGGTTCTCTCAATGAGCTCATCAGGACATTCCAGAAGGTGATGCCCAGAGACCACACCAGCATTATTGACCAGGACTGAGACTTCGCCAACCTCCTTGCGGACTCTTTCAGCCGTCAGGTAGACATTCTCCCTCTTCCCTACATCACAGGTGTAGGTAAAAACCTGCAAGTTACAGTGGGGCAGAATTTCTTCCTCACCATTCCCAGCTGTCCTCAGAAGTCCAGATGAGGAGAAAACATGCAAAAGAGAAGGAAGTGCAGAAAGTGAGTCACATGGCGATCAGTAGGACAAAGATCACACAAAACAAAAATACTACAGTGAGCTTCAAATTTCTAACGCTGTAAGGCTTGCCAACGACTGAGCTTTACAGCTGCCTTCCTCCCATGAAGTCTTTGGGAATTACAACAATTTACTGGATAACTTTGCTTAGGGGAAAGTCATGTAATTGTGACAAGCCCAATACAAGTAGACCACATGGGATCAGCTTGCTGGAGCTAGACACCTGCAAAGAACTGATCTCAGCCCAGAGCTCAGAGAACAACACACACACACTACACACTCCTCTTTTTTTGGGGAAACAGTGGCCCAAGAGAAACAGCTCTTAGTCTTTAGTATGAGAACCCTCAAAATGGAAACTCACTTCAAGGCTCACAAATCAAAACTGCAATTAATAATCTGAATTCATCCAAAGCCAAGAAATGAATCCACAATTTTTAATGAAGAAGTAGGGATCACTGGCTTGTTCTAACTAGGCTAGCTGACTCCTCTAAGAAGTACTCTCACAAATCAAGTTACAGGTAAATATGCAATTTTACCACATAAGAACTTGACAATTTAAAAACCAAAATCGGTATCCTGGAAAATGAATACCCTTATCTTTTAGGTTTTGGCAGGGAGCACAACAATCTATATTTGCTACACCTCCATACCACCAATGGAAATGGTACATTTTCACCCTTAAATTAAAAACGCAATATCAATAAGTTTGATGATAAATTATCCATACAGGGGAGAAGTGCCCAAGTCAATTTTCTCCGTACAGGTAAATGTTTTCCCTAAAAATGAAAAATTTTGTTAAAAAGCAACAGCCATTATCAAATTTCCTGGACCAATATTTATGGTTGATTAAGGACTTTGCTTTGGCTTAAAAAAAAACCTCAGATTCAGGTTAGTTAATAAGTATTCAGAAAGGCAGATTTCCTGGGGTGACCAAAAACATGGAAGAAATTTACAACGAAGCCTAAATCCTCCAAGAGCTTTCTCTTAGGAAGCAAGGCGTCTTTCAATCACGCTTAGGGAATGTAACTAAAGCACTTATCGCTGGCGAAACAATGTAATTATGTTCCTCAGGCTAAACTTACAGTGAAACCGTCAATACTGCCCTCGTCTAAGGGGTTCAGACCACAGTAACACAGACACTTCTTCAGACTAGTCAGAACAACTTCCCAAAGACGCTTTAGTTTCCCATCGCGCCGCTTGTAAGTCGGAGCGAGACATTTCTTTGGGATCCAAACCTGTGGTAACAAGTTTCCTCCGCCTTCCCTACCCCAGAGGGCTTAGGAAACACTGCCCCCCCCCCGCCCCCACCGTGGTCCCCAGAGACCGAACCTCCCCGAGGACTGGGCACCTTCTCCCTGGTAATACAGAAGTGATCGGGTTCCTTTATCAGGGAGCGAATTCCACTCGTCTCCCAAAAGACCGGTGGGGTGTTCCTTTCCTCCACAGCGGGGCTGACCAGGCAGCGGGGCTGATCAGGCAGCGGGGTTTGGGGCCTGCTGTGGTAGGGCGCGGGGTGGAAAGAGGCTTGACCCAACAATGCTCCCGCGCGGGTCCAGGTTACCTTGCAGCGCGGCGGCGTCGGCCGCCTCCAGGTCGCGGTAGATGTGGCGCACCATGCCAGCCGTCTCCTCGTTGCTCTGCGTGTTGATGTCCCACAGCACCAGCAGCGCCCGGCGCCGGGCGAACTCCAGCGCGAAGAGGCGGCCCAGGCCGCTGCCGGCGCCGGTGATGAGGCACACCTGGCCCGCCACGCTCTTCTCCTTGGGCCGCACCAGCCAGCGCGCCGCGGCCAGCACGAACGCCCAGAGCACTTTGAAAGTGACCACGAAGAACTCCACCACGATGTTCATCGCGACGCCCGGGGTCCCGCACGAGCCCAGTGCTTGCGTCCGCGCCCACCCCGAACCCGGCAGTCGGGCTCCCGGCCCCGGGGCGCTTGTCACAGAGGCCGGGACGAGAAGGCTGCGCCCCGCGCCCGCCCCCGAGGTGCCCGCCGGGTTGGAGTGCGCGGCGCCACTCCCTGCCTGCGCGGGGCCACTCCCGCCCGGGATCGGCGCTGTGAACCCGGACTGTGCCCGCCGCGGCAGTCACCCGGCTCGGCGCCTCCTGCCGGCAGCCGCCCGCCCGTCCCGCAGCGCCCGGCCGGCCGGCTCCGCTGCAGTGGCGGTGACAGCCGCGAGTTAGACGACTCGCACTGCCCTCATGGCCAAGCTGTTGCCGCCCGAGCGTCCCCGGAACCGGCGCGCCGGCTCCCTCTCACCCCGGGGGAGGAGTGCGCAGCGGAGGCGGCACGGGCCAGCGGGCCGCCGCGGGAGTTGTCAACTCGACCCAAGTTGCCAGAAGGTGGGAGAGTGGGGTGCGGGGCGGCGGAGCGCCGGGAAGGGGAGACTCGCTCGGCGCAGGCAAGCGCTGCCCAACGCCTTGCAGCTGCCCCCGAGGGCTCACGTCCCCCGACCCTGCACTCCCCGCGGCTGTCACTCGGGCACCGGGCTCCGCAGCGCAGCCCGCTTGCAAGTCGGAGCGCTCCGGGCCGGCTCTGAGCCGGCTCCACGCTCCGCGCTATATAACCCCGCGACCGGGAAGAGCCCGCGCCAGCCTCGGCATCGGCCCTCCCTCCGCCCGGCCTCTCCGCCCCCGGGCGCACCCCGCCCCCGGCCCAGCCCCCAGCCCGCCAGCCGTCCGCGGAGACGAGCGGGGTAGCCCCTCTCACACGGCCGTGGCCGCAACCTCAGCCCTCCTCGCACCTCCCTTTGCAGCTCACGCCCCCTCCTGTGGGGTGTCCTGGCCTCCGCCTGCCGATCTCGGCAGTCAGCAGAGCCCTGGCCATCCTCCTCCGGCCGTCCGGTCCCGGCTGGTCCCTGGCTAGCCACTTTTCGTAAACCAGGGCACTCCGGACCGCCCCGCCTGCGATCAGGCGCTGCGGAAGACAGCCCTGTGGGCTGGAGCGACGACAAGGACCTCGCGGCGCGGCGAAAGGGGTGTATTCTGCGACTACCGCGGCAGGGAGCCGGGAGGGCGGCCAAAAGTGACTTCGAATTGCAGCTAGCCGTTTGGAACGTGGCCCAAAAGGCTCTCATTTTCCTGGCTGGAACCGTCGCCGCCGTGCTTGCCTGCGGTCCTGGTCAGCCGTTGCCCTCCCGCCGGGCGGGCGAGGGGTGGTGCATGCTGGGATTTGTAGTTCGTCCCCATGAGGCTCGTCCTGGGAACATTATGGGGAGGAACCAGAGCCTAATCCTGTCAGCGAAGCCTGGGGATTAGGACCCGGAGTTGCCAAGGTGTCAGCACTCTTTGCTCTTGAATTGATTAAGAAGTCTAATCAAAGGCATATATTTTCTTCAAACAAGTTTTACCCGAAAGTTTGTTGAAAGAGGCTAAATCAGGGAGTTCCTAATTTTGCGTCTGCAAGGCGGCTTTTTAGTTCTGGATTCTTTTCCGGCTTATTCTAAGACACCTATGAGTCGTGGGGCTTCTCTCGCGAAGTCTTTAAGTGGACAGTACGCATGCGCCAACTTCCTCTTTTTCCGGCTGGAACCATGGAGGGTGTGGAGTAAGTTGTTTCTCGTCCTCTTGAGAATCCTTCTCCATCTCCAGAGCCAGATCCATTTTGTGTCACGTTTTCTCTCTCTGGCCGTAGCTTGCACCTTTGCCCACCTCCCTGCTTGATTGTGACGCTTTGTGACACCAGTGGGGACCCGAGACTAGGGTTGGGATGCGGGCGGTCTTAGGACTGAGGTTTTGGAGTTCCCGGGAACGAGATGTCGGGTTGGAATGTGTGTGGAACCCGTCGGTTGGCTGACGGCCCAGTCCTCGGTAGAGGGTCTTTCGGGGCAGGCGCAGAACCTCTGAATTGGGTTCGTTCTTGGCTGGTGCTTGGCACGGGCTTCCCTGCCGCCAGGCCTTTGCTTTCAACATGTGGATCCTGATTGAACCAGAGTGATGGTGGCTTGTTTTTTTTATTTTTATTTTTTAATTTTTGCGCTTAAAGTCTGGGAGTCAGTGCCTTGCAGTAGTCTTTCAGCTAGAACATTTTGTTATTCGGCTGTTGGTGTGTTTTTTGCTTTTTCTTAATTAGTCGTCGGAGGCCGGGCCTCTTGGTTGAAATAGGGAAGAGCGTATTGCTATTGTCCTATTTGTGATTGCGTTTTAGGCAACATGGTGTTAAAGGTTATTGACATGGAGCTAAAATGTGCATCGTACACTGTAGCATGCCAGAGCAAGTAAAGTTACTAGTGACTAAAGTCAGTGACACCATTTCTGGTTAAACAACACTGCTCAGTACGGGAGTAACACAGCGCTGTGAGCTTTGTGAGGTATTGATAACATTTTTGTATATTAACGTTAGAGAGAAGAAGAAGGAGGTTCCTGCTGTGCCAGAAACCCTTAAGAAAAAGCGAAAGAATTTCGCAGAGCTGAAGATCAAGCGCCTGAGAAAGAAATTTGCCCAAAAGATGGTAAGTAAACTTTTTGAGGCACTAACACATAAGGAGACGCCTTGTTGGGATTGAGGATGAGGTGAATGTTCTTGGCAAGATTTACTTCCTAACTCTACCGAGTAATTGCTTAGCTCCCTAATGTTACAATCTGAAGGTAGTGGATTTTTTTGGTGGGGGATATAATTGCATACTGTGGCAAGAAAAGATTGAAAGGAAACGTGTTTTAGTTGTCTTTAATAATTGGCATTGCTAATTGTGATTGAGAGCTAAAAATCATGAATAACTGATGATTGGTTTTCAGCTTCGAAAGGCAAGGAGGAAGCTTATCTATGAAAAAGCAAAGCACTATCACAAGGAATATAGGCAAATGTACAGAACTGAAATTCGAATGGCGAGGATGGCAAGAAAAGCTGGCAACTTCTATGTACCTGCAGAACCCAAATTGGCGTTTGTCATCAGAATCAGAGGGTAAGTTCAGTTTTACTGCATTCGGGTTTGAAAGGGAGAGTTAGCACTGGTAAAAAAAAAAAAAAAAGCAACTTCACATTGCTTCTGGGAGCCCTGATTCTGAAACACTGGAGTAACAATATTTTAGGGGAAGCTAGAACAAGGAGGGTGCTGATCACTAATGGTTTAGTTGCAAGCTATGTTCGTTCCCCAAGCTCCTATCCCTTCTCTTAATAGAATACAGAAGTTCAGTGTGTAACATGAGAGGATTCCTATCTGTTTAGGTAGGATTCGATATTCAAAACTATAATGGTTAGTGTTAATAAAAATTTCGATGAAAGGCAAATGCATTTCTGGTCTCTTTTCACCACAGTATCAACGGCGTGAGCCCAAAGGTTCGAAAGGTGTTGCAGCTGCTTCGCCTTCGTCAAATCTTCAATGGAACCTTTGTGAAGCTCAACAAGGCTTCGATTAACATGCTGAGGATTGTAGAGCCATATATTGCATGGGGGTAAGTCTTTTCTCTCCTTTGACTTCTATTTGATAAATTGGTTATGTAGCAACATGAATTTTAGATGTTTTAACAGTGGTCACCATATTTATGTTTGCTTTTTCACTTCAGGTACCCCAATCTCAAGTCAGTAAATGAACTAATCTACAAGCGTGGTTATGGCAAAATCAATAAGAAGCGAATTGCTTTGACAGATAACGCTTTGATTGCTCGATCTCTTGGTAGGTTCTGTTTGGGGGAAAGTTTGGTATTAGGCCATGTGATAATTTTTTATCCTCTTTTGGCCGTACATTTCTCACTATTGTGAATCTTCATATATTCCTTATGATTCTTGATTTAGCTTAAAAGAAAACGTAAGACATGGTTTCATTAGCTTGAGCCTTATCTTTGTAAAGCCATGCATTTACCTTATTTATTCCTGGTTTTTATCTCACAGCCTATTCAAAAAAGTTTTGAATAATTATTTCAAAACTTTTCGCAACTTTAATAATCTTAAATAACCTTAAAATATTTAGGTAAATACGGCATCATCTGCATGGAGGATCTGATTCATGAGATATATACTGTTGGAAAACGCTTCAAAGAGGCAAATAACTTCCTGTGGCCCTTCAAATTGTCTTCTCCACGAGGTGGAATGAAGAAAAAGACAACCCATTTTGTAGAAGGTGGAGATGCTGGCAACAGGGAGGACCAGATCAACAGGCTTATTAGAAGAATGAACTAAGGTGAGAGACCTCATCCTGAGAAAGGTTGAGTTAATGTTAGAGTATAAGTGGTGGTAATCTTGAATGCTTTTCCCATTAAATATTGATGGGGGTTTGAATTTTAATCAGTGCTTTTGTGGGGAGTGGGGATCAACTATCTTAATGGTTACAGTTGGTTTGTTTACTGCTTTTGAGGACCTTTCTGGAGGAAAGGAAAAGCCTGTTTTGGGGAGTCTTCAGAGATGGAAATTGGGTGATCTTAAAAATGTAAACTCAATCGTTACTTTATAACTGCTTAGTTTATGTTAATTGTTAGCTGCCCAAAGTGTTTTCTAATGGTTTTCTTTTTTCCTTTCAGGTGTCTACCATGATTATTTTTCTAAGCTGGTTGGTTAATAAACAGTACCTGCTCTCAAATTGAAATATATTGTTGTATTTGTGATTTTTTGTTGTTGTTGTTGTTGTTAGCCTGCCTCTGTCTTCCCTTAACTACTGTGGCAAGTCTGGTGTGTGGTAAAATTAAGCCAAATCAACAGCCCATTTCGTGCAAAATCAGGGTCGAGTCTGTGTGAAAGACATCTCTTGGGTTCTTAAAAGGCTTTTCTCTACTACAGAAGATCTTAATTTTTTGTTTAACTGTGCTGAGTGATTCAAAATGGGTTTATTCTAAGAAAGCCTGTTTCACAAGCATTTGTACATGATTTGTAGGTAACATAATCCAACTTTGGTTTATGGAAAAAATTGAATTTAGTTGCTAAAATTTCTTTCTCGGGCCATCACTTGTTTATAAACTGCCATGTAAATGTGTTATTTTCCTTTTGCATTCCATTTTTGTGTTCTTGTTTTGCATCTTTTGCCATACTTAGGTGAGTTACTAATAATTGTTACATACTGTGGGTATTTTGAAGGAAGGCATGAAATTTGTGCCAAGGGATGCAAATTATTTCAGAGCATCTGGTAAAATTAATGGGCAAAAACTTGAAAGGTTTTTTAATAAAATTCTTTTATACTTTATGTATTGTTTCACCTAGACTAGTGAACAATGTAGAGTGTAACATGAAGTACATAGAATGAGAGTAAAAATTTTTGTGGTCCTCATTTAGTTGTGTCAAAGGTCTGACGCACTGTGAAACAGCTCCCTTAGTAATTGTTTTGGTACTACTGCTCCACAGTCATTTATTGCTTTTTAATATTTGAACGTTGCTAGACAAGTAGAATTTCTTTGAGTTCTTTGTTCCTGGTTTTGGGACCTATTTCTCTGGATTAGTAAGTTTGTTTTAGGGTCAGTGAATTTTGGAGAGAAATCAAGATGATAGTTTATAAAAATAGTTTTACATATTTGTGATTGTATCGGTGTTTTGCTAGATTTTTTTTGTCTTAGCAGTTGGGTCAATATTTTGAAATAGTACATGGATATCTAGGTAGAGCCAAAGAGTTTATTTTTTAACTTTGTAGAGATGAGGTCCACGCCAGCCTGTCCCAGCATGTTGTTGAACTCCTGGCCTCAAGCAATTCTACTGCCTCAGCTCCCTGAATAGTTGGGATTGCAGGCATGACCCACTGCCTCCAGAGGGTTTTTAAGGTTTAAAATTCAGTTTTGTTTTACTCCTTTGGTAGAGAGTACAGTTCCCAGTGTTTACACATCCAGTGTCATGAAGGGTAGTTGTGCCTCAGAAGATGTTGGAGCCTGTTTGGCTTCCAGGTTTTAGAGGAATAGTGAGGGCCATCAGTGGCCTCTGCAGGGTCAGAATTAAGACTAATTATGGAATGAAGTTGTACAGATGGCATATTGCTTAATCTAGGTGCAGGTGGGTGGGTGCATGAAATGTGGGAAGTCTTCATTGGGATAGGAATAAGCACTTTATATACAGAGTGATACTTAGCAAAGCTTTTTTTTTTCTTTTTTTAAATTAATGGTCTTTATTTTTTAGAGCAGTTTTCATTTCACAGTAAAACTGAGTGGAAAGTAGAGAGGGTTCCCATATACCCAGTATTCACAGGTACAACCGCCTCCTCTGTTGACTCCCCACCACCACAGTACATTTGTTACAGTCAATCAACCTGCGTTGACACATTTTCACCCAAAATGGTAAAACTGTCTCAGCTGGTCAGGGAGGGATAAGATTGTGTAGGAATACCTCAAATGAAGTGGGCAAAGTATTGACTATATAGCCTGTGCAGACACATATTGTAAGTGTGGCCTGGGGTCAGGGAGGATGGGGAAATGTGGGAGGGGTTGCAGAGAACCAGGATTCCCATAGAAAACTGAGTAAAGTGGGATAACCAATCTAGTTTTATAAGAGGATTGTGAGGAACAATAATAGATATGAAAATGTTTGTGAGCTGGTGGAACCTATTCAAATGCAGATTAACACCTGATTAGGAAACTCACCTCTTATAAATGTCATTGCTTTCAAGGGATCCTCCTCTGGAAGGCCTGACCAACCTTAGGGGTCTGGGCACCCAGTAGGTTCTCCTACAAGATTTCACCTCATATATGTTTATTTACTGTTTATGCTTCTAAGGTCTGGCTTTCTCTAGTGGATGGTCCCCTAGCTATCTCAGTTTTTATAAAGTTGTCTTGGACCCACTGGCCTTTAACCAGTGTTAACCTAGTTAGTAACTTCTTTGAAGGTTCATTTGTGGTTGACTGGATTAGGAGTGTTGGCTTCGGAGCCAGACTGCTTGGGTTCATATCTAATCTCCACTTATTTGTTAGCTTGGGCCAATAAATAATCTCTGTCTCGGTTTCCATGTCAGCAAAATGGAGATAATTGTGCCTAATTTCATAGGATTTTAATGATTAAATGTTACAGGTCATGTAAAATGTGTAGAGCAGTGCCTAGCTCGAAAGTGCTCAATGCTGCTGTGCAGTATAGCTTCAGCACTTAATGTGGGCACCCAACAGTGAATTACGGAAAATAGCCTCTGCTTTCAGCTGTCAGTCTGATGGGAAGACAGGCAACAGATACAATGAAATGAGTGCCCTGGGGATGTATAGGATGTGATAGAGCCTCTTGGGGGTGTCTGGTGTCTTTGTGGGCCCACCTCCTTGGGAAGGTTGACAGCTTTCTGCTCCCACTGTTTTTCCTTAGAGATTTGGTGTCAAAGAGCCAAAACATTCCTCTCATGTGCCTCCCTTCTGTTAGGTAGTAAACTTTAAGGCCAGGCCTTTTAATTTCTGCCCATTTGCTGACATGTAGGCACGCAGTGTTAAGTGAATGTATTAGTTTTCTTTTGCTGCTGTAACAAATGACCATAAACTTAAGTGAATTTATTATTTAACTTTTGGGAGGTCGGAAATCTAAAATAGGTTTCACAGCCAAATCAAGGGGTCAGCAGGCCTGTGTTCCTTCTGAAGACTCCTTTTCTTTGCCTTTTAATATGACAACTTTTGTGATTACATTGGGCTACTTGAATAATTGAGGATAATCTCCCCATCTCAAAATCCTTAATTCAAGCACACATCTACAAAATCCCTTTTGTTGCTACATAAGGTAATATATTTACAGGTCCCTGTAATTAGAGCATGGAAATTGGGAGGCCCATTATTTGATATTTTATTTCTGACTCCCCAGCTATATTCTTTGTTCCTCAAAAGTGACTTCAGCCTCCAGGTCTGGGTACTTGGCTTTTTCATTCTGGAAAAAGGTTTTTTCTGACACATCTTCATATATCACCTTTTTTCATAGCATTAATTACTATCTGAAACTGTTGACTTGCTTTTCCCAGCCATTCTCCAATGTAAGGTTTGAGTCTTAGCTTTCTCTGTTCTGACACTTAGAACAATGCCTGGTGCATTGTAGGCACTTCACTTTTTTAAGGGAATCTAACCTCATCAGGAAAATAGATATTTAAAATCTTGAGACTTCAATTACTGGCATATTGTAGTCCTTGAGTATTTGGTGATGGGGGATGGTGACAGGAGGAATGGGGTAGAGTGTGGATTTATGTATATATATATATATATATATATATCTGTATATGTAATTTACTTTGGAGGACTCAAATTGCATTTTGTAGGAATAATGATTTGTAATAGTAGAAAACCATGTTAGGAGAGTACAGGAGATGTTTCATGCTGTGAAGATTTGGCAAGTTTCACAGAAGAGGTAGAATTCGGTCACCTGATGATAGGAACAGTTTGAGAAATGGCATGGAGTTTGGGAAGTGTCAGGTAGGGGTGTGATAGCAAAACTAAACAGGAGAGCATTTAATAAACATTTGATCACTTGCTGAGTGCCAGTGTATCACTTGATCCACATAATCCTAGGTTGTTAGTGTTTCTCCACTTTGATCGCAACCCCAGAACTAAATTCTTAATTGGTTTTGGGATGAGCCCTAGACTTTTTTCTAATTAAGTACTCCACGTGATTTTTAATATGCAGCCTAGTCCTCTTGTTGGGTGGGTTAACTTTCCCTCACCCAGGATCACATAACTAAGTTGTGGGGCCAATGTTACGATTCCAGGCCTAATTTGAGTGTTAAAAAAAAAAACCAAATGACCTAGGAGAGGTTAGTGTAGAGCTTAATAAGAATGGAGAAAAGTGTGTTGAGAGCAGTTTCAGGAGTTTTTGTGGGATCTTATTACCAGGGGATAAGCTTGCAGCTCTAGTGGGGAGTCAAATCATGAAGGCAGAGGCTTTATATGATAATCTGGCAAGAGTACAGATACTAAGATCCCACTGTGCAAGACAGGGTGCTAGGTGTCCAAGCCAGAGAGGACAGACACACCTAACCTTTTATAAAGGAGTCAGAACATGGAATTTGGGCAGACTCGTGAGGGAACTCGTCCTTGTTGTCATTTACCTAAAATTGGGCTAGTCAGGTATTAAGTGGCTAATATTTAAAAGGTACAGCTCATCAGTACTCTGGAAAGCCTGGTTATTTTGAACCTGAAAAATAAGTCTTTGATACAAGCTGATGTGCAAACAACCCAGAAAACTGAATTACACCAAGCTTGCCTAACTGCCCTCTCCTTGCCCTAGACGTGCTTCCTGGTGATGTTTGCCATTGGGCCCCTCACCTTGTGTCATCACTGACCAGTGTTCACCCAGCTTTGATTCAGCTCGCTCCCCCACATTACCCCCCATACCCGGCAGCAGTGACCTGAAGGCAGAGGCACTAGTGCTGGTCGAGGAGTCACGGTGGCCTCCGCTGCCCAAGCTGTCCGAGCACCCGTTATGGCCCTGAACCCTAACACTGGGCCCCTTGCCCTATGGAACTGAGGCCCGAGGCCCCGGTCGCCTAGCAACTGGTGTGCCTAGGGCAGGCAGGGCTGCAGCCTCGGAAGACGCTGGCCGGGCTGGGCCGGGCCCAGCGTCACCGGGCTGCTGGCCGCGGGGCATGCTAGCTCCAGGAGCGGTGAATGTGGGAGCTCGCGGCCACCTGCATCACATGTCCCGCCCCGCCGCCGTGGTCAGCCCTGCGACAAGGCCGGACTGGGCGGGGAGCTCAAGTGGGCACCGGGCTTCCGCTGGCTCCCATACTGCCCGCTGTGCCCGCTGCCCCAGCCACCCCTGCTGCCGGAGCCTCCTACCTGGGCCGCAACGGCCAGGATCGCAAAGAAGCCCCGCCCCTCGGTGCAGCTGCGGGCACAGTGAGTGCGGGCGGCTGGCCGGTCTCAGGACGAGCCCTGGCCAAGGAGCGGGAGGCCCAGGGGACTTGCCAGGTCAGGGCTGGGTGGGAGGTCGGGTCCGGAGGTCACCTAGTCCCACTCCCTCCCACGAAGGGGACACTAAGTCTCAGAGAGGCTCGTGGGTCACTCCGAGGATGCTCTAGATGCACTTTATGATGGGAGCTGGCAGAAACACCTGGGCATGAGGACCTGAGGAAGGCTACCAGGTGGGGTCAGGGCATGAGATTGAGGGAAGCGGGTCTGCCTGCCGGATCTGTATATTCTTTCTGCACCCCTTACTTCTGGTAAGTAAGTGCTTGCATCTATCCCTTAAGTGGACACACCCTTATAGATTGACCCCCCCAGGCTTAAACTGGAGTTGGGGGGACGTGTTTACTTTTCTTCCCTTGCCTACCCCTGTGTCTCCCTTCTCCCACACTTGCACCCAGCCATGCAGTGGGACATGGGAGACCAACCCAGTTAGATTGTTGTAACCCTGTTTCTGTTGCCAATTTTACTTTGAACCATTTCTGATTTACCTGTAATTTGTGTGTATGTTACTTTTCTCACCAGGAGTTAAAAGTACTAGAAATTATTATTATTATTTTTTTATTATACTTTAGGGTTTTAGGGTACATGTGCACAATGTGCAGGTTTGTTACATATGTATCCATGTGCCATGTTGATTTCCTGCACCCATTAACTCGTCATTTAGCATTAGGTGTATCTCCTAATGCTGTCCCGCCCCCCTCCCCCCACCACACAACAGTCCCCGGAGTGTGATGTTCCCCTTCCTGTGTCCATGAGTTCTCATTGTTCAATTCCCACCTATGAGAGAGAACATGCGGTGTTTGGTTTTTTGTCCTTGCGATAGTTTACTGAGAATAATGTTTTCCAGTTTCATCCATGTCCCTACAAAGGACACGAACTCATCATTTTTTATGGCTGCATAGTATTCCATGGTGTATATGTGCCACATTTTCTTAATCCAGTCTATCGTTGTTGGACATTTGGGTTGGTTCCAACTCTTTGCTATTGTGAATAGTGCCGCAATAAACATACGTGTGCATGTGTCTTTATAGCAGCATGATTTATAGTCCTTTGGGTATATACCCAGTAATGGGATGGCTGGGTCAAATGGTATTTCTAGTTCGAGATCCCTGAGGAATCGCCACACTGACTTCCACAATGGTTGAACTAGTTTACAGTCCCACCAACAGTGTAAAAGTGTTCCTATTTCTCCACATCCTCTCCAGCACCTGTTGTTTCCTGATTTTTTAATGATGGCCATTCTAACTGGTGTGAGATGGTATCTCACTGTGGTTTTGATTTGCATTTCTCTGATGGCCAGTGATGATGAGCATTTCTTCATGTGTTTTCTGGCTGCATAAATGTCTTCTTTTGAGAAGTGTCTGTTCATGTCCTCTGCCCACTTTTTGATGGGGTTGTTTGTTTTTTTCTTGTAAATTTGTTTGAGTTCATTGTAGATTCTGGATATTAGCCCTTTGTCAGATGAGTAGGTTGCAAAAATTTTCTCCCATTCTGTAGGTTGCCTGTTCATTCTGATGATAGTTTCTTTTGCTGTGCAGAAGCTCTTTAGTTTAATGAGATCCCATTTGTCGATTTTGGCTTTTGTTGCCATTGCTTTTGGTGTTTTAGACATGAAGTCCTTGCCCACGCCTATGTCCTGAATGGTATTGCCTAGGTTTTCTTGTAGGATTTTAATGGTTTTAGGTCTAACATATAAGTCTTTAATCCATCTTGAATTAATTTTTGTATAAGGTGTAAGGAAGGGATCCAGCTGCAGCTTTCTACATATGGCTAGCCAGTTTTCCCAGCACCATTTATTAAATAGGGAATCCTTTCCCCATTTCTTGTTTTTGTCAGGTTTGTCAAAGATCAGATAGTTGTAGCTATGTGGCATCATTTCTGAGGGCTCTGTTCTGTTCCATTGATCTATGTCTCTGTTGTGGTACCAGTACCATGCTGTTTTGGTTACTGTAGCCTTGTAGTATAGTTTAAAGTCAGGTAGCGTGATGCCTCCAGCTTTGTTCTTTTGGCTTAGGATTGACTTGGCGATGCGGGCTCTTTTTTGGTTCCATATGAACTTTAAAGTAGTTTTTTCCAATTCTGTGAAGAAAGTCATTGGTAGCTTGATGGGGATGGCATTGAATCTATAAATTACCTTGGGCAGTATGGCCATTTTCACGATATTGATTCTTCCAACCCATGAGCATGGAATGTTCTTCCATTTGTTTGTATCCTCTTTTATTTCATTGAGCAGTGGTTTGTAGTTCTCCTTGAAGAGGTCCTTCACATCCCTTGTAAGTTGGATTCCTAGGTATTTTATTCTCTTTGAAGCAATTGTGAATGGGAGTTCACTCATGATTTGGCTCTCTGTTTGTCTGTTATTGGTGTACAAGAATGCTTGTGATTTTTGTACATTAATTTTGTATCCTGAGACTTCGCTGAAGTTGCTAATCAGCTTAAGGAGATTTTGGGCTGAGACAATGGGGTTTTCTAGATATACAATCATGTCATCTGCAAACAGGGACAATTTGACTTCCTCTTTTCCTAATTGAATACCCTTTATTTCCTTCTCCTGCCTGATTGCTCTGGCCAGAACTTCCAGCACTATGTTGAATAGGAGTGGTGAGAGAGGGCATCCCTGTCTTGTGCCAGTTTTCAGAGGGAATGCTTCCAGTTTTTGCCCATTCAGTATGATATTGGCTGTGGGTTTGTCATAGATAGCTCTTATTATTTTGAGATACGTCCCATCAATACCTAATTTATTGAGAGTTTTTAGCATGAAGGGTTGTTGAATTTTGTCAAAGGCCTTTTCTGCATCTATTGAGATAATCATGTGGTTTTTGTCTTTGGTTCTGTTTATATGCTGGATTACATTTATTGATTTGCATATGTTGAACCAGCCTTGCATCCCAGGGATGAAGCCCACTTGATCATGGTGGATAAGCTTTTTGATGTGCTGCTGGATTCGGTTTGCCAGTATTTTATTGAGGATTTTTGCATCAATGTTCATCAAGGATATTGGTCTGAAATTCTCTTTTTTGGTTATGTCTCTGCCAGGTTTTGGTATCAGGACGATGCTGGCTTCATAAAATGTGTTAGGGAGGATTCCCTCTTTTTCTATCGATTGGAATAGTTTCAGAAGGAATGGTACCAGTTCCTCCTTGTACCTCTGGTAGAATTCAGCTGTGAATCCATCAGGTCCTGGACTCTTTTTGGTTGGTAAGCTATTGATTATTGCCACAATTTCAGAACCTGTTATTGGTCTATTCAGAGATTCAACTTCTTCCTGGTTTAGTCTTGGGAGGGTGTATTTGTCAAGGAATTTATCCATTTCTTCTAGATTTTCTAGTTTATTTGCATAGAGGTGTTTGTAGTATTCTCTGATGGTAGATTGTATTTCTGTGGGATCAGTGGTGATATCCCCTTTTTCGTTTTTTATTGCATCTATTTGATTCTTCTCTCTTTTCTTCTTTATTAGTCTTGCTAGCGGTCCATCAATTTTGTTGATCCTTTCAAAAAACCAGCTCCTGGATTCATTAATTTTTTGAAGGGTTTTTTGTGTCTCTATTTCCTTCAGTTCTGCTCTGATTTTAGTTATTTCTAGCCTTCTGCTAGCTTTTGAATGTGTTTGCTCTTGCTTTTCTAGTTCTTTTAATTGTGATGTTAGGGAGTCAATTTTGGATCTTTCCTGCTTTCTCTTGTGGGCATTTAGTGCTATAAATTTCCCTCTACACACTGCTTTGAATGTGTCCCAGAGATTCTGGTATGTTGTGTCTTTGTTCTCGTTGGTTTCAAAGAACATCTTTATTTCTGCCTTCATTTCATTATGTACCCAATAGTCATTCAGGAGCAGGTTGTTCAGTTTCCATGTAGTAGAGCGGTTTTGAGTGAGTTTCTTAATCCTGAGTTCTAGTTTGATTGCACTGTGGTCTGAGAGACAGTTTGTTATAATTTCTGTTCTTTTACATTTGCTGAGGAGAGCTTTACTTCCAACTATGTGGTCAATTTTGGAATAGGTGTGGTGTGGTGCTGAAAAAAATGTATATTCTGTTGACTTGGGGTGGAGAGTTCTGTAGATGTCTATTAGGTCCACTTTATGTAGAGCTGAGTTCAGTTCCTGGATATCCTTGTTAACTTTCTGTCTCGTTGATCTGTCTAATGCTGACAGTGGGGTGTTAAAATCTCCCATTATTATTGTATGGGAGTTTAAGTCCCTTTGTAGGTCACTCAGGACTTGCTTTATGAATCTGGGTGCTCCTGTGTTGGGTGCATATATATTTAGGATAGTTAGCTCTTCTTGTTGAATTGATCCCTTTACCATTATGTAATGGCCTTCTTTGTCTCTTTTGATCTTTGTTGGTTTAAAGTCTATTTTATCAGAGACTAGGATTGCAACCCCTGCCTTTTTTTGTTTTCCAGTTGCTTGATAGATCTTCCTCCATCCCTTTATTTTGAGTCTATGTGTGTCTCTACACGTGAGGTGGGTTTCCTGAATACAGCACACTGATGGGTCCTGACTCCTTATCCAGTTTGCCAGTCTGTGTCTTTTGATTGGAGCATTTAGCCCATTTACATTTAACGTTAATATTGTTATGTGTGAATCTGATCCTGTCATTATGATGTTAGTTGGTTATTTTGCTCGTTAGTGGCTATAGTTTCTTCCTAGTCTTGATGGTCTTTACAATGTGGCATGTTTTTGCAGTGGCTGGTACCGGTTGTTCCTTTCCATGTTTAGTGCTTCCTTCAGGAGCTCTTTTAGGGCAGGCCTGGTGGTGACAAAATCACTCAGCATTTGCTTGTCTGTAAAGTGTTTTATTTCTCCTTCACTTATGAAGCTTAGTTTGGCGGGATAGGAATTCTGGGTTGAAAATTCTTTTCTTTAAGAATGTTGAATATCGGCCCCCACTCTCTTCTGGCTTGTAGAGTTTCTGCTGAGAGATCAGCTGTTAGTCTGATGGGCTTCCCTTTGTGGGTAACCCGACCTTTCTCTCTGGCTGCCCTTAACATTTTTTCTTTCATTTCAACTTTGGTGAATCTGACAATAATGTGTCTTGGAGTTGCCCTTCTCGAGGAGTATCTTTGTGGCGTTCTCTGTATTTCCTGAATCTGAATGCTGGCCTGCCTTGCTAGATTGGGGAAGTTCTCCTGGATAATATCTTGCAGAGTGTTTTCCAACTTGGTTCCATTCTCCCCATCATTTTCAGGTACACCAATCAGACGTAGGTTTGGTCTTTTCACATAGTCCCAAATTTCTTGGAGGCTTTGTTCATTTCTTTTTATTCTTTTTTCTCTAAACTTCCCTTCTCTCTTCATTTCATTCATTTCATCTTCCATCAGCGATACCCTTTCTTCCAGTTGATCGCATCTGCTACTGAGGCTTCTGCAATCTTCGCGTAGTTCTCGAAACTTGGCTTTCAGCTCCATCAGCTCCTTGAAGCCCTTCTCTCCATTGGTTATTCTAGTTATCCATTCTTCTAATTTTTTTTCAAAGTTTTTAACTTCTTTCCTGTTGTTTTGAATTTCCTCTCGTAGCTCAGAGTAGTTTGATCGTCTGAAGCCTTCTTCTCTCAGCTCATCAAAGTCATCCTCCATCCAGCTTTGTTCCGTTGCTGGTGAGGAACTGCGTTCCTTTGGAGGAGGAGAGGTGCTCTGTTTTTTAGAGTTTCCAGTTTTTTTGGTCTGTTTTTTCCCCATCTTTGTGGTTTTATCTACTTTTTGTCTTTGATGATGGTGATGTACAGATGGGTTTTTGGTGTGGATGTCCTTTCTGTTTGTTAGTTTTACTTCTACCAGACAGGACCCTCAGCTGCAGGTCTGTTGGAGTTTACTAGAGGTGCACTCCAGACCCTGTTTGGCTGGGTGTCAGCAGCGGTGGCTGC
Source organism: Nomascus leucogenys (assembly GCF_006542625.1). NCBI lineage: Eukaryota > Metazoa > Chordata > Mammalia > Primates > Hylobatidae > Nomascus > Nomascus leucogenys. Next base: position 34,270,426 of record NC_044396.1, read on the forward strand.
AGAACAGCGGATTTTCGTGAGACCACAAATTCAGCTGTCTGATAGTTCCTCTGAAAGTTTTGTCTCAGAGAAGTACCGGGTTGAATGAGGTGTCAGTCTGTCCCTACTGGGGGGGTGCCTCCCAGTTAGGCTGCTCAGGGGTGAGGGACCCACTTTAGGAGGCAGTCTGACCGTTCTCAGATCTCCAGCTGCATGCTGGGAGAACCACTACTCTCTTCAAAGCTGTCAGTCAGACAGGGACATTTAAGTCTGTGGAAGTTCTTGCAGAGTTTTTGTTTGTCTGTGCCCTGCCCCCAGAGGTGGAGCCTACAGAGGCAGGCAGGCCTCCTTGAGCTGTGGTGGGCTCCACCCAGTTCGAGCTTCCTGGCTGCTTTGTTTACCTAAGCAAGCCTGGGCAATGGCGGGCGCCCCTCCCCCAGCCTCGCTGCCGCCTCGCAGCTTGATCTCAGACTGCTGTGCTAGCAATTAGCGAGACTCCGTGGGCATAGGACCCTCCGAGCCAGGTGCGGGACACAATCTCCTAGTGTGCCGTTTTCCAGGCCCGTTGGAAAAGCGCAGTATTAGGATGGGACTGACCCGATATTCCAGGTGCCATCTGCTTCCCCTTTCTTTGACTAGGAAAGGGAACTCCCTGACCCCTTGCGCTTCCCGAGTGAGGCAATGCCTCGCCCTGCTTCGGCTCGCGCACAGTGCGCTTCACCGACTGTCCTGCACCCACTGTTAGGCACTCCCTAGTGAGATGAAACCGGTACCTCAAGCAGAAATGCAGAAATCACCCGTCTTCTGTGTCGCTGGGGCTGGGAGCTGGAGACCGGAGCTGATCCTATTCGGCCATCTTGGCTCCCACTAGAAATTATTTGTGTAACATAGGTAGTCTTTTCTATTGTACTGGTCATTTTCCCATACAACCTTTTTGGGGTCATAGACATCATAAAAACCGGAGTCTCCAGACAAATGCAAACAACTTTGTGAGCACTTTTAGGGTATTATAATCCCTAAAGCACAAGAATTCTTGCTCCTCTTTATTGACTTGTTATGTACATTGTTAACAAGTTAAAATCTCTTGTTACAATGGTGTTTCTTAAGAAATACTCTGACATTTCCTTTTTTAAGTTCCTCCTTACATTTTTCAAATTACATTATAATGTATTAGTACTTATTCAAACAGTACAGAAGTATATGGAGTTAGAAAGGAGAGGTCTATGCCTTTCTTTACTTTTTAATCCTTGTTAGAATTCATTTGGTGTTCATTCTTCCTTCTTTTTTCCTTTGTTTTTTGGTCATAATGGAATCATACCATGAATTATTTTGAGAAATATCTTTTTTCACTTATGATGGAGAGGGCCAGGTGTGGTGGCACACGCCTGTAATCCCAGCACTTTAAGAGGCCGAGGCGGGCAGATCACAAGATCAGGAGTTTTGAGACCAGCCTGACCAACATGGTGAAACCCCCATCTCCACTAAAAATACAAAAATTAACTGGGCATGGTGGTGCGTGCCTGTAATCCCAGCTACTCAGGAGGCTGAGGCAGGAGAATCGCTTGAAACCGGGAGGCGGAGGTTGCAGTGAGCCAAGATGGTGCCACTGCACTCCAGCCTGAGTGACAGAGTAAGACTCCGTCTCAAAAAAAAAAAAAAAAAAAGATGGAGAATACCATTCATATCAGTTTACTTAGGTCCACACTGAGTATTTCATAGTACAGTTGTATCAGTTTATGTGACCATCCCTCATTGAGATTGGTTTCAATTTTTCCCTGTTACAAACAATGCAACAATAGACATTCTTTTTTTTTTTTAAGACAGAGTTTCGTTCTTGTTGCCCAGGCTGGAGTGCCATGGCACGGTCCTGGCTCACTGCAACCTCCGCTTCCAGGTTCAAGCAGTTCTCCTGCCTCAGCCTCCCGAGTAGCTGGGATTACAGGTGTGTGCCACCACGCTCGAGTAATTTTTTTGTATTTTTAATAGAGATGGGGTTTCACCATGTTGGCCAGGGTGGTCTCGAACTCCTGACATCAGGTGATCTGCCTGCCTTGGGCTCCCAAACTGCTGGGATTACAGGTATGAGCCACCATGCCCAGCCACAATAGACATTCTTACACATGGGAACAGTTCTACAGAATAAATTCCTTGAAGCAGAAGTGCAAAGTCAGATGTAGGCACATTAAAAAATTGTGATAGAATCTTGCCTTCAAGAATCTTGAATGATCTTTTTATCAACAGACTGTATTGAGAAAAATCTGTATTTATTATTCTTTAAAAGAAGAGAATAGCTGCCACTTAGTGTTTATAACATGTCAGGTACTGTGCTGAACACTTCACATGCATTTTAAAATGTAATCCTCACCTTATGAGAGTCAGAGGCAGAATTATTTTCTTCATGACCCTGTGGTTCTGTAGCTCTTGAGGGGCACATTTAAGATTAGAATCCAAGTTCATTATGCTTCAGTGCCTGGGTTCTTTGCAGGGTCTGAATCCCTGCTCAGTCATTGACTGGAATCTGTGTTTCATTGGGTGACTTAAGGATTAAATTGGATTGTGTATTTGCTGTTACAGTAATGTCATTAATAATTCCCTTCTCCAGGAACTTGCACAATTGGACATGGTCCAGTGCTTCCTATGATGCTGGTTCCCCTGAACTGTCTGCCTCTCCATTCCTTCTCTGCCTTTTCTTCTTCCTGCCTTGCATATATTTTAAGGAAATCTCTGGCTTTTCTTCTTTATCTCAAATCTCCTTTGCCAACTTTATTACAGTCTCTGGCCTTATTTCTCACGCGTAAATAGATAACTCTTAACATTTGCATCTTCAAACCTGTGCACCTCAATTCGTACTGCATAGATCCAGATTATATATCTCCATTGGATGTCCTGTACTCACTTTTTTCTAAAACAGAACTCCTTGTTGCCCTCCACCTCCAGACTAGCATATCCTCTTTGAATTTAATTCATGGTTCCATAATTCTCTCAGTCACCTCAATTCCCAGCCTCAGTCAGCTTTGTCTCCTTTTTCTCTGCCGAATCTCCCAAATTCAATAATCAATCTTGCATTCTCACTGTGACCACTCTAAATACTCTGGACTATTATGATTGCCTTGTAATTTCTCTTTTGGGCTCCAGTCTCTGCCATATTAATTTTTCTAAAGCATAGCTGTGAATAGAAACCATACCTCTGTTCAGAATATATACCATATGTCTGTTCTGTGGTTCCACGTTACTCAAGAAAATATAGACCACTTTGTCCAGCATTCAGATTTGTCTGTAATCTCATCCAATTTATCATTTCATTATTTCTCACACTGCCTTTATCTGAACCCCTCCCTCCAGGCAATCCAGAGTACTTACATTACATTCTCTGTGACATCTTTCCCATCTATATCTTTTCCTGGAATGCCTCTACCTACATTTCTGCCGTCTAAATCTTATTTAAATGCCATTTTCTAATTTCTTTAAAGTCTTTTTTAAATCTCCCCCTGAAAGTAATATCTCCCTCCTTTTAACTCTTCTACTACTTTATATATCTCCTAAGGATTTAATTTATACACACCGCTTTGTATTATAGTTGTATAAGTGGCTACTGTTTTTTCTTCTGGACTGGAAATTCTGTGCAGGCAGAATCTCTCTTTAGTTATTTTTGTGTTTTTTGTGCATGTGACACATTTATGTGTATATCGTACATGCTTAATGAATATATTTAAGTTAGTTACTACATTATTTGAGAATAAAAAGTCACACGTATTAGCCTATTGCTAGCTGTAGTGACAAACAGATCTCAACATTTTCTTGATTTAACATAGAAAAGTTATTTCTTGCTCACATAACAATTTCAGGGTAGGCGTCCCTGGTCAGCAAGCGGCTTGCTTTCACTTGGTAGAAGGACCCAGACTCTGCCATTCGTCAGCTCTTCACTCTTGTCTAAAGCCAGTCAGCAGAAAGGCAAGGAGAAAGTATGAAGAAAGCATACTTGCTTAGCTTCTTAGAAGCTTTTTGCAGTGTTACACATTACGTTCGCTCACATTCCAGTCACAAGGGGGCAGCCACTTCCTCTGGAGGAGGAGCCAAGATTTTAGTGGACAAACAACCTTCTCTCCCACAGTTAATTTCTACTTGTGAAAACCTTTGGGACTTAGCTTGAACATCACTTGCTCAAAAAGCAAAAAAAAAAAAAAAAAAAAAACCCTCCTTCTCCAGTCTGGTTAAGGTCAGCAAAAGTTCTGTTGTGCCATAGAATTTGAAAGTAGCTTTATCATAATGAACTAATTACTCCTCCCCACTCCCTCCCATAGACTGTATGCTTTATCTTTAATCATTGTTGTATTACAACTCCTAGCACAATGCATGACATGAATAAATAAATATCTTTCTCAATGAATCTATAACTCATCTTTCTTTATGTTCACTTGGTAATTATTTTGGTTCAAACCTTAAAGATTATTTTGCCACCTGCTGTTTGACATTTGAGTTATTTTCATTCTCTTTTCTATTATAAGAATTACAGGAATTGATATTCATGTATCAATGATTGTTTCTTTTTCTTTTTGTGGAGACAGGGTCTCACTATATTGCCTAGGCTTGTCTCAAACCCCTGGGCTCAAGAGATCCTTCTGTCTCTGCCTTCTAAAATGCTGGGATGACAGGTGTGAGCCACCACACCTGGCCAGTGATTATTTCTTTAGGATAAATTCCCAGAAGTAGAATTGCTGGGTCAAAAATATATACAGTTATAAGGACATGTGTATTACTAGATTATTTGCTGGAAATATTACACCAATATATACTCCCACTGAAACCTTATTCCTTGCACTCCATCTTACTCTATTAATAGTAAAGAAAAAAATCCCTGCCATTTTGATTGGTGAAAGTAGCTCATTTTATTATCTGCCTTTTATGTGAGTACTACAGAGAATGAATTTTTTATTGACTGTGTTTAAATAACTGGCCAGGAGTGGTGGCGCATGCCTGTAACCCCAGAACTTTAGGAGGACGAGGTGGGTGGATTACCTGAGGTCAGGAGTTTGAGACCAGCCTGGCCAAGATGGTGAAACCCCATCTCTACTAAAAATGCAGAAAAATTTAGCTGGGCCTGGGGCCTTGTGCCTGTAATCCCAGCTACTCAGGAGGCTGAGGCAGGAGAACTGCTTGAACCTGGGAGGCGGAGGTTGCAGTGAGCCGGTATCGTGCCACTGCACTCCAGCCTGGGCAACAGAGTGGGACTCCATTTAAAAATAAATAAATAAACAAATTATTCAGTTATTTATGTCATTATTTAAAAAGCTATTCTGGGAACTTCTGGGCAATGTGGCAGACTGAGCTGGCATGGAAGGGTCCCAATTTTGCTTCAATATATTTCAAATGCTGAGTAAAAGATAATTTATGGAAATGTGGCTAAGCTAGGAACAAAGAAAAGGAAATCTTCAGGTGCCTGAAATGAAGGAATGTTCACAGAGAAAGCCACCGTTGAGCCATCTGCTGAAAGCTGGGAGTCACAAAGAAGTACTGTTCAGTTACTATGGCTTCATAACAAATTTGTCCAAAACTTAGTGGTATAAAACAACCATTTATTGTGCTCATGGATTCTGTGGGTCAGGAATTCGGACAGTGCACAGCATGGACAGCTTGGCTCTGCTTCAGGATGTCTGGAGCCTCAGCTGGAAGATTTGAAGGCTCAGGATGGGAGTCTCCTGAAGGTTTATTCACTCACATGTCTGGTGGTTGATGCTGGCTCTTGACTGAGACCTTAGCTGTAGATGTCAGCTGTAATCTTTATATGTGGCCTCTCCATGTCACCTGGCTTCCTCACAAAATGGTGGCTGGATTTCAAAGGTGAGTGTCCTGAGAGCCAAGTGGAAGTCATATCACTTTTATGACCTAGCTTTGGAAATCACATAGTGTGGTTTCTACTGTTTTTTTGTTTGGCTGAGGGAGTTGGTTTCAGGGAAAGAAACAGATCTCACCTCTTGGTGGAGGAGAGGAGGAACATCACAGTGAAGAAAGAGCATGTGGGACTGCATATGCATTAGTACACCTATCTTTGAAAAATAAAATCTACCACAAGGACCCTTTGACCCTAAGATGATAACTAGAAAAACATCCCCTTATTGACCTGAGGAGGCTAGAAGGAAGCTTGCCATCTACTTGAGCTATGGTAAGAAAAGAGTCAGCTGCTAGAGATTAGAGATTAATAGTCCAAACTAGCTCAAGTCTGGGGTCTGAATTCATACTACTACATGGTCAGGACTGTAGTCCAAGAAATTGACATTTTAGCTGGTCTGGTATCTCTGACACCCAGGGCCAGGCAAAGATCAATGGAAAACCTCTCTGTATAGCAAAGTTCCCGTAATTTAAGGAATCCTTAACTTCTGTAGATATCGATCTCTCTACAGATGAGTTTGTAATGATTACAGAATATGTAAGGAAATTAACTGCAAGGAAGCAGACTTCACAGATGCTGCAAACGGGAGATTTGTACCCTAAAACTAAATAGAATGGCATAGAAAAAAATTTAAAGTTTTCATATTCAAGAAGGTGAAGGAATGGAAACCATAAGACAAGAACAAGACCATAGGAAGAAGAGCAGAAGGACTGGGAAAATGTCCTGTAATACTTAGGACAGTTTGGTACAACAAAGAATTGTCCTTTTAATTAACAGGGTAGCTAAAATGAGAATTAAAAAGGGGGAAAAAAAGAATGAAAAAAAGAGTTGTCCTACCTAAGATGCTTGGGTTGAGACTCTCAGTATAGAAAGTAGGGGGAGTTATGGATCACTAAAATGACTATAGTTAAAGATAGTCACTGAACACACTCATTAACTCACTTCCTTCTAAAATTCTATTGAAATGATAGGAAAGGGTTTAAAAAACTTTTTAATAGCATGGATTTATAAGAACTTAGAGAATAATAGAGATAGTATCAACAAAATTTGGAAGTTGGAATCAGAACAGTGTTGGGCTTCTCAACAATAAGAATCAAAACATGTAGACTATGGAATAGTCCTTTCAACATTCTTGGAAAAATAATTTATAATCTGAGATCCTGTTCTCATCCCAAGTTATCAATAAGTATGGGGGCAAAACATAGAAAATTTTCAGACACACAGGATCTTAAAAAATTTTACTTCCAGGGGCCTACCCCTGGGACCCTTGGGGCCAGGTGGTTTGGCCCCTCAGCGCCTGAGCGTCAGGGTAGGAGAAGGCTAGCAGAAGGGAGGCACTTGTGGTGGTTTTTAAAAAGAAAATAATGAGGATTTATTTTGAAAAGCATTGTGAAGGAGTCAGCTTGAATAGTCTTGAATGCTCCTGCTTAGGTTCAGCCTTGGAGAGTGAGAATTGGGATTCTGACTGCAAGCCCTGACTCCTTACCATACTCATTCATCAGAAAACTCTCCATTTTGTGTACAAATAACGTTTTAGGGGGTAATCATTGTTTTAGAAATGAGAAAGAATTATACATCGTATTCTGGCACTTTTTGTAAGCATCTATTCAGAGGTTTCTGAATCTGGCATTTGAGAGTAGGGCTGGGCCAGAACCAGGCAGACACACACCCCAAGGAGCAGAGCTGAGAGTTGGAGACTGAGGCAGAAATGTCTTTCCTCCAGGACCCAAGTTTCCTCACCATGGGCATGTGGTCCATTGGTGCAGGAGCCCTGGGGGCTGCTGCCTTGGCATTGCTGCTGGCCAACACAGACATGTTTCTGTCTAAGCCCCAGAAAGCGGCACTGGAGTACCTGGAGGATATAGACCTGAAAATGCTGGAGAAGGAACCAAGGACTTTGAAAGCAAAGGAGCTATGGGAAAAAAAAAAAAAAAATGGAGCTGTGATTATGGCTGTGCGGAGGCCAGGCTGTTTCCTCTGTTGAGAGGAAGCTGTGGATCCCTGCTCCCTGAAACCCATGTTGGATGAGCTGGGTATCCCCTTCTGTGCAGTGGTAAAGGAGCACATCAGGACTGAAGTGAAGGATTTCCAGCCTTATTTTAAAAGAGAAATCTTCCTGGATGAAAAGAAAAAGTTCTATGGTCCACAAAGGCAGAAGATGATGTTTATGGGATTTATCTGTCTGGGAGTGTGGTACTTCTTCTGAGCCTAGAATGGAGGCTTCTCTGGAAACCTGGAAGGAGAAGGCTTCATCCTCAGGGAAGTTTTCGTGGTGGCATCAGGAAACCAGGGGATTCTTCTCAAGCACCAAGGAAAAGAATTTGGAAACAAAGTAAACCTACTTTGTCTGGTTCTGGAAGCTGCTAAGATGATCAAACCACAGACTTTGGCCTCAGAGAAAAAATGATCGTGTGAAACTGCCCAGCTCAGGGATAACCAGGGGCACTCATCTGCGTTCATTGGATGTCTTGCTTCCACTTGTGTCCCTAAGGAGTGAGAAACCCATTTATACTCTATTCTCAGTATGGATTATTAATGTATTTTAATATTCTGTTTAGGCCCAGTAAGGCAAAATAGCCCCAACTGACAAAAATCTAAAAAACTAATGAGGATTACTAAGCTAAAACCTGGAAGATTTGAGGCTTAAAATTGACTGCCGGGATGGGCGCGGTGGCTCATGCCTGTAATCCCAGCACTTTGGGAGGCCAAGGTGGGCAGGTCACTTGAGGTCAGGAGTTCTGGACAAGCCTGGGTTACATGGCAAAACTCTGCCTCTACTAAAAATACAAAAATCAGCCGGGGCATGGTGTGGCGTGCACCTGTAGTCCCAGCTATTCAGGAGGCTGAGGCAGGAGAATCACTTGAACCTGGGAGGTGGAGGTTGCAATGAGCCAAGATCACGCCACTGCACTCCAGCCTGGATGACTGAGACTCCCTCTCAAAAAAAAAAAAAAAAAAAAATTGACTGCTGTGCCTCATTACAAATGTATATGGTGTTTGGGTGCTGTTGTTTGAAATTATTTTTCTTTTCAGGTTTTCAAAAGTCTAAGAAAAGTTGATGGTGGACTTGAAGATTACAGAATTTAAGGTTTTTTGGCTTGTGTGTTTTCTACTAATAATTTGTTATATAATGTCAAAGTAATAATTTCATAATAGAATTGACATAGCTCTGGGATAGTTTGACAAAGGTAAATTATAAAGTGAAACATCTTGTTTCATTGTCTTCCATTCTAACCTCAGAGATTTGTTTCTCTAGAATAAATAACCATCTCTGGCTTTAATAAAAGTATCAGAAGGCTGGGTGTGGTGGCTCACTCCTGTAATCTCAGCACTCTGGGAGGCGGGTGGATCACCTGAGGTCAGGCGTTCAAGAATAGGCTGGCCAACATGGTGAAACCCCGTCTCTACTAAAAATACAAAAAATTAGCAGGGCGTGGTGGCATGCACCTGTGATCCCAGCTACTTGGGAGGCTGAGGCAGGAGAATCGCTTGAACCTGGGAGGTGGAGGTTGCAGTGAGCTGAGATTGCACCACTGCACCCCAGTCTGGGTGACAGAGCAAGACTCCGTCTCAAAAAAAAAAAAAAAAAAAAAAGCATCAGAAATCACCTGTATGTACAAGCTTTTCTGATACAACTAATAATAAAAATATATTTACCATAAAAAATTTTACTTCCTATGAACGCTTTCTCAGGAAGCTTCATAAAACAAGGGAGCAACAAAAACCAAACAAAAATAAGCTTATGTTCACACATAAATGCATACATAATTTTTAGAAATTAAGGCAATGTGATATTGTCTCAGGGGTAGTTAATAAGATCAGAGAAACAGTATCAAAATCAGACTCAAATATTAGGGGATCTTGGCTTTATCTTTTTGTCTTAGAGTAGGAAAGAGGATTTCTTCAATATGATATTATAGAAAAAGAAATAGACAAATTTGACTAGATCAAAATTGAAAGTTTCTGATAAACTAAAAGACATAAACAGGTTAAAAATAAACTAATAGTGGGAGAGATATTTGCAACATATTAACATATAAAGAATTAGTACTCACAAAATATAAAGCACTACAAATAAGAATAAAGCAAAACCCTGTACAAAAATGGGCAAAGCATAGAAATAGGCATTTCACAGAAGAGGAAACCTAAGTGGCAAATAAACACTTTCAGGGAAATAAAAATTAACAAGGTACCATTAAACATCCAAAGATTAGCAAAAATTAAAATAGCTTAATTGGCAGGGTACAGTGGCTCATGCCTGTAATTCCAACACTTGGGAGGCTGAGGTGGGTTGATCACTTGAGGTCAGGAGTTTGAGACCAGCCTGGCCAACATGGTGAAAACCTGTCGGTACTAAAAATACAAAATATTAGCCAGGTGTGGTGGGGCATGTCTGTAATTCCAGCTACTCGGGAGGCTGAGACAGGAGAATTGCTTGAACCTGGAAGCCAGAGGTTGCAGTGACCTGAGATCAAGCCACTGCATTCCAGGCTGGGTGACAGCAAGACTCTGTCTCAAAAAAAAGAAAAGAAAAAAAAAAAGAACTAGTACAAGTGTACATAAGAATGTGGGTAAACAAAAATTACAGGAATGCAGGTAGAGATAACCACTTATTCAGTATAAATTAAGATTAGTACATGGAGAATAATCTATTAGTAGTAAGTAAAGTTAAATATCTGCATATCTTACAAACCAGTGAATCCAATTTTAGGTATATTGCCCTGCAGAAACACATGTGTATTAGGAGTCATATACAAAGATATTAACTGTCATATTGTTTGTAATATTAGAAAATTCTAAACAATTCACCTGACCACCTGTAGGAAGATGGATAATTACATATTCATATAATTGATATGATGTAGACAGCAGCTAAAATGAATAAACTAAATCTATATGTACACTCAATCTCAGTCTCATGTGACTCAATCTCAATGACTCAATCTCAAGTGAAAAAGAGTTGCAGAAGATATATGTAACTTATTTATGTAAAACTAATAAAATATCAGACAACTCAGTATCTTTTCTCCTATACCTACCTGCAGTTAAAGTATAAAAGCAGACTTCAAGGATTCACACCAAATTTATGAGAGTGGTTGCCTCTGGAAAAGGAGCATGATAGGGGGATGGAAAAATATTTGCTGTCTTTCCCTTAAAAACATAGGAAGCAAACATGCAAATTCTTAAATTTTGCTAATATTTAAGCAAATATTAGCATATATTTAGCATAATGTTAGGGTGATAGGGAAAAAAGTGCTACATTTCTCTCTGTACCAATGCATTTTTTAAAACAAACAAAAGATAACCTAAAAAAGATGAAATGGCCAGGCGCGGTGGCTCACGCCTGTAATCCCAGCACTTTGGGAGGCCGAGGTGGGCGGATCACAAGTTCAGGAGATTGAGACCATCCTGGCTAACACGGTGAAACCCCATGTCTACTAAAAATACAAAAAATTAGCCGGACGTGGTGGCGGGTGCCTGTAGTCCCAGCTACTCGGGAGGCTGAGTCACGAGAAGGGCGTGAACCCTGGAGGCGGAGCTTACAGTGAGCCGAGATCGCACCACTGCACTCCAGCCTGGGCGACAGAGCAAGATTCCATCTCAAAAAAAAAAAAAAAAAGATGAAATATGGTCTGCTGTATACCAAATAATATTATAGTGTCAGGTAAGCACCTCTCTCCCCCCATCCAAAAAAAGTCCTTTTGACAAGCAATATAATATAAAAAAGAAAATAGTTAACGGTTATCTCAAGGTGGTAAAAAAAAATTAGATGAACGTTTCAGAAAAGCATAATTTGGATGATATATCATTACAAAATATAACATTTTGACCTTTTAATGGTATTTCTTAGTTCTATTTAGTAGTTTTAAGAGTCATAAAATATACTTAACTAAGAAATAAAATAATTAGAATACATTCCATATAGTTACTAAGGTTAAGCAAGATAAACAGTTGGATATTAAGAAGACCACCTTATGTATCAATCTCCCATTTAAATTTTGAAGTTTGAAGTATCTTTCAGAAAAAAAAAAAAACTGGCATCACCAACAAAAAAGCACCACAAGTTCTCACTCTGAGCGCAGACTTCACGTGGAACTGACAGCCTGGGCCCCAGGCTTCAGGCTGCACTGGGGACCGCCTCTTTTCACCTAGGAGCCTGACTCCTGCCGCCATCAACCTGCCATCCATGGTGCCCATGGCGCCCAGGCTATTCATGCAGAGGAGTTCCTGCAGGGCCAAACTGAGCTGCCCTCAGCCCCACCTCGGCCTCCCTCCTGTGCTCATCAGTGACCACAGTCTGGAGAGGGCCAAGGTGGCAGGCGGCTGGCATGTTAGTGCCACCCTGAGTGAGCACACGCCCAGCCAGGTTGTGACAGTGCCCGGGCTCGGCCATAACTTTGCTCTAAAAGCAGAGTGGGCACTGGGAGCTGGGGGAGGCCAGGCAGGGGAAGCAAGCACTTTCAAGCCTAAAGGGGCAAGTGGTTTCCGGGGCCCTGAGAGTGCAGGGATGCCCAGGTCTGCAGCCATGGCTGGGTGGCTGCAGCTGTGCCCAGGAACATGGGGCTTCTGCCCCGCCGACTCAGAAAGGGGCATGGCTTCTGCCTGTTCCTGGCTCCCACTGGCTCCATGGAGCATGCAGCCCTGGCTGCACCTCCCCCACTGCAACTGGCATCATGGCAGTGACCACTCCAGACCGGTTGCTGCTGCCATCAGAAGTTTTGAACAAAATTCTGAGAACTTTTGAGGCTCCTAATTTCTCTGATTTTACTTGCCTTTTTCCTTGGCATTATAGGAGAGAGATTAAGGGCATCGTCTTTGCAGTAGGGAAGATGGCCTGAGTTAGATTTCCATTTCAAACAATTAGTAGCTATGGGATTTTGTTATCTAAACCCCAGGTTTCTCAATGTAAAATAGAGATGATAATAATAATAGTGCCATCCTCCAAGGTAGGCTCAATATTAACACTTTACAAGAATTAAGCAGCCATAAAAAATGATGAGTTCATGTCCTTTTTAGGGACGTGGATGAAGCTGGAAACCATCATTCTCAGCAAACTATCACAAGGACAAAAAACCAAACACCGCATGTTCTCACTCATAGGTGGGAATTGAACAATGAGAACACTTGGACACAGGAAGGGGAACATCACATACCGGGGCCTATCGTGGGGTGGGGGGAGTGGGGAGGGATAGCATTAGGAGATATACCTAATGTAAATGACGAGTTAATGGGTGCAGCACACCAACATGGCACATTCATACATATGTAATGAACCTGCACGTTGTGCACATGTACCCTAGAACTTAAAGTATAATCAAAATATATATATATTAAAAAAAGAATTAAGTGGGCTGATATAATGTACATGTCATGGTGCTTGGTATGGTGAGTATTCAAGGAATGTTAGATGTTTTAATTTTATTATGATTACAATAATAAGTACATTAAGCCCTGATTAGGTCCTTTCACAAATGGGCATAGAAATGGACAATTTTCCTGAGTTAACTGGTCAAAGGTGGGAGAGAGGAGAAAGGAAAAAGGAACTTAGAAAATGTTTCTTAATCTGCAAGAAAGATATACTTCTCTCATTAGGAATTAATTGAATTGCCAGTGGTAAAGGGGGAAAAGGTAGAGATCTAAGTTTGTAGTTTCACCCTGAAAGGAAAGAGGAAGAGGCACTGAGTCAAGCTATACCTCCCCTACTCCAGCCATTAGTCGATTATTGGCCTATAATAATAATCATGATGATTATGATAATAATTGCAGCTGTCATTTGTTTCTGTGCATAAGAAGGATCCCTTACTGTGGTCTGAAATGAAGATTCTTACTTGAGAATTAAAGCAGTGTACTAGGTTATATGGTTTGGCTCTGTGTCCCCATCCAGAGCTCATCTTGAATTGTTCTCCCATAATTTCCACATGTTGTGGGAGGGACCTGGTGGGAGATACTTGAATCATGGGGGTGGTTTGCCCCATGCTGTTCTCGTGGTTGTAAATAAGTCTCACGAGGTCTCATGGTTTGATAAGGGGAAAGCTGTTTCACTTGATTCTCATTCTCTCTCTTGCTGCCACCATATGAGATGTGCCTTTCACCTTCCGCCATGATTGTTAGGCCTCTCCAGCCACATGGAATTGTAAGCCCAATAATCCTCTTTCTTTTGTAAATTGCACAGTCTCAGGTATGTCTTTATCAGCAGCATGAAAATGGACTAATACACTAGGCATTTAGTTAGGTGCTGTCTTAGTACGTGTTGCTATAAAAGAATACCTGAGGCTGGGTAATTTATAAAGGAAAGTGGTTTATTTCACTCATGTTTCTGCAAGCTGCACAAGAAGTGTGGCTCTGGCATCTGGTTGGCTTCTGGCAAGGGCTTTTGTGTTGCATCAAAAAATGGCAGAGAAAGTCTAAGGGGAAGTGGGCATGTGCAAAGAGGGACGTAACCCAAGGGGCATCCTGGCTTTATCACAACTCCCTCTCCTGAGATGTAATCCATTTCCCCAGAGCCAATCCAGTCTCATAAGAGTGAGAACTCACTCACTGCCAGGAGAAGAGGCACCCAGCCATTCATGAGAGATCCACTCCCATGACCCAAACGCCTCCCACTAGGCCTCACCTCCCGACACCACCACACTGGGGGTAAAAGTCAACATGAGATTTGGGGAGGAAACAAACCATATTCAAGCCACAGCAGGTGTTTTCCTTCAGTTACCTTTAAACTTCACAATTACTCTGTAAGGCAGAACTGGCGATGACTCTGTGCTGGTTCCCAAGATTGGGAGACTGAGGCATAGACAGGTTGACACGAAAATAAATGGCTGCCCTATCCAGGAAGGGGTGGCAGGAATTGGGGATTGCAAAGGGCTTTGAGGTGGCATGGATGGGGATGTATATATCACTCACCGTTGCATCTATATTCATTCATCAGTTCATTTCTTGATTCACAGGCTGTGAAGTTTTATTTCACAGAACTTTATTTAAGGAAAGCTTAAATGTAACTTTTCCTATAAGTTGAATATTTAGACACAAATAAGCAAATTAATTGCTGTCAGATTTTGGAAGTGGGAAATATTTTTGTTCAGATAAGCACTTTGCAAGTGTTTTTCCTAATTTTTCTGAATGCTGCTTATTTTGTTAATTTTTATTTATTTATTTATTTATTTATTTACTTACTTATAAGATTAGAGACCAGATCTCCCTGTGTTTCCCAGGCTGGGCTCAAACTCCTGGGCTCCAGTGATCTGCCTGCCCTGGCCTCCCAAAGTTCTGGGATTACAGGTATAAGCCACCACATCTGGACTATTTTTTAAGTTTTGTTAGAGCTTCATTTTAATATTTCTTCTTTAGTTGTGTTCCTTTGGCCATCTCCCCTCCTTCCTGAAAGATAATTTGATAAAAGTAATAGTTTTTGTTTTGTTTTGTTTTCTGTTGTATAACATTTGATGCAAACCATTTAACCTCCCCAAATCCCAGTTTGTTTAACTAAAAAATTAGGGGATTAGGTCTCTTAATCAGTGATTTCTGCTGAACTATTCTGTTAATTTTCAAGTAAGGATCTCAATTCAGACAGGATTTAGATATTCTTTTTATACAGATATGTAGACCTGACTTTGAAAAACTGGTTAGTACGCTATTAAATTTTCAATGACTTTCACTTATCTCCTTGCTTATTTTTAGACGTTTGGTATTGGGATGGGGGTGCATGGGCAATTCTAATTCCAGAAATCTTGCACAGAATACATTTTTATTATAATGACTGAGGTTTTAAAAATGAAGATTTGAAAAAAAAACTTTGTTGTTTTTCATTTCACTCAATGATTCTATTCTCTTTCACTAAGTAATTGAAGATTTTCTTGCTACTGTAAGTTTTTAATGAAGGTTCTTATATTAACAGGAACAACTTTCCATTAACATGCTAGTGTTGCTTCAGTGAGTTTAATCTCCATAAATAGGAACCCCTTACCTTCTTAATATCTTCAAAAATATAGATAAATATAATC
The DNA here is from genome assembly GCF_006542625.1 of Nomascus leucogenys. Taxonomy (NCBI): domain Eukaryota; kingdom Metazoa; phylum Chordata; class Mammalia; order Primates; family Hylobatidae; genus Nomascus; species Nomascus leucogenys. The sequence goes on from NC_044396.1 coordinate 34,286,290, forward strand.
AGATCTCTATGTTGAGGTCACCTTTTAATACATTTTAAAATTTTTGTTTAAGAATTCTGCTTTTACAACAATATGTGTCAAGTGCTGAGTAGTGCTGATTTTTAAAATAACAGTGAAAGCTACAGCTTTTTGAAGCTTACTCTGTTTACATACTATATTGAGTTATTATGTCATGGGAGCCCCTAAGGAGCTGGGTTTGTGTTGCATTATTGGAGGAGGCAGACAGTAGTATCTTAGTGCACAGCCTGCAGGAATGCTGAATACATGATTGCTTAAAGCTACCTGCATATATTAAGTGCTTTGAAGGTTTGCTGGGTGGATGAATTTATCCTGAGGCAGCCCGGCATCCCTGTAACGGTTGGTGGTTCTGCTAATGGAAAAGAACACTGTGCATCTGCCATTGCTTCTCACCCAGTGCAGATCAGACTGTAATGAATGTTCAAAGTTTTATATTGTATTAGGTTTGGAAAAATTCTGTATTAGAGCAGAGACTATTGTTTCAATGTGATTTATGACAGTAGTGGTTAACCGAGAGGTTTTCATCGTTTCATTTTAGGAGAGCAAAAACTTACTGTCAGTTTTTTAGGGAGATTGTGGCATAACAACAAAATATCTGTTATACTCGTAATCACTTTTCCTCAAATTCAACATGACCATTATTAAGTATTCCCTGTATTATATTATGAGACATAAAGGGAGGGAATGACATGTTTAGACTAATTTTTAAATAGAGATTTTGCCCTAGCCAGTGTAGCAGGGATTGCTAAAGTTTTCTCACACTACCTCTTCCTTCTTTTTTTTCAGTAAAAAGATTCCTGACATTTTTGCTGGATACTCGATCCCCACAATAAAGTCTACATTTTCCACCTTGTTTTGCAGCTTGGTGTGACCACATGGCTAAGTTCTAATCAATAGCATATAATCAAAACTCTGTATGACTTCTGGAAAGTGACCTTAAAGGGAAAGAGAATGTCTCTCCTGTTCCTTCTTCCTGTAGGCAGGAGCTCAAGCTGTTTTGTTTTGTTTTTCAATTGTGGAATATGCTCAGAACATCCCAAAGTAGAAAGAGTTATACAATAAGGCCCAATGTTCCGGTCATTCATTGCAACAATTAGCAACTCATGGCTGATGTGGTTTTACCCATACTGTCACCACTACCCTCTCCTTCCCACGCCCATTATATGGAAGCAAATCACAAACATTGCATCATTTTATCCATAATATTTCCATATATATCTGGAAAGATGAGAGTTCTTTTGAAAACACAAGCCATTATGGCATCTTAAAAAATTAATCATAATTCTTTAATGTTATCAGATATCCTGTCAGTGCTCAGATTACCCTGATTGTCTCACAGAGTATCTTTTAAAAAGCAATTCATGCAAAGTTCATACACTGCAATTGTTTGCTATGTTTCTTTCTTTTTTTTTTTTTTTGAGACAGAGTCTCACCCTGTCACCCAGGCTGGAGTGCAATAGCACAGCCTCAGTTCACTGCAACCTCTGCCTCCCAGGTTCAAGCAGTTCTCCTGCCCCAGCCTCCTAAGTAGCTGGGATTACAGGTGCATGCCACCATGCCTGGCTAATTTTTTTTATCTTTAGTAGAGATGGGGTCTCACCATGTTGGCCAGGCTGGTCTCAAACTCCTGACCTCGTGATCTGCCTGCCTCGGCCTCCCAAAGTGCTGGGATTACAGACATGAGGCACCATGCCCAGCCTGCTATGTTTCTTAAATCTCTTTTAATCTATAGATTATCCCTTCCTCCTCTACTGATGATTGACTGATTAATTGTAATTTATTTGTGGAAAGGAACAGTTTATTTGTCTCAAGTCAAAACTGCAGTCTGATTTTGCTGATTGTATCTCCGCGATGCCATATAATATGTTGTTTTGTCTCTCTAGTCCTCTAAAATCAGGAGTTAGATCTAAAGGCTTCATCAGAGTTGGGTTTCATTTTTTTCTGGCAAGAATACTATATGGATGGTGGTGTTCTGCCAGAGACACATCTTCGGCAGGAGTTAGTACTGCAGTGTTGAGGTAGAATTTCCTTCCTCAAGGAAACATCAGTTTTTCTCTAGGGACTTTCAACTAATTAGATAAAGCCCACTCAGATTATTGAGGAAAATCTCCTTTACTTAAAGTCAACTGATGGTAGATGGTAACTACATCTACAAAATACTGTCCCAGCAACACCTAGATTAGTGTTTAATTAGATAACTAGGTACTATATAGCCTAATCAAGCTGAAACAAAACATTAACCCTCATAATTGCCAAGCTCCACTTATTAAGGTTTGCAAAATGGTAATATTTTATAATAATACTCTAATTCCTTCATTTATTAGTTGAGATACTGTGAGAAACTTTCCTATCATCATTTATTTGAATAAATGCTTGGTTATTTCCTGATATGTATTGGGTTTCAAATTAAGTTGATTCTTTACTATCCTCCAAAGATGAGTAAAGTTTTCATTTGTTTTTGTTGTTGTTTTGTTTTTAAGTGCTGTACAGCAGTTCCCCCTCATCTTCAGTTTCTGGTTTTAGTTATCTATCATCAACTGAGGTCAGAAAATATTACATACAATAAAATATTTTGAGAGAAAGAGAAAGGGCACATTCACATAACTTTTATTATAGTACATTGTTATAATTGCTCTATTTTATTATTAGCTATTGTGATTAATCTCTTACTGTGCCTAATTTATAAATTATCATAGGTATGTATATATAGGAAAAAAATAGTATATATAGGGTTCAGTACTATCCACAGTTTCAGCCACACACTGGAAGTCTTGAGCTGTATTCCCCAGGGATAAAGGGGGATTACTGTATATTTACACATTTATGTATTCTACATGCTTAACATATTTTAATCCATTAAAGTTAATATTCTTGTTAATGTTTATAGTCATATCTTTGGTCAGTTGGCACCTCATTAAATTGGTGACTGCCATGATTGCAGTTGTCTTTGATAGATTCCTAGACTTCTGAAATGACAAGTTATTACAGGTTCATTTTGTATATTTCCTACCACAGACCTGGAATCAGCTACTTCTTCCAGGGGCCCTAGTTTTTTTTTTTTTCAGGAGTGAGATCACAGCCTGGTTATTAGGGGTTTTTAATGCTCTTGGTTTGGTGATTGTTTCTGGGCCCCTGCTGCCCAGTGGACAGTGCTAGGAAACATTTTTTCATGGTTATTTTAAATAAAAGCCAGTATAATGATACTTCCAATTCATGTTTAGGACTTTGGGAGTTTTCACTTAATCTTATTGATCTTAAATCTTTATGTTTTTCTCCAACACTGGAAACCTTGGTTGCCATCAGCACCATATAAACATTCACTTACTGAAAAGCCATCTCGAACCATAAGGTAGATCCTGTATGTTCAGGGAGGTAGAGCAGTAAGATAGAAGTAGTCTGGCTCCCTGACATCCTGGCACCAGCCCTGAGAGGTCTGGCCAGGCTTTTATATGGGGGAAAATATTCTTGTGTAAGCCATTCATATTCCAACCATCATTTCCCATGTCATGATGACACCTCAAATGAGTGGATAGAAACTTTGAGCAATCTATCCCAAGATAGAAGGGCTTCATAGATTGCTCCATCTCCGAGTTCTGTGAGGGACCATGAGCAGGTCCATTCACTCACTGTAAAGCCCAGAAGGCTGCCTGCCAGGTACACAGTCATCCTCAATGAGCCAGAGGTGGCCGAAGGTTTTCACTCTTCTGTCTCTTTCTTTATCAATTTCTTTTCTGTTCTCCAGATGAATGGAGATACAAGAAAAGGTAAGAATCATTTTTTAAGAGTTAAGATACCTTCATTAGTGTTTTGAAATTCAAATTTTAGACTGTGGGAATGTGACTGGATGTGAGGAGATCAGTTAAATCCTAATACAACAACCCAGGCATGAAATGACAGTAGCTTGGAGTAGGGTGGAGATGGAGAGAAGTAGACAGATTAAGAGATATGTAAGAGATAAAATGAACCTAGATTTAGGAGGAAAGAGAGGTGTCCGTGTTGGCATCCAGGTTTCTACCTTTTGTTACTGGAGCATGATGATGTCAGGTACTGTTAGGGAATCTGGAAGGAAACATATTTCAGTTGGAAAACGTGGCTAGTTTGGGGGCATTTTCAATTTGAGATGCCCTTGAGACATCCAGGTAAAGCTCTCTAATAAGCAGTTCTTTTTGTATGCCGATTGCTCAGAAGAGATGCCTGAAGATACAGATTTAGGATTCTTTGAAGAATGGCATGGGAGAGATCACCATGCTAGCCATATTTAACTGCTTACATTCCTTGAACAGAGAAGTTCTTTTGATACTTCTGTGTCATTGCCCAGCAACGACTCTATAAAGAGGTCTGACCAGTCCTCCAACCTGGACTTAGCTTAGGGGGGTCATCTCCTTAAAGCCTTTCCTGAGAATTAACAACTCCCTTCTTTGTGTTCCACAATATCCTTTATGTGCCTTTAAACCAGAGATTTGCTTTTAACCCAACTCTAAGATGTTTCTTCCTATTCAAAGCCTTCTGATGGATTTTTGATGCACTTAGAATAAAATCCAAACTCTGTTATGACTTATAAAGCCCTAAAATACCTGATATCTGCTATCTTTCAAACCTTGTCTTATTCTCCTCTCCCCTTTGCTAGCTTCATATGTAATTTAAAAATTTCTGAAAGCCACATTAAAAACGCAAAAAGAGACAGGTGAAATTAATGTAAATAACCTTATTTAATCCAACGTATCCAAACTAGTATCATTTCAACATAAAATCAATACAGCATATAAATTATTAATGAGATATTTTAGATTCTTTTTTTTTTCCACAAGAAGTGTTTGCAATCTGATGTATATTTTACACTTATAGCACATCACAATTCTGACTAGCATGTTTTAAGTGCTCAGTAGCCACCTATGAGTAGGGTCTACCATATTGGATACCATAGCTGTGATACACAGAGCTTGTCTACCTATAGAACATGCCAACCTCATTCTGGTTTTATAGGCTTTGCACTCACTGTTCTCTTTGTGAAGAGTGCTCTTCACTTTTAGATATTCCTCCAGATATCTGTGGCTACTCTGGTCCATTGAGATCTCAGCTCAGGATCACCTTATTGCCAGGTGTGGTGGCTCACGCCTGTAATCCCAGCACTTTGGGAGGTTGAGGCAGGTGGATCACTTGAGGTCTGGAGTTTGAGACCAGCCTGGTCAACATGGCAAAACACTGTCTCTACTAAAAATACAAAAATTAGCTGGGTGTGGTGGTGGACACCTGTAATCCCAGCTACTCGGGAGGCTGAGGCAGGAGAATCACCTGAACCCGGGAGGCGGAGGTTGCAGTGAGCCGAGTTTGCACCACTGCACTCCAGCCTGGGTGACAAGAGTGAAACTCCTTCTCAAAAAAAGATCACTTTGTCAATGAGACCTTCCTTAGCCACCCAGTCTGAAGAGCTTCCTGCCCCTCAGCACATTGCCAAGTCAACCCTCATTATTCACAGGTTCTGCCCTTACAGATTCATCTGCTCACTAAAATGTATTTGTAACCCCAAAGTCAATACTTGTGGTGCTTTCCTGGTCTCCTGCGGACATGTGCAGAGCAGTGAAAAATTCACCAGATGTATACTTTCCCAGCTGAAGTCGAACAAGGCAGTGCTCATTTTAGCTCCCATACTTCAAACAGGTGTCTTTTTCACTATTTAGTACCATGTTTTTTGCATTTCTGTCCTTTTTCTGCTGATTTTTCTATTTAAGAAGACCCCCAAGTATAGTTACACTGAAGTGCTGTGCGGTGTTCCTAAGCACAAGAAGGCTGTGATGTATCTTAGGGAAAAAATATGTGTGTGAGATTAACTTCTTTGGCCATGAGTTCCATGTTAATGAATCAATAATGTATACATTAAATAAGGTGTCTTTAAACAGAAACACAAATATAACAAAGTTATGTATGTACTGGTTGATGAAAATGTTGGGACCAGAGGCTCATAGGAACCTACCCTTATAATTCCCCCAGGAACAATGGTTCAGTATGTGCTAATTCAGTGTTCACACTGACTTTATAGAACTTAACCATCACCAATACAGAACTCTACTTGTATTGTACTTTATCTGAAATAAACTTGGTTCATTCATTTACTTACCTATTGTCTGACTCCCCCAATTAAGCTTCAGGAGAGCGGGGACCTCATCACCTTGGGTTCACTATTACATCTTCCATGCCTGACATGACAGATGTTCAATACATTTTGCTAAGTGAGTGAACGAATGGGTGGATGAATAATAAATATGTGAGCCAATATTTAACGTTTCCTTTGAGTTCTAAGCTAGGTGATAAAAGGAAATCTTAATTTTAAAATATTTGAAATATTTTTTTATTATTTTTTGAGATGAAGTCTCTCTCTGTCACCCAGGCTGGAGTGCAGTTGTGTGATCTCGGCTCACTGCAACCTCTACCTCTCAGGTTCAAGCAATTCTCATGCCTCAGCCTCTGAGTAGCTGGAATTACAGGTGTGCACCACCACACATGGCTCAATTTTTGTATTTTTGGTACAGATGAGGTTTCGCCATGTTGACCAGACTGGTCTTGAACTCCTGGCCTCAACTGATCCACTCACCTGAGCCTCCCAAATTGTTGAGATTACAGGTATGAGCCACCATGCCCAGCTGAAATATTTTTAAAATGTTCACACCCATATTTGGGGGTGCCTTAAAAATACAGTAATTTTTTCACAGCTGTTCGTGTTAAACAAGTTTATCTCAACACTAATTCTCTTTACTGGTAATTTGAGAAAGCATTTTTTCGGTGAGTTTTTAATTGCTTGCCCTAGAACATAAGTACTTTGTTCTTTTTATTATCTCTTCCTATGTGTGTGTATGTTTTAAATGGCCTTTTTATTAGTTCTGTAAAGTATCTTTAATTTTTCTCTTTCCACTAGAATTAGGTAGAGACCGTGTTTACGGGAAACATCACATCAAAAATATTTGGTTTTTCATGATTTCAGCATATTCCTTAAGTTATATATTCTTGCAGATGTGGTTCTTTTATTTTGATTTTTTCATTTTTTTTTTTTTGAGCCAGGATATTACTCTGTTGCCCAAGCTAGAATGCAGTGGCATGATCATGGCTCACTGCAGCCTAGAACTCCTGGGCTCAAGCAGTCCTACCACCTCATCCTCCTCAGTAGCTGGGACTACAGATGTATGCCACTATGCTTGGCTGTTTTAAAATTTTTTGTAGATTAGGGGGTCTCACTATGTTGCCTGGGTTGGTCTTAAACTTCTGGCCTCAAGCCATCCTCGTGCCTCAGCCTCTCAAAGTGCTGGGATTACATGTGTGAGCCATTATGCCCAGCCAGTTGTTACTTAAAATAATTTTTTTTATTTTGGAAAATTTCAAATACAAAAGCATAAAGATAACAACAGTATAATGAATGTGTATTTATCATGTGAACTTTTACTAAAAAGCCAGTTTTAGGAAAGCTTTATCTTGGCCTGATAGAATAAAATGCCACTAAGAGGGCTGTTCTTTGGTGTAACCTTGGTCTGGAATGTTCAGAAATGCAGATGTCCACTGGAGGGTGTGGGGCATTTATTGTTAGTCCCTGATGGCCTCTTCTGTCCTAGAAGAGGGGCTTTGAAGAGGGAGAAGAGGCTGACTTAAAGCTGAAAGAAAGTTGTCTGGTCATCTTCACCTTTACAAATAAAATGAGAAAGAAGCTGTTAGAATAGAGTCTGGATCATGATTCTGAGTTCTTTAAGACTGGAAATTATAGTTTACTCCATAGTTTAGTTAGTTTTGTTGTCATTTTCATTATTGTTGTTGCGCTCATAATTGTCTTAATTGTTTTCTCAAGTCTTTAGCAACAAATTCTGTGAAATCAAAAGAGCTTGTCTTCAAGTACATCAAAGAAAGAAGGAGCCACCCTCTTTCTTTGTTGCTTGGAAAGAGGATCAACCCCAAGAATAGAGAGGGTGGTGGCAGCATTAGAGAACAAGCCTGGAGCCTTGCTGCAGGGAAGGAAGCGTGGGCTGGGCCTAGAGGACCTGGCAGGACAGGTTGGAGCTGCCAAAACGGGCCTTTGGAACCAGGGCTGAGCTGGATTCTCCCCTTCCCTTTGCTGCCCCTTACTACATTTCCTAATGCTCTTCACCTGTGCTCTGTAGCGCCTTACTGTCTGATCTCCATCCTCACCTTTAACTCCCAACACTGCCATTTCAAGCAGTGTAAAAAGCATGTCCAAGATCTCATCACAAAATCTAAGGACTTTCCCTCCTTTATTTTTAGCTAATTTCTCACTTTGTAATAAATAACTTTCCAGAATCTGAGGCAGTGGCCCCTCAGGAGTAGCTTCTTGGAGAGGGCTTGCCTCTCCCTACTCCCCCATTACTGAGGCTACCTCTGTGTCTCCCCCTCCTCTCTTCCCTCCCCTTCTCCGTCTTTCTTTTCTCCCCTTTGCCCTCACCGTTTGCCCTCTCTCCCCACGTTCTGGGCCACATTCTTGTTTTTCCCCTTGCCTCCCTGCTGGTGTGCAGCACACACACTGCTGCTGTGTTAAACTACATTCTGGAACCCTGCAGTCTCTCACCTGAGAAAGGCTTGCTTTTTATGTGCTTGTATTAGTCAGGGTTCTCTAGAGGGACAGAACTAATAGGATAGATGTATATATGAAGGGGAGTTTATGAAGGAGTATTGACTCACGCGATCACAAGGGAAAGTCTCGCAAAAAGCTGCCTGCCAGCTGAGGAGCAAGGAAGCCAGTCTGATTCCCAAAACCTCAAAAGTAGGGAAACTGAGAGTACCGAGAGCCCCTGACAAATCACTGGGTGTAAGTCCACGAGTCCAAAATCTGAAGAACTTGGAGTCTAATGTTCGAGGGCAGGAAGCATCCAGCATGGGAGAAAGATGAAGTCCGGAAGACTCAACAGGTCAAGTCCTTTCGCGTTTGCCTGCTTTATTCCAGCTACGTTGGCAGCTGATTAGATCGTGCCCACCCAGATTCAGGGTGGATCTGCCTCTCTCAGTCCACTGACTTAAATGTTTATCTCCTTTGACGACACCCTCACAGACATACCCAGGAAAAATACTTTGCATCCTTCAATCCAATCAAGTTGACACTGAATATTAACCATCGCAATGCTCTTCCTCTGCTGGAGCCATATCCTCCTCCTTCTGCTCTCCCATGTCCTTGCTTTGTCAGCTTCCTCCAGAAAGGCTTCCCTAATGCCCAAGATTGGGGTGGGAATCCCTCCTGTGTGCTCCCATGGCACCCTTATTTTTTGCCCCCCATCATAGAATTTACTAAAACTGTATTATCCATTTTCTTATCTGTGTTTCTTTTACTAGATTCTAAGCTCCTCAAGGGCAGGGACTGTTTTGCTTAGCATGTTTCTCTAAGGCTTTGTGTAATTCTTGGCATAAAATCGACACTCAGTAAATAATTTATTTTGTATGAATGAATAAGCATAGCTGAATCTGGCTATCTCTAATTCTTTGTTGTGATCACTGAAAAAAATGGATGCAAAATGCCCAGCAAGGATCCTGGAAAAATAGGCATTTTACAAATGGTAGCTGTCATGGTGATGTCACTCCTCACCATTCCCATGGGACTCCTCAGAGTTGCTCATGGTTGTACTCTTTGGATGTAGTCATGCCTTGCATGTAATAGATAATGTATATGACTGAATTGAATATGTGTTTAATATATTAAGTAAGCAGAGTACATGATTGATTTTCCTTCTGTGTACATGTTTAGTATAAAAGTGATGATTATCTAGAGAACATGTTTATTTTCCATGGAGGACAAAATTTGTCTTTTTTCTGGGCACAAATGCATTTTATAATGATAATGTTTTTGAGAGAATCCAAGTATTCCATTGTCTTATAGGTGATAACTTGCTATTGGACTTTACTTTTTAAAATATTACCCAATGTCTGTAACCTAGAATTTGAAAGAATTCATTAAAATGTTCAAAGTTTGAAAGAGAAACATTATGACACATCTGTTTGCCTTGTCTCGGACGTGCCTTGTTTTTTTTTTTGTATTTTGTGTCTCCTGTCTCTGCAGCAGCATCTCCCTCTCATCAGCAGTGTTGAAAGAAGAAAAAATGTCAGTGCTCTCTCCTGAAATCAAATGTGAGACTTCTAAAGTCACCAGAAGTTCCTTTGGCAGTTGTTTTATTTTTGAGAGTAGTTGGAAGAAAGCAGTTTTAGAAACACAAAAAATTAAGAAAGGTAAGTTTATTGTTATCATTTTCCTTAAGAAAACAAAAATAGTGCCTTGAATTTACATGTATTTTTTCATCAGGCAAGAGACATTTTCTGTGACATTTATATAAGAATTATATCTTAAGTTGATGAAAAAGAAAAATGGAAGCAAACTAAAATTAATTTAGTTAATGTAATTCTGTGACTCATGATGGAAACAAATTTTAAAGAGCTACATTTCTTTTTTTTTAAACTCAAATTTGTCTGAAAGAACTGCATTTCTTAATATCCATTGCAGTACTGTCTCTGTTGAATCACACTCCATTTTATAAATGGCATTTTCTTTTAAATAACTCAAGGTGATTTGTATATTTTAAGACATCCAAATCTTTACCAGTGCTTTTATGTATTAATAATACTAACCAAAGCCAGGCACAGTGGCTTAGCCTGTAATTTGAGCACTCTGGGAGGCCAAGGCAGGTGGATCGCTTGAGCCCAGTAGTTAGAGATCAGCCTGGGCAACATGTTGATACCCCATCTCTACAAAAAACACAAAAATTAGCTGAGCGTGTTGGTGTGCACCTGTGATCCCAGCTACTTGGGAGGCTGAGGGTAGGAGGATCACCTGAGCCTGGAGAGGGTGAGGCTGCAGTGAGCCATGACCATGCCACTGTACGTCAGTCTGGGCAACAAAGTGATACCCTGTCTCAAAAAAAAAATTCTAACCAAAACTTTATTTTTGAGTGAGTTATGTGGATAGTATCTTAAATCCCATAGTTGCTCAATGAAGACTAGTTCGAGAACTTTTGACATGTAGATGAGTACATTAATAGTTATTCCCCCTTACTTTCAAGTTAATTATATTTCTTGTTTATTCTGAATTCTACTTCCATCTTTATTAATGGAGAAATAATTCTTTTTTTTTTGAGATGGAGTCTAGCTTTGTCACCAGGCTGGAGTGCAGTGGTGTGATGTTGGCTCACTGCAGCCTCCGCCTCCTGAGTTCAAGTGATTCTCCTGCCTCAGCCTCCTGAGTAGCTGGGATTACAGGCACGCGCTGCCATGCCCAGCACATTTTTGTATTTTTAGTAGAGATGGGGTTTCACCATGTTGGCCAGGATGGTCTCGATCTCCTGACCTTGTGATCTGCCCACCTCGGACTCCCAAAGTGCTGGGATTACAGGCGTAAGCCACCACGCCCAGCCAATAATTCTTGAAAATAGTAAAATGCAAACTACTCAGTGATTTATCCCTCTGGCTTTCAATGTGTTGCTATACTTTTTCTTCAACTTTCTTACCAGGTTCCCATTAAAGGTACTCAGACAACAGTTTATCCACCCTTCTACCCCCCCAAATCTAATTGATGAAAAGAGAGTCTATATGCTTTTTGACCAAGAGAAACTATTTTTTCCAAAAGAGGAAAAAATCAAGTTACAAAGTAACATTTTGAACATCCAATATAATAATTTTAGTCCCATTAAATACCATTTTTGTTGCTGTGCTACACTTGCTTTGTAGAGAATACTTTTAAAAAATTCTTTATGTTTAGTTCAAAGAATACTCAAAACTTTAACCTCTTAATCTCCTTTTTCTTTTCATTTAATGCCTTGAAAATTTTTAAAAATAATTTGACTGTCTCTCTGTGCATGGATATGTGAGGTTAGTTGAAGAAACAATCTTGATGCTTCAAGGTTATAGTTTACAGATTTGGTATGGAATTTTGTGGACAGAAAATTAAAATCAGTGCCTCAAGTAGAATTCTTTGACTTTCATTGCTAGCTAAGACAATCATGTGTTTACACCTCTTATTTACATAAAAGCAGGAAAATGGAAAGACTCTAAGTGCTAGATACTATCAGACTCTTGAAAGTGCCTTTTATTTCAGTGTGAAGGTATCTAATATTCTGGGAATTCTAACTATATAAAATAATGAAAGCAGAGGATAGTGACGACTGTGGAAGATCTGTGAAGCTGTTCTTTTTCCTTATTCCACTGTTAATCATCCCCTTAATCTACTCCTTCCTGCAGTCCCTATAGTCAGGATGTAGAAGGAAAGCCATTCTCTTGGGAAAGATGCTAGATAAATTACAGTTGCTTAATTTTCTTTACTTAATAACTGATTTTATGTATTTTATTATGTGTTTTAGTATGTAGTAAAACAAGTAGTATGCATTTAATCAAGATGATTCTTACATATTTTTAACCAGAATATACCACAGCATTTGGTCTAGGAGAGCTCAAAGAATGTATCAAAATGCCATATTTACCAGGACTGCAAAATTGCCAAAAAAGTGTAAGTTCAACTCCACTAGAGGTTCCTAAAAGACTGCCACATGCTGATGCCGAGGTGTCTGCAGTCAGGTAGATCATTGCTATTTGATTCTCATTTGTTGAATGTGTATTTGTAGTAATACTGCTGAATGTAGAGGTTTTTCTGGCCAGTGAATTGCATTCATTTTTGCCTGTTGTTTTTTTTTACATAAAGGATTTAATTTTTAAAATCCAAGCCATTTTATTCAGTTTGACAACTCGGCACTTTTCTCTGTTTTCGAATGATGTTACCAGAAAAGACTTAAGGGCTTTTTTTTTTCTTTTTAGACAGAGTCTCGCTGTTTCGCCAGGCTGGAGTGCAGTGGTGTGATCTCGGCTCACTGCAACCTCCACCTCCCAGATTCCAGCGATTCTCCTGTCTCAGCCTCCTGAGTAGCTGGGATTACAGGCGCCCGCCACCACGCCCAGCTAATTTTTGTATTTTTAGTAGAGACGGAGTTTCACCAAGTTGGCCAGAATCGTCTCGATCTCTTGACCGCGTGATCCGCCCGCGTCAGCCTCCCAAAGTGCTGGGATTACAGGTGTGAGTCATTGCACCCGGCCCCGATTTAAGGGCATTTTAAGAAAAACCTTGATTGCCCTAGCCTAGATCATGCCCATGAGAGCACTGGAATTTTTAGCATTAGAAAAAAAAAATAACTCTCTGCAATATTAAAAAGTTTCTGTACCCTGTATATAGAACCTTGTTCTTCATTTCTGGTCTGACTGAAGTAATGTGAAGGAAGATTCTGAATGAGATGTTGGCATAATTAACATCCTGCACTGACCATCAGAAATGAATTTTTCAGCCAGAATAGTCTCCCTGACTTTGAATACTGACATTTGAAAACATTATTACAAATACTTTTCCTGCTGGAAATCAGACTGACTGACATACCATTAAAAGAAAACTCTCCAAAGGGATCTCTAAGTTAGTAAGAGTCTCACATTCTACTCAGCTTCTGCTTTGGTTTATTTATTTGTTCTTCAGATATTTGTTGAATGTCTAGTTCTTTTTTCTTTTTTTTTGAGACGGAGTCTAGCTCTGTCGTCCAGGTTAGAGTGCAGTGGCGCGATCTTGGCTCACTGCAAGCTCTGCCTGCCGGGTTCAAGCAATTCTCCTGCCTCAGCCTCCCGAGTAGCTGGGACTACAGGCACCCACCACCACAGCCGGCTAACTTTTTGTATTTTTTTAGTAGAGACGGGGTTTCACTGTGTTAGCCAGGATGGTGTCGATCTCCTGACCTCATGATCCACCCGCCTGGGCCTCCCAAAGTGCTGGGATTACAGGCGTGAGCCACCGCGCCAGGCCGAATGTCTAGTTCTTATTCACTCTGGTAGTATTAAAAAAAGTGAAGCACTTATAGTAGTCTGAGTTGCACCTCTCTTTAGGGGAAGATTTATATTTTTATATTATCTTCCTATTATAATGAACTTTAAAGTCATCCAGTTATGCCTAGCACACAAGATTGAAGTTTCAAAATATGTTTCTTGAGTTTTCCAGCTAATACTATTGTTCTTTTTAAGTACTCTTGAAATAAATTCTGGTAATATAAATAGAGAGCTGGAACAGGTTAAAATGAAAAGTTGATAATTTTTATTTAAATTACGAAACTAAGAATAAGAACTTTGCAGAAAAAAAGAAAAATAATTATTTGATAATCTACCCATCATAACATATCCATTTTTATTGTTTGGATATTCCCTTCTTTCAAAAGAAAGAAAAAATTCTTTTTCATGGATTTCGTTTTTGTTGTGATTTTAGTGTACTTAAAATTTTTATCCTGCCTTTTTAAAAACTTTATATATATGCATTTTGTCATGCCCACTATTATGTTCTTTTAACAGTCTTACCAACCACGTTATATTTCACTGACGGATCCACAGTTTACTTCATCACTTCCTATTGTTGGATTTTTAAAATGCTTTGATTTTTTTGGTTTTGTAAGTAACATCACAATAAACAATATCATACATATAGCTTTTCTCATCATTTTTAATATTATCTGAAGAAAGATTTTCAAGCTATAAACATATAAAACACAAAATTGTTCTTTCTGAAGTAAGGTTAGAATAAAATAAGGCAGAATTAGAAATGGAAGAGAGAGAGAGTTGCTACCAGATGGTAACTGAAGTCAAAGTGGAAAATGGCGGGGTGCAGAAAAAAGAGGGACCATTTGAAACATGACTATAAAGCTACTAAGGACAGTCAGTTACATTGTAACCAAGACCCTTGTGTCCCTGACTGTCAACTTATGTCATTTTCATCAAGGGTCACAGTGCCCTTTGGGGAGGAGGTAGGAGTGTGTAGGGCTGCCTGTGCCAATGGACTTTGTATCAGTATGGAGCTGTCTTGTTACCCTTCCTTCCATACACGTGATGATCTCAAAGATACTGGAAGCCTGGAAAATACCCATGAATTAGCCCTTTCTGACTCTTAATTTGGAGTCTTTATTTTGCTTCTCATTGTTTCCACCCTATTCAGGTTTTTGTTTGTTTGTTTCTGTTTTTCATTTGTGATTTCACTGTGAAATTATTTCTAAACATTTTACATTGATTTGAGTGTGAATTCACTTAGGTCAATGAAGGATAATTGAATATATTTTATTCATGTTATGACAAGTGTTCTTCATATATAAAGTGGAATAGTAATGGCTAAGTGACATAATGTATATGAAGTGCTTGGCAAACATAAATGTTAGTTCTTTTCCCTGCCTTTAATTCAAGTGTCTTCATTTTAGCTGTTGTAGTGAGAACATGTCAAATTGCCTGCAAGTATTTTATTCTCCTGTGCACATGGCACAGCGGCCTGTGAAGGAGCGGTTTTGGAAAAGCAGAGAAGTACTCATTTTTGTTCATTTTATGTACAACCCCTTATTCTCTTTTTTCCCTCCTTGTGTGAATATTTGATTGAAAGTGTAATATTTTTTCAAATTTCCTTATTGGTAAGCAAAATATTTTAGTGAATCTCAAAGCACACTCTAGTAATATAAATAATAATAGTAATCCTAGAGGTGGAGTACTTAAAAGTTGCTGCTGACTTTTAAAGTGTAAAATAGTTTCAAGAGGCTGGGCGCAGTGGCTCATGCTTGGAAACCCACTTTGGGAGGCTGAGGCAGGAGGATTGCTTGAGGCCAGCATTTTGAGGCCAGCTTGGGTAACATAGTGAGACCCCGTCTTTACAAACTTTTTTTTTTTAATTAGCCTTGTGTGGTGACATGCACCTACCATCCCAGCTACTCAAGAAGCTGATGCAGGAAAATTGCTTGAGCCTAGGAGTTCAAAGTTACAGTGAGCTAAATGATTGTGCCACTCCAGCCTGGGAGAGAGTGAGACCTTGTCTCAAAAAAATATATTGTTACACGAAATTTGGGATTTTTATAATGGATTATCTCACCCATGGCAGATTCAATCATGATATATTTCCCCTAATAATCTACTTATTATCTAGATGTATTTCAGTGGGAACAAAATTATGACAAAATTCAGATTGAAGTGATTGATAGGTAAAAAGTGTACAAAAAAAGAGATAGTTGGTATTCAACATGTCCAAATGGCCTGTTTATCTTGATTCCCTCCCACTTAGCATTGCTTGAGTCATGACTAGTGAGAGGTATGATAAAGGTCTGTGGGAGAAGTTAGACCTGGCACTCAGCCACTGGTAAAATTTGCTAGCAAGATGTTGGGTTGGCTCATATCTGCTTCTGATGGAATTAGTTATAATGGAAAGACTTTCCTTTCCTTAACATTTATTTAATGTCCATGTGATGTTATTCAACAAGTGAGTTTCACTGTACCCTGAATTTCTGTGTAAGTAATTTTATGATAATATATAATATTCAGGCTAAAGAAGACTAAGGAGACATGCAGTGTGGCACCACTTTGGGAGAAATCAAAAGGTAAGCTGACTCGTCCTTTTTTCTACCACCTCTCTTGGGTGTCATATACCTTATCTTTTTTTAAAAAAAATTCCTTTCCTTTCATTGATTTAATTATCTTTGTTTTGTTACTACTTCTTTTAAGCTTTGTTTATTTTATAAACTAAGTGGATGTTGGGTTCATTATAAACATACTTTTATAATTTCAGGACTCAAGGGTAGGCCCTCATCATATCTCACTTGGGCCATTTAGTGCCTGCAAACTGGTCTTCTTGTTTTGAATGTCTGATTTTTCAAATCCTTCAATGCCACAAAAAAAGCCTAAAACTTTGACTTCTAATCACATTAGTCTCTTCTTCAAAAACAATGACTCCCTCGTTACCCACAGACTGAGTATGAACTCTTTAGCTTGACATTGAACCCCTTACCATCTTCCCTCAGCTTTCCTTTCTAGCTTTATCTTCTAATTGCTATTTTTGTGAATCCTGTGTACTTATGATATCTGATACAGAAACTTATCTATATACCAACAGTTTTTGTCCCAAAAAATTACTTTTAAGTCAAGTTACTCCTAAGTTCATGGTGACTAAAAGGGTTTATGGTACTAAGGTATATTTTATTTGCCATTTGTCCTTCAGTCTATCAAATGATTCATCCTTTCCTGTGTGCAACAATTATTTCATTAAAAGCTTAAGTTTTTTATTTAATCAGTACAAATAGCCTACCATCCAAGAAAAGACCAGGACCAGACAGATTCACAGCTGAATTCTACCAGATATACAAAGAAGAGCTGGTACCATTCACACTGAAACTATCTAAAAATTTGAAGATGAGGGGTTCCTCTGTAACTCATTCTATGAGACAAGCATCATCCTGATACTGAAATATGCAGAGATACAACAAAAAAAGAAAACTGCAGGTCAATATCCCTGATGAACATTAATGTAAAAATCCTCAACAAAATACTGGCAAGCTGAATCCAGCAGCACACCAAAAAGCTAATCCACCACAATTAAGTAGGCTTTATCCCTGCAGTGCAAGGTTGGTTCAACATACCCAAATCAATAAGGTGATGTACCACATAAACAGAGCTAAAGACAAAAACCACATGATTATCTCAACAGATGCAGAAAAGTCTTTTGATAAAATTCAACACCCTTCCTATTAAAAACTCTCCATAAACTAGGTATTGAAGGACATACCATAAAATAATAAGAGCCATCTATGACAAACCCACAGCCAACATCATACTGAATGGGCAAAAGCTTGAAAACCTGAAAACCAGCACAAGACACTCACCACTCTTATTCAACACACTATTGGAAGTTCTGACCAGAGCAATCAGGCAAGGGAGAGAAATAAAGTGCATTCCAATAGGAAGAGAGAAAGTCAAACTATCCCTGTTTGTAGATGACATGATCCTATATCCAGAAAACCCCATAGTCTTGGCCCAAAAGCTCCTTAAGCTGATAAACAACTTCAGCAAAATTTCAAGATACAAAATCAATGTGCGAAAATTGATAGCATTCCTATGCACCAACAACAGTCAAGCCAAGAGCCAAATCAGGAACACAATCCCATTTACAATTGGCACAAAAAGAATAATATACCTAGGAATAGAGCTAACCAGGGAGGTGAAAGATCTCTACAAGGAGAACTACAAAACACTCCTCAAATAAATCAGAGATGACACAAACAAGTGGAAAAACATTCCATGTTCATGGATAGGAAGACTCAATATAGTTAAAATAACTATACTACCCAAAGCAATTTATAGATTCAATGTGATTCCTATTAAACTACCAATGACATTCTTCATAGAACTAGAAAAAACTATTTTAAAATTCATATGGAACCAAAAATAGCCAAAATAGCCAAAGCAATCCTAAGCAAAAAGAACAAAGCTGGAGGTATCACACAACCCAACTTCAAACCATGGTACAGGGCTATGGTAACCAAAACAGCATGGTACTGTTACAAAAACAGACACATAGATAAATGGAACACAATAGAGGATCAGAAATAAGGCCACACACCTACAACTATCTGATTTTCAACAAAGCTGACAAAAACAAGCGATGGGGAAAGGTCTCCCTATTCAATAAATGATGGTGGGCTAACTGGCTAGCCATATGCAGAAGATTAAAACTGGACCCCTTTCTTACACCATATACAAAAATCAACTCAAGATAGATGAAAGACTTAAATGTAAAACCCAAAACTATAAAAACATTGGAAGACAACCTAAGCAATACCATTCTAGACATAGGAACAGGCAAAGATTTCATGATGAAGATGCCAAAAGCAATGCCACAAAAGCAAAAATTGACAAATGGGATCTAATTAAACTAAAGTGCTTCTGCACAGCAAAATAAACTATCAACAGAGTAAACAGACAACCTAGAGAACGGAAGAAAAATTTTGTAAACTATGTATCTGACAAAGGTCTAATATCCAGCATCTATAAGGAATTTAAACAATTTACAGGAAAAAAATAACCTCATTAAAAAGTGGACAAAGGACATGAACAGACACTTTTCAAAAGAAGACATACATGCAGCCAAACAAGCACATGAAAAAAAAAGCTCAACATCACTGATCATTAGAGAAATGCAAATCAAAACCTCAATGAGATACCATCTCACATGAGTCAGAATGGCTACTATCAAAAAGTAAAAAAAATAACATGCTGGAGAGGTTACAAAGAAAAAGGAACACTTATACACTATTGGTGGGAATGTAAATTCGTTCAACCATTGTAGGAAACAGTGTGGTGATTCCTCAAAGACCTAAAAACAGAAATGCCATTTGACCCAGAGATCCCATTACTGGGTATGTACCCAAAGGACTATAAATCCCTCTGTCATAAACACACATGCATGTGTATGTTCACTGCAGCACTATTCACAATAGCAAAGACAAGGAATCAACCTAAATGCCCATCAATGATAGACTGGATAAGGAAAATGTGGTACAAATACACCATGGAATACTATGCAGCCATAAAAAAGAACAAGATCATGTCCTTTGCAGGAACATGGATGGAGCTGGAGGCCATTATCCTTAGCAAACTAATGCAGGAATAGAAAACCAAATACCACATGTTCTCACTTATAAGTGGTAGCTAAGTGATGAGAACACATGGACACACAGACAGGAGCAACAGATACTGGGGCTTACCTGAGTGCGGAGGGTGGGAGGTGGGAGAGAATCAGGAAGAATAACTAATGGGTACTAGGCTCATTACTCAGGTGAAGAAATAATCTATACAACAAATCCCTGTGACACAAGTTTACCTATATAACAAACCTACACATGTACCCCTGAACTTAAAAGTTAAAAAGAAAGTTAAAGATTTTTAAAACCTTATTTTAAATTTTTATCATAATCATACTTGTCTTCCTCTAATACACTCATACTTCCATGACTTTGGCTTATGGAATAATGGAGTTAACTGAACACCTCCAAACAAACAACCAAAACTAACATTACTAAGTAATGCTTCTATTGACATTATAGGTAGCTGTCAGAATTGACTTGTTAGTAGCTCTGCAAGCTCAGTCTATGGAAGTTTATAAATTTAAATGTTCATGAACTTTTCCTTGGATGTTTTCTCTCTCTTAATTTCATATACTAAAACAACTTCTGTAATCAACAGACAGTGTAAAATAAAAATATAAATGTTAATTAGAACAAAAGACATTGCTGGCTGGGCGCGGTGGCTCATGCCTGTAATCCTAACGCTTTGGGAGGCCAAGGCGAGCAGATCATGAGGTCAGGAGTTTGAGACCAGCCTGGCCAACATGGTGAAACCCCGTCTCTACTAAAAATACAAAAATTAGCCGGGCGTGATGGCGTGTGCCTGTAATCTCAGCTACTCAGGGAGCTGAGGCAGGAGAATAGCTTGAACCTGGGAGGCGGAGATTGAAGTGAGCCGAGATCGTGCCACCGCACTCTAGCCTGGGCGACAGGGCAAGACTCTGTCTCAAACAAACAAACAAAAAACCCAAAAGACATTGCTTTGAATCTCTGCCCAAACGAACACTTGCCAGCCTCTTTTCTAACATTATGGCTTTTGTGTCTTATTCACTCACCTTCATATGCCTACAGTGCCTACACTAGTTTCTGCAACAAAGTAAGTCTTCAGTAAATACTTATTATTACTTATTTTAATGTGAAGAATAACATTTACAGATTTTGTAATGTCAAGTCACTCTTGCATTCCTGAAATACACCCAATTTAGAAATGATTTATTATTTGTTTATATTCTGCCACATTTAATTTGCTAATATCTCATTTGGAATTTTTTACCTATGCTGGTAAATGGAGTGAGATTGCCATGAATTTTCTTTTTTGTTCTGTCCTTGTCTGGATTCAGTGTCCACATTATAATGGCCTTGTGGAATGAATTGGGGACTATTTCTTCTCTTTCTATTCTCTGAAGGATACGACCTGAAATTGGAATGATTTTTCTCTCGAAAGTTTGAGGAAATTTGTTTGTAAAATTCATTTGGGTTACTTGTTTTCTTTGGGAGAATCTTTTAATATTGGCTCAATCATTTTAAATTTAGGGCTGTTAAGGTATTATAATTTTTCAATCAGTTTTGGTAAGTTATATTTTCTAGAAACTTGCATTTTATCTAAGTTTTAAAAATTTATTAGCATAAAGTTTAGTCTTTGCTTTATCTGTAATTCTGTTCCTCTTTTCTCAATACTATATATTTGTGCCTTCTTTTATTTTCTTGAGTAATGTCACCAGAGGCTTTCCTTTTTTATTAGTTTTTTCAATGAAGAGCTTTTGTCTTTTTAAAAAATCCCTTTTATTGTAACTTGGTTTTCTACTTCATTGATTTCTCCCCTTTCCTATATTATCTTTTTCATCCATGTTCTTTGGGTTTACTCTTTTCTTACTGTGTATCTAATACCTATGTTTTAAATTTTCAACCTTCTTTTCTAACATAGACATTTTAGGGTATAAACCTCTCTATATACAACTTTTGCTCCATTACACAACTTTTGTGATATTTATCATGTAGCAACAAATATTTGTATGTTTATTATGATTTGTTTTTTGACTGATAATTTAGAAAATGTGTTGTTACGGTTTGACTGTGTCCCCATCGAAATCTCATCTTGAATTTTAGTTCCCGTAGTTCCCATGTGTTGTGGGATGGACTCAGTGGGAGATAATTGAATCATGGGGGCGGTTCCCCCATACCATTCTCATGGTAGTGAGTAAGTCTCACGAGATCTGATGGTTTTATAAGAGGAAACCCCTTTTGCTTGGTTCTCATTCTGTCTTATCTGCCGCCATGTAAGACATGCCTTTTGCCTTCTGGTGTGATTGTGAGGCCTCCCCAGCCATGTGGAACTGTGAGTCCATTAAACCTCTTTTTCTTTACAAATTACCCAGTTTCAGTTATGTCCTTATCAGCAGCGTAAAAATGGACTAATACATGTGTACAAATTTCTAAATATTTCAGAATTTTAAATTTATCTTATTATTAACAACTTCCAACTTAATTGCATTTGTGCATATGATACTGATTCTTTGAAGTTTTTTCAGGTTTGCCTAATGCCTGGAATCTAGTTATTTTGCTGCCAGAGGGTCTTTTAAAGTGTCAAGTCCATTGTACTGCTAAGAACAGAAGTCCTGATCATATTCTTAACTCTCAGCTGTTTCTCTCTGAACTTCTCACTCATATTAACCCTGCAAACAAAACAAAACAAACAGAAAAATAACAACTACATTGGATAATTGAAGATAGTGCTTTTTTTGACACTTGAAACTGAAGTTAAATAATAATATTTTAAAGCAATATAGGTCAGTATATTATTTTCAAAGCTGCATATATGTTTTTAAATAGAAATATTTCTACATGTTTATGTATTTAGGGGTAATACGTAGTGATTGGAACTTTGATGAATCTGGGTTCAAATCCTAACTCTGATAATTACTAAGTATATGCACTTGGGCAAGTTATTTAGCATCCCTAAATTGTCTTTTTAAAATCTGTAACTCGAGATAGTACAGATGACTATTTCATAGTGTTGTTGTATGGATAAAATGGATGTGAAGTACTTGACAAAGATCATTCAACAAATGCTATCTGTTGTTATTACTACCACGCTATGATAGAAACTTGATTAACGCTATTTCAGTTAAGTGAACGATTTTATTTTACTTTACAATTTTACTTCACTTAGCATTTATGAGAAATGTTTTTATTTGAAGAAAACAACTTGATAGGCATGTAAAATATGAAATGAGTTAATTATTTATGGAGATTATGCCTTTTACTTTGAAATAAATCTCACAGTTGTCCCATATTTTAAAAAGTGTTGTACAAAATCAGATTAGGTTGGTGCAAAAGTAATTGCGGTTTTTAGAACTGCAATTACTTTTGCACCAACGTAATTTTATATAATTAAATACAAGCCTTAAAGGTTTTTTAGATAAATATTTTTTGAGGCACATAGTCATTTTACAAAGTAGCATTAAAACCAAGTGCGGGCCGGGTGCGGTGGCTCATGCTTGTAATCCCAGCACTTTGGGAGGCCGAGGCGGGCGGATCACGAGGTCAGGAGATGGAGACCATCCTGGCTAACACAGTGAAACCCCGTCTCTACTAAAAATACAAAAAATTAGCCGGGCGTGGTGGCGGGCGCCTGTAGTCCCAGCTACTCCGAGAGGCTGAGGCAGGAGAATGGCGTGAACCCGGGAGGCGGAGCTTGCAGTGAGCCGAGATTGCGCCACTGCACTCCAGCCTGGGTGACAGAGCAAGACTCCGTCTCAAAAAAAAAAAACAAAAACAAAAAAAACCAAGTGAGGTGGCTCATGCCTGTAATCCCAGCACTTTGGGAGGCTGAGGTGGGCAGGTCACTTGAGGCCAGGAGTTTGAGATCTGCCTGGATAACATGGTGAAACCCCATCTCTACTAAAAATACAAAAACTAGCTGGGCATGATGGCACACGCCTGTAGTCCCAGCTACTCAGGAGGCTGAGGCATGAGAATCACTTGAACCTGGGAAGTGTAGGTTGCAGTTAGCCGAGATTGCACCACTGCACTCCAGCCTGGGTGACAGAGCAAGATTCCATCCTCTATCTCAAAAAAAAGAAAAGAAAAAGAAAGTAAACATGACATTTTTAATTCAAAATATGTGTTATATCAAAAACTAGTCATTTTTTTTTTAATTTTCTGGGTACATAGTAGGTGTATATGTTTATGAGGTATATGAGATATTTTGATACAGGCGTACAACGTGTAATAATCACATTCACGTGAATGGAGTATCCATCCCCTCAGGCATTTATCCTTTGTGTTACAAAGAATCAAATTATACTCTTTTAGTTATTTTTAAATGTACAATTAGATCATTATTGACTATAATTGCCCTGTTGTGCTATCAAATACATGTTCTTATTCTTTGTATTTTTTGTACCTATAGACCATCCCCACTCCCCCTGCCATCTCTCCACCACTATCCTTCCCAGCCTCTGGTAACCATCCTTCTGGTCTCTCCCTCCATGAGTTCAATTGTTCTAGTTTTCAGCACCCACAAATAACTGAGAATATGTGAAATTTGTCTTTCTGTACCTGGCTTATTTAACCTAACATAATGATCTCCAGTTCCAACCATAATGTTGCAAATGACAGGATCTCAGTTTTTTTATGGCTGAATAGCACTCCATTGTGTATATGTACCACATTTTCTTCATCCATTCATCTGTTGATAGACACTTCAGTTGCTTCCAAATCTTGGCCATTGTGAACAGTGCTGCAGTAAACACAGGAGTGCAGAGACCTCTTTAATATACTGATTTCCTTTCTTTTGGGTGTATGTCTAGCAATGGGATTGCTGGACCATATGGTAGCTCCATTTTTGGTTTTCTGAGAAACCTCCAAACTGTTCTCCACAGTGGTTGTACTAATTTACATTCCCACTAACAGTGAATGAGGGTTCCCTTTTTTCTCTGCATCCTCGCCAGCATGTGTTATTTCCTGTCTTTTAGATAAAAGCCATTTTAATTGGGGTGAAATGATATCTCATTGTAGTTTTGATGTCTCTGATAATCAGTGATGTTGACCACATTTCATATGCCTGTTTGCTGTTTGCATGTCTTCTTTTTGGAAATGTCTATTCAGGTCTTTTGGCCCATTTAATTAATTAATTAATTAATTAATTTTTATTAACATGAGAGTTTAAATGAGACAGGGTCTTGCTATGTTGCCCAGGCTGGTCTTGAACTTCTGAGCTCAAGGGATCTGTTCACCTCAGGCTCCCAAAGTGCTGGGATTATAGACGTGAGCCACCTCTTTTGCCCATTTTAAAATGGGATTATTAGACTTTTCCCATAGAGTTGTTTAAGCTCCTTATATATTCTGGTTGTTAATTCCTTGTCAGATGGGTAGTTTGCAAATATTTTCTCCCATTCTGTAGGTTCTTTTCATTTTGTTGATTGTTTCCTTTGCTGTGCAGACGCTTTTTATTAATAACGTGATGTGATCCCATTTGTCCATTTTTGCTTTGATTGCCTGTGCTTCTGGGATATTACTCAGGAAATCTTTGACCACTCCCATGTCCTGGAGAGTTTCCCCAATGTTTTCTT
This sequence comes from Nomascus leucogenys, assembly GCF_006542625.1. NCBI lineage: Eukaryota > Metazoa > Chordata > Mammalia > Primates > Hylobatidae > Nomascus > Nomascus leucogenys. The sequence continues at coordinate 34,311,287 of NC_044396.1, forward strand.
TTAGTATTCATAGTTTGAGGTCTTAGATTTAAGTCTTTAATCCATTTTGATTTTATTTTTTTATATGGCAAAAGATGGGGTCTGGTTTCATTTTTCTGCATAATCTCCAGTTTTCCCAGCACCATTTATTGATGAGACTGTCTTTTCCCTAGTGTATATTCATGGCACTTTTGTTGAAAATGAATCCACTATAGATGTATAGATTTGTTTCTGGGTTGTTTATTCTGTTCCATTGGTCTGTGTGTCTGTTTTCATGCCAGTACCATGCTTTATTTTTGGTTTGTATAGTTCTGTAGTATAAGAATTAGCAGTGTGTAATAGTCATTTGTGGAAGAAATCTTTCAGTCACATTGTATTTAATAGAATATTATTCATGTGAGCTTAATTCATTTTTATAGCTGACTCCCCACCTCCTCCTCCAGGTTCTGGCTTCAGTGATCCTCTCACTGGAGCACCATCTCAATACTTAGAGAGACTTTCCAAAATAGCCATATTGGAATATGATACCATTCGTCAGGAAACAACCAAAAAATCAAAAACAAGCAAGAAACGAGACCTCCGAGACTGCTGAAAAATGTCGTACAATGTGATGCTGTCTTCAGTGACCTTTAAGCTTTATATTTTCTTTTTTTATGTGATATGATGCAAAATGATTTATATAAAAATGGAAATGGAAATAAGAAATAGATATTTTATGTTATAGATGAATCATTTGTATTTTGCTAACATTACAGAGACAAATTATATTTTTTCCTTATTTATGTTGAAGGGCAATAAATTATGGTTTATGGGAAAATAAGCATAAGATAAATTTTATTCTGTGAATTTTATGTACATTGATTGTGTGTTTTGATTCAATTTGATACTCTTGAGTGTCTATTTTGTGCAATGACCTTGGCTAGCTGCTGGGGAAGATTGAAGAAAAAGTGAGGTTTGAGGGCAGTGCAAGATGGCCGAATAGGAACAGCTCTGGTCTGCAGTTCCCAGCGTGATTGACATAGAAGACGGATGATTTCTGCATTTCCAACTGAGGTACCTGGTTCATCTCATTGGGACTGGTTGAACAGTGGGTGCAGCCCATGGAGGATGAACTGAAGCAGGGCAGGGCATCGCCTCACCCGGGAATTGCAAGGGGTCAGGGGATTTCCCTTTCCTAGCCAAGGGAAGCTATGACAGACTGTACCTGGAAAAATGGGACACTCCTGCCCAAATACTGTGCTTTTCCCATGGTCTTAGCAACTGGCAGACAAAGAGATTCTCTCCTGTGCCTGGCTTGGCAGGTCCCATGCCCACGGAACCTTGCTCACTGCTAGCGAAGCAGTCTGAGATCTAACTGCGAGGTGGCAGTCTGGCTGGGAGAGGGGCGTCTGCCATTGCTGAGGCTTGAGTAGGTAAACAAAGCAGCCAGGAAGCTCGAACTGGGCAGAGCCCACCACAGCTCAGCAAGGCCTCTGGAGACTCCACCTCTGTGGGCTGGGCATAGCTGAACAAAAGGCAGCAGACAGCTTCCGCAGACTTAAATGTCCCTGTTTGACAGCTCTGAAGACAGCAGTGGTTCTCCTAGCATGGTGTTTGAGCTCTGAGAAGGGACAGACTGCCTTCTCAAGTGAGTCCCTGACTCCCGTGTAGCCTAACTGGAAGACACCTCCCAACAGGGGCTGACAGACACCTCATATAGGTGGGGGCCCCTCTGGGACTAAGCTTCCAGAGGAAGGATCAGGCAGCAATATTTGCTGTTCTGCAACATTTGCTGTTCTGCAGCCTCTGCTGGTGAACAGGGTCTAGAGTGGACCTCCAGCAAACTCCAACAGACCTGCAGCTGTTGCAGCTGTTCTGCAGCCTCTGCTGGTGAACAGGGTCTGGAGTGGACCTCCCAGGCAAACAGGGTCTGGCATGGACCTCCAGCAAACTCCAACAGACCTGCAGCTGAGGGACCTAACTATTGGAAGGAAAACTAACAAACAGAAAGGAATAGCACCAACATCAACAAAAAGGACATCTACACCAAAACCCCACCTGTAGGTCACCAACATCAAAGACCAAAGGTAGACAAAACCACAAAGATGGGGAGAAACCAGAGCAGAAAAGCTGAAAATTCTAAAAACCAGAGCGCCTCTTCTCCTCCAAAGGATTGCAGCTCCTCGCCAGCAATGGAACAAAGCTGGATGGAGAATGATTTTGACTAGTTGACAGAAGTAGGCTTCAGAAGGTTGGTAATAACAAACTTCTCTGAGCTAAAGGAGCATGTTCAAATCCATCGCAAGGAAGCTAAAAACCTTGAAAAAAGGTTAGATGACTGGCTACCTAGAATAAACAGTGTAGAGAAGACCTTAAATGACCTGATGGAGCTGAAAACCATGGCACGAGAACTTCGTGGCACATGCACAAGCTTCAATAGCCGATTCGATCAAGTGGAAGAAAGGGTATCAGTGATTGAAGATCAAATTAATGAAATAAAGCAAGAAGAGAAGTTTAGAGAAAAAAGAATAAAAAGAAACAAACAAACCTCCAAGAAATATGGGACTATGTGAAAAGACCAAATCTGTGTTTCATTGGTGTATCTGAAACTGATGGGGAGAATGGAACCAAGCTGGAAAACACTCTGCAGGATATTATCCAGGAGAACTTCTCCAACCTAGCAAGGCAGGCCAACATTCAAATTCAGGAAATACAGAGAACACCACAAAGATATTCCTCAAGAAGGGCAACCCCAAGACATTGTCAGATTCACCAAGGTTGAAATGAAGGAAAAAATGTTAAGGGCAGCCAGAGAGAAAGGTTGGGTTACCCACAAAGGGAAACCCATCAGACTAACAGTGGATCTCTTGGCAGAAACCTTACAAGCTGGAAGAGAGTGGGGGCCAATATTCAGCATTCTTAAAGAAAATAATTTTCAACCCAGAATTTCATATCCAGCCAAACTAAGTTTCATAAGTGAAGGAGAAAAAAATCCTTTGAAGACAAGCAAATGCTGAGAGATTTCGTCACCACCAGGCCTGCCTTACAAGAGCTCCTGAAGGAAGCACTAAATATGGAAAGAAACAACCAGTACCAGCCACTGCAAAAACATGCCAAATAGTAAAGCCCATTGATGCTGTGAAGAAACTGCATCAATTAATGGGCAAAATAACCAGCTAACATCATAATGACAGGATCAAATTCACACATAACAATATTAACCTTAAATGTAAATGGGCTAAATGCCCTAATTAAAAGACATAGACTGGCAAATTGGATAAAGAGTCAAGATCCATCAGTGTGCTATATTCAGGAGACCCATCTCACATGCAGAGACACACATAAGCTCAAAATAAGGGGATGGAGGAAGATCTATCAAGCAAATGGAAAGCAAAAAAGGCAGGGGTTGCCATCCTAGTCTCTGATAAAACAGACTTTAAACCAACAAAGATCGAAAGAGACAAAGAAGGCCATTACATAATGGCGAAGGGATCAATTCAACAAGAAGAGCTAACTATCCTAAATATATATGCACCCAATACAGGAGCACCCAGATTCATAAAGCAAGTCCTTAGAGACCTACAAAGAGACTTAGATTCCCACACAATAATAATGGTAGACTTTAACACCCCACTGTCAATATTAGACAGATCAACGAGACAGAAGGTTAACAAGAATACCCAGGACTTGAACTCAGCTCCACACCAAGCAGACCTAATAGACATCTACAGAACTCCACACTCCAAATCAACAGAATATACATTCTTCTCAGCACCGCATCGGACTTATTCTAAAATTGACCACATATTTGGAAGTAAAGCACTGCTCAGCAAATGTAAAAGAACAGAAATCACAGCAAACTGTCTCTCAGACCACAGTGCAATCAAACTAGAACTCAGGATTAAGAAACTCATTCAAAACCACACAACTACGTGGAAACTGTACAACCTGCTTCTGAATGACTACTGGGTAAATAACGAAATGAAGGCAGAAATAAAGATGTTCTTTGAAACCAATGAGAAGAAAGACAAAATGTACCAGAATCTCTGGGACACATTTAAAGCGTGTGTAGAGGGAAATTTATAGCACTAAATGCTCACAAGAGAAAGCAGGAAAGATCTAAAATTGACACCCTAACATCACAATTAAAAGAATTAGAGAAGAAAGAGCAAACAAATCCAAAAGCTAGAAGAAGGCAAGAAATAACTAAGATCAGAGCAGAACTGAAGGAGATAGAGACACAAAAAACCCTTCAAAAAATCAATGAATCCAGGAGCTGGTTTTTTGAAAAGATCAACAAAATTGATAGACCACTAGCAAGACTAATAAGAAAAAGAGAAGAATCAAATAGATGCAATAAAAGATGATAGATCACTGATCCCACAGAAATGCAAACTACCATCAGAGAATACTATAAATACCTTTACGCAAATAAACTAGAAAATCTAGAAGAAATGGATAAATTTCTGGACCCATACACTCTCCCAAGACTAAACCAGGAAGAAGTTGAATCTCTGAATAGACCAGTAACAGGCTCTGAAATTGAGGCAATAATTAATAGCCTACCAACCAAAAAAAGTCCAGGACCAGACAGATTCACAGCTGAATTCTACCAGAGGTACAAAGAGAAGCTGGTACCATTCCTTCTGAAACTATTCCAATCAATAGAAAAAGAGGGTATCCTCCCTAACTCATTTTATTAGGCCAGCATCATCCTTATAGCAAAGCCTGGCAGACACACAACAAAAAAAGAGAATTTTAGACCAATATCCCTGATGAATGTCAATGCAAAAATCCTCAATAAAATACTGGCAAACCGAATCCAGCAGCACATCAAAAAGTTTATCCACCATGAACAAGTTGGCTTCATCCCTGGGATGCAAGGCTGATTCAACATATGCAAATCAACAAATGTAACCTATCACATAAACAGAACCAAAGACAAAAACCACATGATTATCTCAATAGATGCAGAAAAGGCCTTTGACAAAATTCAACACCCCTTCATGCTAAAAACTCTCAATAAACTAGGTATTGATGGAACACATCTGAAAATTATAAGAGCTGTTTAAGATAAACCCACAGCCAATATCATACTGAATGGGCAAAAACTGGAAACATTCCCTTTGACAACCGGCACAAGACAAGAATGCCCTCTTTCACCACTCCTATTCAACATAGTGTTGGAAGTTCTGGCCAGGGCAATCAGGCAAGAGAAAGAAATAAAGGGTATTCAATTAGGAAAAGAGGAAGTCAAATTGTCCCTGTTTGCAGATGACATGATTGTATATTTAGAAAACTCCATTGTCTCAGCCCAAAATCTCCTTAAGCTGATAAGCAACTTCAGCAAAATCTGAATACAAAATCAATGTGCAAAAATCACAAGCATTCCTATACACCAATAACAGACAAACAGCCGAATCATGAGTGAACTCCCATTCACAATTGCTACAAAGAGAATAAAATACCTAGGAATCCAACTTACAAGGGATGTGAAGGACCTCTTCAAGGAGAACTACAAACCACTGCTCAATGAAATTAAAGAGGACAGAGACAAATGGAAGAACATTCCATGCTCATGGATAGGAAGAATCAATATCATGAAAATGGCCATACCCCTCCCAAGGTAATTTATAGATTCAAAGCCATCTGCATTAAGCTACCAATGACTTTCTTCACACAACTGGAAAAAACTACTTTAAATTTCATATGGAACCAAAAAAGAGCCCATATTGCGAAGACAATCCTAAGCAAAAAGAACAAAGCTGGAAGCATCACGCTACCTGACTTCAAACTATACTACAAGGCTACAGTAACCAAAACAGCATGGTACTGGTATCAAAACAGAGATATAGACCAATGGAACAGAACAGAGGCCTCAGAAATAGCACCACACATCTACAACCATCTGATCTTTGACAAACCTGACAAAAACAAGAAACGGGGAAAGGATTCCCTATTTAATAAGTGGTGCTGGGAAAACTGGATAGCCATATGTAGAAAGCTGAAACTGGATCCCTTCCTTACACCTTATACAAAAATTAATTCAAGATGCATTAAACACTGAAATGTTAGTCCTAAAACCATAAAAACTCTAGAAGAAAACCTAGGCAATACTGTTCAGGACATAGGCATGGGCAAGGACTTCATGACTAAAACACCAAAAGCAATGGCAACAAAAGCCAAAATAGACAAATAGGATCTAATTAAACTAAAGAGCTTTTGCACAACAAAAGAAACTATCATCAGAGTGAACAGGCAACCTACAGAATGGGAGAAAGTTTTTGCAATCTACCCATCTGACAAAGGGCCAATATCCAGAATCTACAAAGGACTCAAACAAATTTACAAGAAAAAACAAACAACCCCATCAAAAAGTGAGCAAAGGATATGAATAGACACTTCTCAAAAGAAGACATTTATGCAGCCAACAGACACATGAAAAAAGGCTCATCATCACTGGTCATGAGAGAAATGCAAATCAAAACCACAATGAGATACCATCTCTTTTTGTTTGTTTGTTTGTTTGTTTTTTATTATAATTTAGGTTTTAGGGTACATGTGCACAATGTGCAGGTTTGTTACATAGGTATCCATGTGCCATGTTGATTTCCTGTACCCATTAACTTGTCATTTAGCATTAGGCATATCTCCTAATGCTGTCCCTCCCCCCTCCCCCCACCCCACAACAGTCCCCGGAGTGTGATGTTCCCCTTCCTGTGTCCATGAGTTCTCATTGTTCAATTCCCACCTATGAGTGAGAGCATGCGGTGTTTGGTTTTTTGTCCTTGCGATAGTTTACTGAGAATGATGGTTTCCAGTTTCATCCATGTCCCTACAAAGGACACGAACTCATCATTTTTTATGGCTGCATAGTATTCCATGGTGTATATGTGCCACATTTTCTTAATCCAGTCTATCGTTGTTGGACATTTGGGTTGGTTCCAACTCTTTGCTATTGTGAATAGTGCCGCAATAAACATACGTGTGCATGTGTCTTTATAGCAGCATGATTTATAGTCCTTTGGGTATATACCCAGTAATGGGATGGCTGGGTCAAATGGTATTTCTAGTTCGAGATCCCTGAGGAATCGCCACACTGTCTTCCACAATGGTTGAACTAGTTTACAGTCCCACCAACAGTGTAAAAGTGTTCCTATTTCTCCACATTCTCTCCAGCACCTGTTGTTTCCTGCTTTTTTAATGATGGCCATTCTAACTGGTGTGAGATGGTATCTCACTGTGGTTTTGATTTGCATTTCTCTGATGGCCAGTGATGATGAGCATTTCTTCATGTGTTTTTTGGCTGCATAAATGTCTTCTTTTGAGAAGTGTCTGTTCATGTCCTTTGCCCACTTTTTGATGGGGTTGTTTGTTTTTTTCTTGTAAATTTGTTTGATACCATCTCATGCCAGTTAGAATGGCAATCATTAAAAGGTCAGGAAACAACAGATGCTAGAGAGGATGTGGAGAAATAGGAATGCTTTTACACTGTTGGTGGGAGTGTAAATTAGTTCAACCATTGTGGAAGACAGTGTGGCAATTCCTCATGGATCTAGAACTAGAAATACCGTTTGACCCAGTAATCCCATTACTGGGTATATACCCAAAGGATTATAAATCATGCTACTATAAAGACACATGCACATGTATGTTTACTGTGGCACTATTCACAATAGCAAAGACTTGGAATCAATCCAAATGTCCATCAATGATAGACTGGATTAAGAAAATGTGGCACATATACACCATGGAATACTATGCAGCTGTAAAAAAGGATGAGTTCATGTCCTTTGCAGGGACATGGATGAAGCTGGAAACTATCATTCTCAGCAAACTATCACAAAGACAGAAAACCAAACACCGCATGTTCTCAGTCATAAGTGGAATTGAACAATGAGCACACTTGGACACAGGGCGGGGAACATCACACACCAGGGCCTGTCAGTGAGTGGGGATCTGGGGGAGGGATAGCATTAGGAGAAATACCTAATGTAAACGACGAGTTGATGGGTGCAACAAACCAACATGACACATGTGTACCTATGTATCAAACCTGCACCTTGTGCACATGTACCCTAGAACTTAAAGTATGATAATAATAATAATAAAAAGTGAGGTCTTATTGTTGAGGTCATAACAATTTCTTCTTTTTCCCTGCTTGAGTTTGGAAACAGTTGCTAGATAAGTATTCAAGCAGATGACAATGAAAATTTAGCTTGGTTTGCTGATCAACGCAGGATAGGAAGCCCTGTCTTAGATGTGTAGCAATAAGGGGCTTCCCACTGGCCTTCAGAATCAGGCAGATGGACACGCACAGGTAGAGTGAACACCCTCAGTCTCACCTGCACATCAGCGCCTTTACTGCCAAGCATAACAGGGCCTCTTCACTGTGTAGACAGGCAGGTCCCTGAGGAGAAAGGGAGGTGGGGACAGATGCTCTTCATCTCTATGGAGAGGAGAAAGAAAGTCTAGGTCAAGAGGAAAACCCCTTTTCGAAAAAGCCTGAGGAGTGGGGAAAAGTGTACATCTCTATCCCTTCCTGAGAAACAGAGAGAAAGCAAGGATATGACTGTGATGCCAAGGAGGGTGGGCTCTGGCCATAAGAGAGCCACAGAGTGTTACAGAGGTTTACAAACGGGCAGTCACATCCAGCGGGGTGCTCACAGAAAGCTTCAAGGAAGCTATGGTGTTGGAAATGGGCCGTAAAGACAGGAAAGAAGGAAGGAGAGAGCGTTTTCAGAAAGAGGGGGAAACAGAAGTAAAGATGCTATGCATTTGGGAATGTCGCACTTGGCTGGAGCACTAGGTATTCTAGAGCAAGTGTCGTAAATCCACATGCATGAAGGCACCAAGCCAGCACCAGATTGAGTGACACCAGTCAGGTGAAGGCTGTAGTGAACTGGGGTCTGTTTCTCCCTTTCAAATGGCTCTGGCTGCCTACCCTCAGCCCTTTGTGCCATGCAGGTTCAAAGTTGCCAGACATCCCAACTTTTCATGTTGGGATCCAGAAACCAGAATCTGGATTTCTACATGAAAAAACCTTCCAATGTGTAAATGTTAGCAACTAATTTGAAATAAGCAGCTAATTTAAAATTTATAAAGCCATTGTTTCCCAAAGAAAATTATATCTGCAAGCTAGATCTGGCTTTGTGGGGCCATTCATGCACAACCTCAGGGACAAAGGAATAGAGGGCAATAGGTCCCAGAAGATAACTTGATCATCTGTGGTAGAGAGCCTCAGATGCCAAGCATGAGTTTATATTTAATGTTTCCCAGTGGGAGATTTTGAGAATGCAAGTAAGTTATTGCTTCAGTGATTAAGGATGAAGGTTCATCTAAGTATAATTTGTAGGCTACATGGTAATGGGAACAGTGAAGGTTGGGAAACCATTGGGAAGCAGGAATGGGAAGGAGGGACTGGATAATTAGGATATCAAGGGAGAGGACTTAAGATCAATGTTTAGCTATAGAATATCAAGAAAGGAAGAATCAAAATTCAGGTTTCCAATCTTAGAGATAAGAATCTAGGAAGGATATGCTAATTTGCGGGGGAATAAGAGCATAAATGCAACTTCAGACATATTTGATTTAAGGTGCCGTCAGGATGTCCACACAGAGATGCCAAGCAGGTATTTGAAAAGCAGCTCTGTAGTTATGGAAAAAAGACACTGACTAGAGTTGGACCTCTGAGAAACATTTGCACAGCAAAGACTGAGTTTTCCTTTTTTTTTTTTTTTTTTTTTGAGACGGAGTCTTGCTCTGTCACCCAGGCTGGAGTGCAGTGGCGTGATCTCGGCTCACTGCAAGCTCCGCCTCCCGGGTTCACACCATTCTCCTGCATCAGCCTCCCTGAGTAGCTGGGACTACAGGCGCCCGCCACCACGCCCGGCTAATTTTTTTTTGTATTTTTGGTAGAGATGGGGTTTCACCATGGTCTCGATCTCCTGACCTCGTTACTCGCCCGCCTCGGCCTCCCAAAGTGCTGGGATTACAAGCGTGAGCCACCGTACCCGGCCAAGACTGAGTTTTCCATGATAAAAATGTAGAGAGAGAAGGAGTCCAAATTCATGAGGGATGAGAGCAAATAGGAAGAAGACAGAAGACACAGAAGACAGAAGAGGAAAAAAGGAGGAAAAGAAAGAGGGGGAGGGGGAAGAAGAAGGAGGAAGGAGAAGGAGAAGCAGCATCAGCTATCACGGATATAGGAGAATGAGCATATTATATGTCCTTGCATGCTTTATATTAATTTATACATAATGCTATTAATACATATGTGTTTGTATGTATTATGATACATTAGCTCCTATGAGAATAATTAACTACACTTAAATGGACATGTTTCTGCTTATGTCTGATTTTTGGTTAAGAATGATTTAGATTTACCTTTCTATCTTCTGATCACCTCTTCCAAGTGTGGTCAATTATTTAAGAAATGGGAAGCAGGAGAAAATTTTCAGAGAAAATTTTAACTATTTTTTGGATGAACACTCCTAAACACCTTTGATTATCAGATGGATTTAATATTGAACTCCTACTATGTACTCTGAACATTTAATATTATTTATAAATCTTATGAAAACTCTAAAAAATAAGTAGGTGATATTATTTCTGCTTCATAAATAAGATAAATTTGGAGTCTCTGTTTTACACTAGGTCTCTAGCCAGAAAGCAGGAGAACTAGGATTTCAATCTACTAGGATTCAAAGCAGATATAATAAACTCCATGGAATAATAATTCTTAAAACCTTAAACCTAGCTGATACATGTAATAATGGTTTAATCACTTAAACTTTAGGGCAAGATAGTACTTCTGTTACTGAAAATCCAGGGGTTTGGTCTAGATTCTGCTACTCGCCACACAGAAAGCCAATCACTGAGACAAGGATTATCACAAAGGAAGAAGGCTTTAATAGGGCGCTACAGCCAAAGAGATGGGAGTTTAGTCTCAAATCCATCTTCCTGAACTACTAAAACTAGAGGTGTATATAGCAGGGAAGAAATGTAACAATATGCAAGAAAACAGAAACTGGGAACTAGGGAGGAGCATGGAACCAATCATGATGAATTACTGGTCCAGACTCACTGTCTGGATGTGGTGATCTGATGAGTTTCAGTTCTTTGATACTTTCTGTTTTGAGATGATTGAAGGTCCTTCCCTGAGGAAGGAATTCAGATAAAACAAATATAAGTTTCAAGTTTTAAGACTAGAAGGATCAATTTCCATGTTTATCCAAAATAAAATTACCTATGGGACCAATGGGTCGGTTTCACTTCCACAGATAAAAATATCTCTCACGGGGACTTGTGGTGGTGGCTCATGCCTGTAATCCCAGCATTTTGAGGCCAGGAATTTGAGACCAGCCTGGCCAACATGGAGAAACCTGTCCCTATTAAAAATACATAAAAATTACTCGGGTGTGCCGGCACATGCCTGTAATCCCAGCTACTCAGGAGGCTGAGGCACAAGAATCACTTGAGCCTGGGAGGCGGAGGTTGCAGTGAGCCGAGATTGCGCCACTGCACTCCAGCCTGGGTGACAGAGAGAGATTGTCTTAAAAAAAAATCAAGATTGAGCTGAGTTCCTGACACGAACACATCATGGAGCATTTACACTGGTAGAATGGAAAGCAGGGATCATATACATGAAAAAGTAGGTCTGCTCCCTGCCCCAGTCTTCCCTAGGAAAGAGTTAACTGAAGCCAATTCAAGAAAGGAGTGGAATGTTTATGGAATGTTTATTTCTTTTTAATAAACAGGATGTGCTGACATTAATAATTAATCACCTTTTTAGCCTTGGGATTGAATTTATGTTTTTCATTAATTTTTTTTTAACCACAGGCTCTACTTCCTTACCTCACATTTACTCTTTTCGTTTCTCATGAAGTTTTAAGAAAAACCAGTGTATATTTTATTCACAGAAAGCTCAGATCACCCTCAAGTAAGATAAACTCAAGATTTAGAGATAAGCATGAGATGCCAACTTCTGATATTGCAGATTCCATGGATGTTCATCCTTGGGATGGAACACAATGACTCTTCTGCATTTGTGGTTTAGAAATTCCTCCAGTGTAAGCAATATCAATCATAACCTTGGGAAACTGTACCTTATGATAAATATTTAGGATGGGAAGATGGACTCCTGATCATAGACCGAGAAAACAATTCTTTACAAAGAATAATTACTTTGGTGAAGGACAAATCATTAGCAGTGATAGTTTCAAAGAAATTTCCTAAGACAGCTCACTTCCTTTTCTGTAATTTTCTGCTTACCAAGCAGCCTTCTAGTGTGTAATTTAGACTCTCGAGTACATATGTCCACTAAAAATCAGATGCCTTCTCTTCATGACATGTTTTAGATCTGGGAATGAGTATGTTAATTAATGAATTGCTATTCTGCTTCACAGTCTGTGTGAATTTGGTTGGTGTGAACTGATACACAGATCATGATCATCCTCATCAGATTAACATTATAGAGGGTTTTTTTAATGAGAAAAATCACTTTAGTAATTTTGAAAAATAATAGATATTTTTAGGAATTTCAGCAACTTGGAATAGTACAAAAAAGAAGTCTAAAAAGCTCCTCAAATCTCATCACTCATAAATAACATCAGATGTCATTTAAAATTGGATGATTCTATGTATGCTATACTTAAAGTTGTTCAACTTAATTTTTACTCTGCTATAAGAAAAACTTCAGTAAAAATGTGACATTGCTTAAATTCAAATATTATTACTTTTAAAATTATATATTATAAATTCATATTTAGGTCAATTTTTAGATTTATCTCCAAACCTAGATCTAGGTCTTCTTTCCTTAAAGATTCCTCTGTAAGGCTTTTGAAACTGAAGCATGCCTCCAGATCTCCTGGAGAGCTTGTTAATATCCAGACTCGTAGGTCTGGAGTGGGGTCTGAGAACTTGCATTTCTCACAGACTCCCAGGTGATGCTGACGCTGCCTGTCCACAGACCACACTTTCCGTAGACCTGCTTGAGAATCATCTGCGCTCAGAATCACCTGGCGAACATCTGCGAATTACCATTGTCCAGGTTCTACCCCCACAGATTCTGGTCTAATTGGTTTGGGGTGGCCTCTTGAACTGGGGTAATTTTTAAAAGCTCTTCTCACGACCAGCCTGGCCAACATGGCAAAACTCTGCCTCTACTAAAAATACAAAAATTAGCTTGGCACAGTGGAGGGCGCCTGTAATCCCAGCTACCCAGGAGGCTGAGACAGGAGAATTGCCTGAACCTGGGAAGTGGAAGTTGCAGTGAGCCGAGATCACGCCATTGCACTCTAGCCTGGGCAACAAGAGTGAAACTCCGTCTCATTTTTCTTCCCTTCAGAGCTATATGGATGTTTTCTGCTGTCTTCGGGTATTAATTGTTACCATGGAGAAATCTGATTCCTCACCATGTTTTATCCCTTGTAGATTATTGGCTGTTTCTGTGGGGATGCCTCAAGATTTTCTTGATTTTTGAAACTGAATTAAAGTATGATTCACTGTAGGTAGTATCAGTTCAAGATGTCCTGGAACACGGTGTATTCTTTCAAGGCTGTAGAGTCAATTCTTTCTACATTTTTGGAAATTTTTCTTTTATTAAATCTTTGAATACTCACTCTTTCTATTCCATATTTTTGAGTTCTCTACTTCAGGGACACCAAATATCCTTATTTGGGATCATCTTCATCTGTTCTAAATATCTAGAGAATTGGAGAATAAGAATTTGTCAATATTTTCTATTTTCTTTCTGATTCCTTGAATCTGTGGAATTTTTTTCTCCCATGGGTGCATTCACTGTTGATTATCTTGCATTTCTTCTAAGTCAGCAGTTCAGTTTCTAGTTGTGACTCTTCTTCCTTGCTGTTTCTAATTTATTAATTCTGTAATGATATTGTGAGTCCAATTTATTTTCTTAGATCTACAATCACTATTTAATTCTATGTCCAGAGATTGGCAAACTTTTTTTTTTGGTAAAAGGCTAGAGGGTAAATATTTTAGGCTTTGCTGACCATACAGTCTCTATTGCAACTACTTAACTCTGACATTGTAGGATGAAAACGGTTATAGACAATCTGTAAATTAATGGGCATGACTGTGTTCCAATAACATGTTATTTACAAAAACAAGCTGCTGGCTAGCTCATTCTCAGTGGCAGTAGTATGTTTAGCACATAGTGTTCTTTAAGTAATTGTAATCTTCCTCCTCCCTCTTTTCAAGACCAGCTCTTAATTCACTGCCTCTGGGGATAGTTTCCTAATTCTTCCTAAACTGGATGCTTCTTCTCTGTTCTCAGAACACTTTGTTTACAGGCAGCATGATCATCACCAGGTTGATTTAATAATAACTAATGTTGCAGGCGAATTATGTACAGGCCATTGCACTAAATGCTTTTCATCTACTATCTTGTTGAAACTTCCCAGCAACCCAATTTTACAATTCCTAGTCAACTCATCCTTACTCCATTCCCCTGGGTGACTATTAGGCACCTCTTTTCTTTTCAAATCACCAATGCCTTCCCTCAGCCTCCTATTCTGAGCTTATGACCCATCTCTTTATTTCACTGAAAAAATATTAAATAGACGGAGTCAGAAGAGAACTTCCAGCACCCCAAATGCTAATCTATAACCCTACCTGCTCCTGTTCTCGGACATGCACTACCCGTGTTCCCAAGAGCAACCTCTTCACTTGTGCAGCAAATACATCTCGATCTCCTCTTGCTGCAGCAATGTGTCCCCGAACCATCACAGTTTTTCCTCTGAATTTGATCGTTTCCACCAGCATAGAAACTTGCTACAAAATCTGTCTTAAATGAACAAGCATCCCTCTTGTCACCTGCTACTTCATTTCTTTGCTTCCCTTTATAGCAAAACTCCAGAGTGCACTGGACTCAGTCTTCCTTCCTCAACCTCCTGGCTCTCTTGAACCCACTCCAATTAGGCAGTTGGCATCACCACTGCACTAAAACAGCTCTTGTCAAGGTTTCTGGTAACTTCCATGTGGCCAAAGCCAGTGACAATTCTGTCTTTATTTGCCCTGTCAAGCACCTTTTGACACAGTGGATCTCTCTTCCTTGAGGAGGCTTCCAGAGCATTATTTTCTTTCTCCTTTTACTTTTCAAGCCACTTCTTCTCATTCTCCTTAACAAAGTCTACAGCTGGTAAATTGGCACATGTGGGATTCGAACTCCTCCAAGGCAGAAACTACTTCTTACTCATTTCTATGTCCCTAGTACCTAGCACTATCCCCAGCACCTCATGTGAACTGAGAAGAATCTTTATTATTTTGCAAGAAAGGATGTTAGTTGGCAATGAGATGGTTCAGATCAGAGATGCTGGACTCTGAGTAAGGTGAGGGAGATGGGATGGAATTTCCAAAGGGTGGAGAACAGGTAGGAGACCTGGAGAGCTAAGTGGCAAACGTAGGGTAGGACCAGATGGAAGAAGGAAATTGAGTCTAGTCCGGCAGGCCCTGTCATCAAAGACTAGCAGCATATAGTTGAGGGACCACTTCCTGGTCTTTAGGCAAGAACTCATTGCCTAAGGACATGTTCCCAGGGAAGAGAACTCCACATGTGCCAGAATTTTACTGGGTGTGCCTTCAATAACAGTTCCAAAGAGGGTGGGCAAGCAAAATGATTGGGCAGAGGACTTGAACAGCAGTGCAGCGTCAGTGAAGGCTTCCACCAATCCCACATGGATCTGTAGAACTGGAAAAGACCTTCAGGATTTTCCTGCTCTGAGGCAAGGAGATTTCACCTTTATAAACTCCTCCCCTCCCTGCACTGGTCAGCCACAAGATTGTGGGATCATGGATCATGGGGTGCGACCCTGGGCAAGGTGGTTCTCTTCTGCCGAGGAGGGCCTCTCCTGTGAACACTCGTGGCAACTGAGGAGCAAGTACTGCAGCTCTCAAGATGCAATCTGGATGGCACACTACAATATTCACTACACCTCTCCCCAGAGAAACCAAAGTACAGTATTAGGTAGGAATGAAGATAAGCACCCAGGAGTAGAAGAAGAAGATGGCTTGACCATGTGTTGGTAGGGCTCCACTTAGGAAATGGCTCAAATGAAGAGACTTTATGGACAGGGTTAAAGAAGCAGACATGATTGTGATGTACCTGGATACTAACACAGTGAAAAGCTGTTGCCACCCTTAGGGCTAACGGGCCAAAGGGAGAGCCAGTAGGAACAGGCACTGCAGAAGAAGCGCTGCCTGGTAGGAGCTGTGGTTATGAGGGACGCCAGAGATGGTGCCGCATGGGGAGCAGGGAAGTTCCTGACTCTTTCCACTCCCTCTTTCCACCTCCTGCCTGTGTGCCTCCTGTGGCCAACCCCTGTTCACAGTCTGTTGATAATGGAGCGCGGGTTCTTCATTCCACAGGAGTCAGCTTCTTGGAGTGCAGAGCAGGGTGAACAGAGAGTGGATGTGGGTAAGGAGATGGAGAATAATCAGCAGAGATCACAAGGTAAAAGCAGTACAGGTATTGGAACCGGGGCCCACGGGTGCATCTGAGACGCTACTCTGCTCTGCCTTCCAGGCTTTTCTACTGACTGAGACTGAGGCTGAAGTAGAGTCTGGGTGTGGCTGAGTCGGGGGTGGGTCCCTAATGTGAGGATTGAATGCAAAATTGAGGGCAATTTTGAGTGGTAGGCATGGCTAAGTGTTCCCAGGTGGGAAGGTGGGAGGGATAGAGGAGAAAAGAGACAAGGAGGAGAATATGACGCCCAAGAAAGCAAAAACTCAATGAAACCCACACAGAACCCTGAGGCCATTTGACGTTGCCTCCAGTCCCACCAAGTCTGTTGGTTTTGTTTGGTTCTAGCTGAGGTCTCTAACACAGAGATCAGATGGAGGACCAGATCTTTCTTCCAGGGGCACTTGAACTAGTGAACTTGGATGTGCCCTTCAGCCTGAACAACCTGTGAAATGCAGGGGGAGGGAGTGGGGAGAGAAGGGAACCTTTACAGTAAGGAGCTGGGCTGGATGGGAGCAACATCTTCCTATGGAAAGGCCGTGTGTCACTGCCCATCACCATAAAAAAGTCTTGTGAGCATCCGGTAATCAACACTTATGGAGGCCAAATGGTAGTGGAAAATGCTTTTGACTTTACTCATATAGTTGGAGTGAATTGGGCATCCAGGAATCCTGTCTTCCTGGTGTCCTCCCTCTTTGTTTTTAACCTCTGTAGCCTCCCTGCTCCCCCGCCTTGGCAGGGGAGATCAAGGTTCTGGAGATTATTTTTCCTGAGGAGATGGGATGGTAGCAGCTTGTAAATGGTCCTCCTCCTTAGAGGTAATCCTGGTCTTTTAGTCTTTTCACAGTGGAACACCTAGAAGACAAACACATTTCCCTCTTGGCAAATGAGGCCACTCCCACACACTTCTTTGATGTGTTACTCAAGTGAAGCTCCCTTCCAAACAAGGGTGAGGGCAGGAGCCAAAAAAAGGGTGGTGGTGGAGGGCTGGGGGGTGGTGGTGAGGGAGAGAAAAGCCTTGTCCTTCCACATGAAAAATAGTGATAATAATTATTACTCTAGTGGACTATTATTGAGCAGTGGTTCATCTATTCTGTGGCTACTCTATGTCAGGTACATATTAAATGCATGTTGAATATCCCTAATGGGAAAATTCAAAGTGCTGCAAAATCCAAAACTTTTCAAGCACTGACGTGACCCCACAAGTGGAAAATCCCAGACCTGACCTCATGTGATGGATCACAGTCAACACACAGGTGCGTGACACAGTGTATTCGGTGTCCTCAAGGAAAAAAAGACCCAGTCCATTTCAGCTGCAATATATCTGTGCAGACTCAAATTCCCCATGCAAGCACAACCACAAAAAGCAATAAAATGGTACGTGTGCCAGCTGGACACACCAACAGCAGCTTCCTCATGATGCCCCACGTGGGGCTAAGGCTTACGTGCGTTGTTCACTGTTTTTTGGTGCATGCTCTGTGGTATAAAGATATTGTTGAAAATGTCAAAAAAGGCTGCATGATATCCATAGGGTAATGCAAATATTCCAAAATCTGAAAAAATTCAAAATCCAAGACACTTCTGGTCCCAACTCACTTCCACAAGTTGAATATGAGGGATACTCAACCCGTACTATTGTGGCTTGAATGGTGGCCCTCCCAAAAGATATGTTTATATCCTAATGCCTGGAACCCATGAACGTAAACTTATTTGGAAAAACGGCCTTTACAAATGTTATTAAGTTAAGGATCTCAAAATGAGATCATCCTGGATTATCTGGGTGGACCCTAAATCCAAAGACAAGTATAGTGCCCTTATAAGAGACAGATAAAGGGATCCAGGAGAAGAGGAGAAGACCATGTGGAGACAGGAGAAAAGACTGAAGTGATGCAACTGCCAGCCAGGGATCTCCTGAACCACCAGAAGCTGGAATAGGGGAGTGATTCTCTCCTATGGCCTTCAGAGGGAGCATGTCCCCTTGATCTCACACTTCTAGCCTCTGGAACTTCAAGAGAATAAATTCCTGTTGTTTTAAGCCACCCAGTTTGTGTTTATTGGTTTCGGTGGCTCTAGGAATCTAAAACTAATGTTTACATGTGTTATTTCTAATCCTCACAGTGACTGGTAAGATGAAGGAATTTTTTCCCCCATTTTATAGGCAAATAAATTGCAAGTTAGTAACTTACCCAAGTTTCTGCAGCTGGTAAATCGCAGAGCCAGGATTTGAACCTGGACTTGCCTGAATCCCAAATCCAAGTTTCTCCTTCATGATGCAGTTCTCTTTGAGTATTTCATTTTTGATGTCCTTTCCATGCAAAAAGTGCTCTTCTGCAGTCCTGACTCATGGGCACATCTCTGCTTGCCCCAGTCATACTCATTCACTCAGTAACATTTACAGGCACACCTCACTTTATGGCACTTTGCTTTATTGCATCTCACAGATACTGCACTTTTTAAAAACTGAAGATTTGTGGTAACCCTACATTGGGCAAGTCTATCAGCATCATTTTTCCAATAGCATGTGCTCACTTCATGTCTATGTGTCACATTTTGGTGACTCTTGCAATATTTCAAAGTTTCTCTTTATTATTATTTCTGTTACGGTGATCTGTGATCAGTGATCTTTAATGTTACTATTGTAATTGTTTTGGGGCATCACAAACTGCACCCACATAAGAGGGTGAACTTAATTGATAGCTGTGTGTGTTCCGACTGCTCCATTGACCAGTCATTCCTTATCTCTCTCCCTCTCCTCAAACTCCCTATTCCCTGAGACACAGCAATATTGAAATTAGGCCAATTAATAACCCTACAATAGCTTCTAGGTGTTCAACTGAAAAGAAGCATCACATGTCAGAGTTACGTCAAAAGCTAGAAATGATTAAGCTTAGTGAGGAAGGCATGTCGGAACTCAAGATAAGTAGAAAGCTAGGTGTCTTGCACCAGTTAGCCCTTCTGTGAATGCAAAGGAAAAATTTTTGAAGGAAATTAAAAGTGCTAGTCTGGTGAACACACAATCAGTAAGAAAGTGAAACAGTCTTATTGCGAATATAGAGAAAGTTTTAGCAGTCTGGATAGAAGATCAAACCAGCTGCAGCGTTCCCTTAAGCCAAAGCCTGACCCAGAGCAAGGCCCAACTCTCTTCAATTCCATGAGGGCTGAGAGAGGTGAGGAAACTGCAGAAGAAAAGTGTGAAGCTAGCAGAGGTTGTTGGTTCATGAAATTTAAGGAAAGAAACCATCTCCATAACATAAAAGTGCAAGGTGAAGCAGCAAGTGATGATGGAGAGTTGCAGCAGGTTATCCAGAAGATCTAGCTAAGACATTGTTGAAGGTGGCTACACTAAACAATAAATTTTCAATGTAGATGAAACAACCATATGTTGTGAGAAGATGCCACCTAGGACTTTCATAGCTACAAATGAGAAGTTGATGTCTGGTGAAATAGTTTAGATATTTGCCCCCACCCAAATCTCATGTTGAAATGTAATCCCCATTGTTGGAGGTGGGGCCTGGTGGAAAGTGATTGGATCATAGGGGTGTATTTCTCATGAATGACTTAGTGCCATACCCTTGGTACTGTTGCTGTAATAGTGAGGGATTTCTCACGAGATCTGGTTTTTAGAATTGTGTGGCACCTCCCCTGCCTTCTCTTTCTCCTGCTTTGCCTTCTGCCACGATTGTAAGTTTCCTGAGGCCTCCCCAGAAGGCAAGCAGATGCCAGCACCATGCTGCCTGTAAAGCCTGCAGAACTGTGAGCCAATTAGGCCTCCTTTCTTTATAAATTACCCAGCCTCAGGTTTTTTTTCTTTTTTGAGATGGAGTCTCGCTCTGTCACCCAGGCTGGAGTGCAGTGGTGCAATCTCAGCTCACTGCAGCCTCCACCTCCCGGATTCAAGCGATTCTCCTGCCTCAGCCTCCCAAGTAGCTGGAATTACAGATGTGCACCACCATGCCCAACTAATTTTTGTATTTTTGGTAGAGATGGGGTTTTGCCATGTTGGCGAGGCTTGTCTCAAACTCCTGACCTCAAGTGATCCACCCGCCTTGGCCTCCCAAAATGCTGGGATTACAAGCGTGAGCCACCGTGCCCAGCCACCTCAGGTATTTTTTTTATAGCAACATAAGACCAGCCTAATATGCCTGGCTTTAAAGCTTCAACACATAGATTGGTTCTCTTGTTAGGCACTGATATAGTGGTGACTTTAACTTGAAGCCATTGTTCATTTCCCATTCTGAAAATCCTGTGGTCCTTAAGAATTATACTAAATCTGCTCTGCCTGTGCTCTAGAAATGGAACAACAAAGTCTGGATGACAGCACGTGTTTACAGCATGGTTTGGTGAATATTTTAAGTCCACTATTGAGACCTACTCCACAGGAAAAAATAGAGATTTCTTTCAAAATGTTACTGCTCATTGACCATGCACCTAGTTACCCAAGAGTTCTGGTGGAGATGTACAGAGAAATAAGCATTGTTTTCATGCCTGCTAACACAACATCCATTCTGCAGCCTATGGATTAAGGAGTAATTTTGAATTGTAAGTCTTATTATTTAAAAAATATATTTAGTAAGGCTTTGGTTGCCACAGATTAGATTCCTTTCTTGGATTTGGGCAGAATACATTGGAAAGCTCCTAGAAAGTCATCATTCTACATACTGTTAAGAACATTCATGATTCACAAGAGGAGGTCATACTATCATCATTAACAGGAGTTTGGAAGAAGTTGATTTGCACCCTCAAGGGTAACCTGGAGGGGTTCAAGACTTCAGTGGAGGAAGTAACTGCAGATGTGGTACTTGTCAGGGGATTGCAGCAATCTCATGACAAAACTTGAATGGATGAGGAGTTGCTTTTTATAGATAACCAAAGAAAGTAGTTTCTTGAGATGGAATCTACGCCTGTCAAAAATGCTGTGAACATTGTTGAAATGACAATTAAAAATTTAGAGGCTGGGTGCGGTGGCTCAAGCCTATAATCCCAGCACTTTGGGAGGCCGAGGCGGGCGGATCACGAGGTCAGGAGATCGAGACCATCCTGGCTAACACAGTGAAACCCCGTCTCTACTAAAAATACAAAAAATTAGCCGGGCATGTTGGCAGGTGCCTGTAGTCCCAGCTACTCGGGAGGCTGAGGCAGGAGAATGGCGTGAACCCAGGAGGCGGAGCTTGCAGTGAGCTGAGATCGTGCCACTGCACTCCAGCCTGGAAGACAGAAAGAGACTCCGTCTCAAAAAAAAAAAAAATTTAGAATGCAATATAAACTTAGTTGATAAAGCAGCAGTAAGATTTGAGAAAATTGACTGAAATTTTGAAAAAAGTTCTCCTAACAAAGAGACAACATACCAAAATCTCTGGGACATAGCTAAAGCGGTGCTAAGAGGGAAATTTGTAGCACTAAATGCCCACATCAAAAAGCTAAAAAGATCTCAAATTGACACCCTAACATCACAACTAAAAGAACTAGAGAACCAAGAGCAAGCAAACCCCAGAGCTAACCGAAGACAAGAAATAAGAAAGCTCAGAGCGAAACTGAAGGACATAGAGAAATGAAAAATCTTTCAAAAAAATCAACGAATCCAGGAGCTGGTTTTCTGAGACACACAATGAAATAGATAGACTGCTAATGAGACTAATAAAGAAGAAAAGAGAGAAGATTCAAATACTTACAATCAGAAATGACAAGGGGGATACCACCACTGACCCCACAGAAATACGGACAACCATCGAAAAATACTATAAACATCTCTATCCAAATAAACTGGAAAATATAGAAGAAATGGATAAATTCCTGGACACATACACCCATCTAAGACTGAACCAGGAAGAAGTTGAATCTCTGACAAGACTAATAACAATAACAAGTTCTGAAATTGAGACAGTAATAAATAGCCTACCAACCAATAGCTTAGCCCAGGTCCAGATGGATTTATAGCTCAATTTTACCAGAGGTACAAAGAGGGGCTGGTACCATTTCTTCTGAAACTATTCTAAACAATTGAAAAGGATGGACTCCACCCTAATTCATTTTATGAGGCCAGCATCATCCTGATACCAAAACCTGGCAGAGATGCAACAAAAAAAGAAAACTTCAGGCCAATATCCCTGATGAACATAGATGCAAAAATCCTCAATAAAATACTGGCAAACTGAATCCAGCAGCACATCAAAAAGCTTATCCACTATGATCAAGTTGGCTTCATCCCCGGGACGCAAGACTGGTTCAATACACCCAAATCAATTACCGTAATTCATCACATAAACAGATCTAAAGACAAAAACCACAAGATTATCTCAATAGATGCAGAAAAGGCCTTTTATAAAATTCAACATCCTTTATGCTAAAAACTCTCAATAAGCTAGGTATTGAAGGAACATGCCTCAAAATATTAAGAGCCATTTATGAGAAACCTTCTGCCGATGTCAGACTTAATGGGCAAAAGCTGGAAGCATTCCCTTTGAAACTGGCACAAGACAAGGATGCCCTCTGTCACCACTCTTACTCAACATAGTATTGGAAGTTCTGGCCAGGGCAATCAGGCAAGAGAAAGAAATAAAGGGTATTCAAATAGGAAGAGAGGAAGTCAAATTGTCTTTGTTTGAAAAGGACATGATCCTATATCTAGAAAACTCCATCGACTCAGCCCAAAAGCTTCTTAAGCTGATAAGCAACTTCAGCAAAGTCTCAGGATACAAAATCAATGTGCAGAAATCACAATCACAATGTGCAGAAATACACCAACAACAGACAAGCAGAGAGCCAAATCATGAATGAACTCCCATTCACAATTCCCACAAAGGAATAAAATACCGAGAAATACAGCTAACAAGGGAAATTAAGGACCTCTTCAAGGAGAACTACAAACCACTGCTCAATAAAATCAGAGAGGACACAAGGAGATGGACAAACATTCCATGCTTATGGATAGAAAGAATCAATATCATGAAAATGGCCATACTGCCCAAAGCAATTTATAGATTCAATGCTGCTATTCCCATTAAACTACCATTGACATTCTTCACAGAATTAGAAAAAGCTATTTAAAAATTCACGTGGAACCAAAAAATAGCTCATATAGCCAGGACAATGCTGAGCAAAAAGAACAAAGCTGGAGGCATCACGCTATACTACATTCAAACTATACTACAAGGCTACAGTAACCAAAACAACATGGTACTGGTACAAAAACAGACACATAGACCAATGGAAAAGAATAGAGAACCCAGAAATAAGGCTACACACCTACAATTATCTGATCTTTGATGAACTTGACAAAAACAAGCAATGGGGAATGAATTCCCTATTCAATAAATGGTGCTGGGAGAACTGGCTAGCCAGATCCAGCAGAAAATTGAAACTGGATCCCTTCCTTATACCTTATACAAAAATTAACTCAAGATGGATTAAACACTTAAATGTAAAACAAAAAAACCATAACAACCCTAGTAGAAAATCTAAGCAATACCATTCAGGACATAGACATGGTCAAATATTTTATGATGAAATTGCCAAAGGCAATTGCAACAAAAGCAAAATTTGACAAATGGAATCTAATTAAACTAAAGAGCTTCTACACAGCAAAAGAAACTGTCATCAGAGTAAACAGACAACCTACAGAATAGAAGAAAATTTTTGCAGTCTATCCATCTGACAAAGGTCTAATATCCAGAATCTACAAGGAACTTAAATTTATAAGAAAAAACAAACAACCCCATTAAAAAGTGGGCAAAGGATATGAACAGACATTCCTTAAAAAAAGACATATATGTGGCCAACAAACACGTGAATAAAAGGTCAACATAACTGATCATTAGAGACATGCAAATCAAAACCATAATGAGATACCATCTCATATTAGAATGGTGATTATTAAAAAGTCAAGAAACAACAGATGCTGGTGAAGTTGCGGAGAAACAGGAATGCTTTTACACTGTTAGTGGGAATGCAAATTAGTTCAACCATTGTGGAAGACAGTGTGATGATTCCTCAAAGATCTAGAACCAGAAATACCATTTGACCCAGCAATCCCATTACTGGGTATATATCCAAAGGAATATAAATCATTCTATTATAAAGACACATGCATGCATATGTTCATTGCAGCACTATGCACAATAGTAAAGACATGGAATCAACCCAAATGCCCATCAATGATACACTATGGAATACTATGCAGCCATAAAAAGGAATGAGATCATGTCCTTTGCAGGGACATGGATGAAGCTGGAAGCCACTATCCTCAGCAAACTAATGCAGAAATAGAAAACCAAACACTGCATGTTCTCACTTATAAGTGGGAACTGAACAATGAGAACACGTGGACACCAGGAGGGGAACAACACACACTGGAGCCTATTGGGGGAGGGTGGGGGAAGGGGAGAGCATTAAGGAAAAGAGCTAATGTATGTTGGGCTTAATACCTAGGTGATGGGTTGATAGGTGCAGCAAAACTGTGTTACATAGATGTTTACCTGTGTAACAAACCTGCATTCTGCACACGTACCCTGGAACATAAAAAAACTAAAACAGTGTTTTTTAAAAAAGAAAAAAGTTCTCCTGTGGGAAAATACTGTGAAATAGCATTCTCATGCTACAGAGAACTCAATCAAGGAATAGTCAATCAATGTGAAAACTTTATTGTGGTTTTATTTTAAGAAATTGCCATAGTCACTCTCACCTGATACACCACCCTGATCAGTCAGTAGCCATCAGAATCAAGGCAAGACCTTGCACCAGCAAAAAGCTGATGATACACGGAAGGCTCAGATGATTATTATCATTTTTTAGCAATAAAATGTTTTTAAATTAAGGTAGGGAAAAATTCAAACCATGTTTTTCCTCTTTTCTCATTCAAAACACAACAACAATCAACACAAAAAAGTTCTGTGACCAAATGTGGGGGATTATTCCCCACCAAAAAATAAGCAATCAATTCTGCTGCAGGTACGAACTGAGTATCCTCTGATTTAATTCTGACACTATCTACCTCGAGATAGTGTCAGAAACTTACAACCATGGTGGAAGGTGAAGGGGAAATGAGCACCTCTTCACATGGTGGCAGGAGAGAGAGAGAACAAGGGGGAAAGTACCACGCACTTTTAAACCACCAGCTGTCATGAGAACTCATTCACTATCACGAGAACAGCATGGGGGAAACCTGCCCCCATGATCCAATCACCTCCCACCAAGTCCCTCCCCCAACATTGGGAATTACAATTCAACACGAGATTTGGGCAGGGACACAGAGCCAAACCATATCAAATAATATCACAGGTATGTTCGCTTTTAAAGACATTATGCTATTGCACACTTAATAGACTACAGTATAGTGTAAACATAGCTTTTATATGACTGGGGAACCAAAAAAAATTGTGTGACTCACTTTGTCATGGTGTTCTGGAACTGACCCTGCAGTATCTCTGAGGTTTGCCTATAATTAATGGGCTATTTGTGTTGGGCATCAGATTAGTGCTGTGGATACAAAATTGATTGTCACTAATTCCTTTTCCTCACCGCATTGAGGGCCTCAAGTTTTAGAAGAGGAAAAGTCTAGCTTCCATATCTCAGAAAATAGGTTAAAATATTGTAGAACCCTAAGTAATCGTTTAAAATATTAGTGATTACTGGCATCTGTACAATGATTTATGGTTTAATAAAGGTTTTCCATCATGGTCTTAGTCTGTTTTATGCCGCTACATCAAAATACCTGAGACTGGCTAGTTCATAAAAAACAGGAATTTATTTCACACAGTTCTGGAGGCTGAGAAGTTCAAGATCAGGGTGCTGGCAGTTTCAGTGTCTGGTGACGGCCTGGTCTTTGCTTCCAAGATGGTGCCTCATTTTTGTCTCCTCCAGATGGGAGGAGTGCTGTTTGCCCACATGGCTGAAGGTGGAAGGGTAAAAGGTATGAACTCCCTCTGTAAATCTCTTTTATAAGGGCACCTAATCTCACTCACAAGGCAGGAGCCCCATGGCCTCATCACCTCTTAAAGGCTCCACCTCTTTTTTTTTTTTTTTTTTTTTGAGACGGAGTCTCCTCTGTGGCCCAGGCTGGAGTGCAGTGGTGCCATCTCAGCTCACTGCAAGCTCTGTCTCCCGGGTTCATGCCATTCTCCTGCCTCAGCCTCCCAAGTAGCTGAGACTACAAGCGCCCACCACCATGCCTGGCTAATTTTTTGTATTTTTAGTAGAGATGGGGTTTCACTGTGTTAGCCAGGATGGTCTCGTTCTCTTGACCTCGTGATCCACCCACCTTGGCCTCCCAAAGTGCTGGGATTACAGGCATGAGCCACCGCACCCAGCCAAGTCTCCACCTCTTAATACTATCCCATTGGCAGCATGTGAATTTTGAAGGGGAAACATTCAAATCACATGATTTCATTTCAGCCTTGGATAATGAAGTTACACATGGATGTAACATATGAGTAATTTTCTGGTGAGAGCAAAGAGCAGGTGGCCAACTCTGCTTTTGCGGACCGAGTGTGGAAGTGGGGCTTCAAGGTAGTCTCTATGACCGAGTCCATTGATGAGTACTGTGTGCAGCAGCTCAAGGAGTTTGATGGGAAAAGCCTGGTCTCAGTTACCAAGGAGAGTCTGGAGCTACCTGAGGATGGGGAGGAGAAGAAAATGGAAGAGAGCAAGGCAAAGTTTGAGAACCTCTGCAAGCTCATGAAAAAAATCTTAGATAAAAAGTTTGAGAAGATGACAATCTTCAATAGGCTTGTGTCTTCACCCTATTGCATTGTGACCAGCACCTATGGCTGGACAGCCAATATGGAGCAGATCATAAAAGCCCAGGCACTTTGGGACAACTCTATGATGGGCTACATGATGGCCAAAAGGCACCTGGAGATCAACCCCAACCACCCCATTGTGGAGATGCTGCAGCAGAAGGCTGAGGCTGACAGGAAGAGCAAGGCAGTCAAGGACCTGATGGTGCTGCTGTTTGAAACTGTGCTGCTCTCTTCTGGCTTCTTCCTTGAGGATCCCCCAAACTCACTCCAACTAGATTGACTGCAGGATCAAGCTATGTCTATCGAGGACGAAGTGGCAGCAGAGGAACCCAGTGCTGCAGTTCCTGATGAGATTCTCCAGCTTTGAGGGCAATGAAAATGCGTCTCGCATAGAAGATTAGGAGTTTATACCTTGGGTCTTCGTATAATGTCCCCATGGTTCTCACCGCAGCCTTGAGTGCCTTGTCCTACATGGCTCCCTCTGCTAATGTCTAGTGTTTTTTCCTCTCCTGTCCTTGTGTCTAAGGCAGGAAACAAGGGCCTCAAGCCCCATTCCCTCCCTTCTTTGACAGCAGGATTGGATGTTACGTATTGTGGGTTTATTGTTTGATCATTTTGTTCTGAATCTAAAGTATGCAAAATAAAGAATATGCTGTTTTTATTCAACAAAACCCAAAACATATGAGTGATTTTGTGAATAAAGACAAAAGTGTGTTCCTAAGTCCAGAGGCTCCCTTGGTGTCACATGGTTTCTAGGTGGCCGCTCTCCACAGCACACTGCCATCGGGAACACTTTCCAAACCTCCATTAGGTCCATCGTAGACTCATATAATCAGCCATAGAATTTCCAGTGCTTAACATTCCTCTGGTTTTTCTGTTTGAATTTTTCTGCATTTGAAAATGAGGGGGACTGCTACCTGGAATTATGAAGAGCTGGCTTCTAATTGAATGGGCTTAGAATGTTGAGTGCAGGGCAGATTTCAGCAGACAGTCCAAGTCAGAAGAAAGCTGAATTTAAGACCGGCTTTAGAATAAATATTTGTGATTCCTCAAGCAGTTCTTTTCTCTTAATGTATGGCATTTTCAAAATGCTTACAGTCTGTACCCTGATTGATGTTTATGTTTAAAGAAGTATAGAAATTGCCATCAGTACCTGCTGATCCCACCAGAATATTAAGCTAAACAGAGAAAATGTGTGTGTTCACAGTTACAGGCACAATTTAAGTTCTTGGAATACAGCTGATATCTACACAAAATAGATGTGTAAAGAGAGGAATGCTTTTTGATTATTGAGAGTGTTTTGCTGGTGCCATGTTTTTACCTGAAACTAAAGAGACATCAGTGTGTGATTTTCCTACAACTCTACAAGCCTAAGTATAATCTGAGGTAATGTGTGCACGAAGAGACCAAAAACCTACCTTCTAAAAACTGGGCCTGGTGAAATAATACTATCAGGGACATTATCCTAGAAGTTATGATTTTTGTGGTAGCTGACAGACTTGGAGTCTAGGCTTATAGAGTGTCGTTTTGGTGACAACAAAAATGATGGAAGGAAAGATGCCTTTGGCTCATAACAAGCCAATTTCATTTAATATAAAGGTATTTTAGGCTGAGCATGGTGGCTCACGCCTGTAATCCCAACACTTTGGGAGGCCGAGGTCAGGAGTTCCAGACCAGCCTGACCAACACGGAGAAACCCCGTCTCTACTAAAAATACAAAATAAGCCAGGTGTGTTGGCACGTGCCTGTAATCCCAGCTACTAGGGAGGCTGAGGCAGGAGAATTGCTTGAACCCGGGAGGCGGAGGTTGCGGTGACCCAAGATCAGGCCATTGCACTCCAGCTTGGGCAACAAGAGCGAAACTCCATCTCAAAAAAAAAAAAAAAGTATTTTAGCAGGTTAAATATATTCACAAATCGATTTACACTTTAGAAGACCTGGCATATATACTTGAAACAATTTCTGACAACTATCCCCTCTCCTTCCAACTAAGGTTGTGCTTCTGTAATCTTTTTTTTTTAGTTGTGATAAAATATACAAAACATAAAATTAACAGGCACGTTGGTTCACGCCTGTAATTCCAGCACTTTGGGAGGCTGAGGCAGGAGGATTGCTTGAGGTCAGAAGTTTGAGAACAGCCTGGGCAACATAGCAAGACCCTATCTCTTCAAAAAATAAAAAAGTTAGCCAGGTGTGGTGTTGCATGCCTGTATCCCAGCTACTCAGAAGGCTGAGGCAGGAGGATCTCTTCAGTTCAGGAGTTTGAGTCTGCAGTGAGCTATGTGCCACTGCCCTTTAGCCTGGGCAACAGAATGAGACCATGTCTCAAAAAACAAAAACCCCAAAATTACCATTCTAACCATTTTTAAGTGTACAGTTCAGTGGTATTAAACATGTTCAAGGCCGGGCGCGGTGGCTCACGCTTGTAATCCCAGCACTTTGGGAGGCCGAGGCGGGCAGATCACGAGGTCAGGAGATCGAGACCACGGTGAAACCCCGTCTCTACTAAAAATACAAAAAATTAGCTGGGCGTGGTGGCGGGCGCCTGTAGTCCCAGCTACTCGGAGAGGCTGAGGCAGGAGAATGGTGTGAACCCGGGAGGCAGAGCTTGCAGTGAGCCGAGATTGCGCCACTGCACTCCAGCCTGGGCGACAGAGCGAGACTCCGTCTCAAAAAAAAACAAAAAAAAACATGTTCACATCTATAATCTTGAGTTCTCTTGGTGTTTTGTTTAGGACTGACTTCCTTTCTTCTCTCTTAATTTTTTTTTTCTTGACTTCACTCTTACCATTCCAACAAATAGGCAAAAAATTCTGAAGCTTGGTACAAAAGGGGAAAGAGAACGATAGGACTTGTGGAAGGCTATCTCCTCAGAAACTGGAGGAGTGAGCTGCTGGGGCCTTTACTTGTGCCCTGCCTTCTGCTGTGGTAGCAGGAGGACCCTCTCCTGGGCTGCAGTGGGGCTGGAGGGCTGGGCAGTAGTGGGAGGAGGAAAGGCATCAACTTCCCAGAAAAAAGTGGAAGCCTTTTCTGTTTCTATGGCAGGGTTGTCCTCAACCTTATGGAAGCTAAATAGACCTTTTTATGCCTTGGGACTCTTCTACTGCCAAACTCTAACCTATGGGCCCTCAGGTTCTATGGAGGAGGAGAGGAATAAGATGTTTAGTGTTGAAGGACTCTGATCTGAAAATGACTAGAAGGAAGAGAAGGAGGGTTTGTATATCCTGAGGTGCAGGTGCTCGAACCCCAACATGACACAGGTCTGACAGTTGGCATAGGGCCTAAGATGCTTGGGACTGGAGAAATGTTGTGCTGCTGCCTCGGAGGAGTGGCTAGATCAGAGAGGATCCATCCATCTCAACCCCACAGCTTTAGGAAAGAGTAGAGTTATCATAATTTCAACATAGATGGAAATTGATCTTAGAGAGAAATTTGCCAGCTGCCGGAGTATGGAGGCTCTCTGGTATTGCTTACATAGACAGAATGGGACTGAAGGCAGAGAGTCCTAGTCATATACTCAGATGAAAGCTCAATGCACAGTGGAGAGATTTGGCAAGCCTCTGCCCTATGGAGAGCCCCTAAGCAGGAGAGCAAAAGGGAGTAGACAGCCTTGTTACACTGCATTGTGAACCTGTGGATTCCTGTGAAAGTCTCAGCAGCTCAAGAAATATTTCTTATAATTTGGCAAGATTAGAGAGAAATCCACTCCTGAATTCGTTAGCAGAAGTTGTAGATGGTCTTGGGTGAAGATTTCTGTTTCAACATACAGTTTTTGCTTGCAGAGAGATTATTCAAATCAGCTGAAAAACCATCGAGCCTACCACGTGAAGGCAACTGCAGTGGACATTCAAGGGTGGGTAAGACATGGTCTTTGCCTTCAGGGATTTTACAGGATAGTGTGGATAAGTGAGCATGGATACCTGTGTGATGGGATGGCATAAATGTTGTGAACTAATGTAAATGCACAGCACTGACTTTCTTTAACACTTCATTTCTGGTATGGAGGCCATATTAAGTCAATATATGAAATAGAGTTATCAGGAAATCCACTAAGAAAATCACCAATTAATCAATTTATTTCAACATATATTGATCTTCCATGTACCAGACAATGAGTCATTGAAAAGCTAAAGAAAAATAAGCATGGTCCCTGTTCTTGCAAGGCTGCCATACAGGATGGGGAGACTGACAGCCATCAGCAATGCAGTATCAGGAGAGGCATCAGCCCCCACTTGACTTTACACCTTTTTTGGGGTGGAATTTCCAGGACCACTTGGACACTGGAGCATCCTGATTAATAAAATCACTGAAGAAGAGGCACAACCCCATGGTGCTTGGGTAGACAGGATGAGGAAGGGCAGTGCAAAAAAGGGCAGAAAGGAAGATAATTCTCCAAGTGTCTGAACATGTCACCACCAATGCCCACTCTGCCATGTTGAAACCTCTCTAAGAAAGCATGGTTAAAACTGCAGCTCTTCTAAGTGGCCTGCGAATGTTTGCGAACCCTACAGTTGAATTCATCTTCCCCACCCTATTTATTTGCAGGATTATCACAGCTTGTCTATGCCCTGGGAAGGCCAACAGGATATGGCTACAGCCCGAGTTGATTTCCATTCCCTCTGAAGTCCAACCAAGGGGTCAGGGAGATAGCCTTAGGGACCAGACTAGAGCCTCACCTGGCTGGCTGGTTGCTGAGTGCCACATCTGTTGCTTTCAGAGCAGCCGGGTTGAGTGGAATATCACGGGCCTTCTAGCAACATGGTGGGCATCTTCACCAAGCATGTCTTGGCTCAGGCTATTGTAACAATCCTATAAACTGGAGGCTTTAGTTGCAAACAATTCTGTCTCACAGTTCTGGAGGGTGGGAAATCCAAGATCAAGGTGCCAGCAGACCTGGCATTTAGTGAGGGCTGGCTCCCTTGTTTGGAGACAGCCTTCTTCCTGTGTCTTCACATGACTGAGAGAAAGAGAATCTCGTGTCTCCTCCTCTTTTTAAAAGGGTACTGATCCAATTTATGAGGACACCACCCTCATGAAATAGAGTTATGAGGAAATCCACTAAGAAAATCACTAATTAATCAATTTAGCCCACCTCCTGATACCATAGTATTGAAGAGAAGGCTTCAACATATGAATTTTGGAGGTTCACAAACATTTAGTCCCTAGCACAGCAGGCTGGAGTTTTGAAGTTCATGTTAGAATAGAGGCTAACCACATGGGCTGTGATTCATGCCCTGGGGGCAGATTCCCACTCTGGAAGTTGCCAGCTGTTTAACTGTTGTCAGGTTTCTTTGCCTTGCCAAGTGTCAACATGGAGATGTAAAAAACCCAAAATAATAATAATGCTGGGGGTGTTGGGAGACGTAAGTAAAATAATGCATGTAAAGCCATTAGCACAGTGTCTGTCACATGGTGCTTAATTATGTTAGGTTTATAAACCCTTCAGGGGGGTTCCCACCACCCAGGGATTGAGTAAAACCCTTGGAGTCCCCGGGCTGGTGTGGGAAATAGAAATACCACATGAATCGTATTGTAACTTGAGATGGTCTGATGGGCCACTTTCCCCTCTTTCAGATGAGGTTGAGTGGGATACAATTACATTTCTTAGTTTTTTTCAACCTTAGCAGAAAGGGTATAATTTTAATAAGATGAAAGGAAGCTTGCAGGCTCCTGATAACAAAGACTATCACAGGCCACACTAGTGTGTCTGCAGCTTCTCAGACCATCTTGAGGAATCCAGATTAATGAATGTGCAGTAAAGGGATGACATTGGTGCATGCCAACAAGACCTCGCTTTCCCCATAGGGGGATGAAGGAAGGGGAAAAGGAACTCAAATTTGAGTCCTTTTTCAATAATTGCTGCTGTTTAAATGGGGGTGGGTGGTATACGTGTGTTTTAGAAAGACTCCTGTGAGCATTCCTGAGCTGTATTTCAGCAGGGTGGCAGCTCTGGTTTGTTAAACTGCCTGATAACAGTTTAGAGTTGACTTAGGAAAAAACCATATATTGCTAGCTCTGTTTTTGAAAGAGACTGAGTAAATGTTCATATTAGAGTTTAATTAAAATGTGCATACATATTATTCTCTTAAATAAGTGTTTACACTGGCCCCTTCCTTTCCTTTTATGTTCCAAGTAAATAATACCAATATGTAACTTCTGTACCATTTTGGTTCAAGAAAACCACACAGAATCTAATATTACCTCCCATACCCCGCTTTCTGCCAGCTTCAGAATGACTTTCTCCTTCCTTCCAGTGTTTTTTTCCTTCATTCACAGCCTTATTGCCCAGTAGTTAACACTGATGCAGGAAAGACACGTATAAATGTAATGCACTCAAAACTGTCAAGCCGTGAGTGACTTATTATATTCTGCCTCCATCTTGAAGATGACAACTTTCACTGACATCCCCCTTGGCCCTCCCAGTTGTCAAGGGAGTAGTGCTAAGAGTCCGAGAACAGTAGACCATAGAGCTGCTAGATAGCTAAGAAGGAGTGTGACATCTCCATTGAGGCCTGTGAGAGAAGCATAGGTCCAATGCAGTTAAAACCTAGAGGATGTACGGATTAGTAACTGCTATTGTCACTTGTCTGATCTGTCAGGTACTGTACTAAGTATTTAACAAACATTTCTTTTTATTTATTTATTTGTTTTTAAATTTTACTTTAAGTTCTGGGATACATGGGCAGAACGTGTAGGTTTATTACATAGGTATACATAGGCCAGGGTGGTTTGCTGTGCCTATCAACCTGTCATCTAGGTTTTAAGCCCAGCATGCATTAGATATTTGTCCTAATGCTCTCCCTCACTTTGCCCCCAACTCCCCAGCAGGCCCTGGTGTGTGATGTTCCCCTCCCTGTGTCCATGTGTTCTCATTGTTCAACTCCCACTTATGAGTGAGAACATGCGGTGTTCAGTTTTCTGTTCCTGTGTTAGTTTTCTGAGAATGATGGCTTCCAGCTTCATCCATGTCCCTGCAAAAGACATGAACTCATTCCTTTTTATGTCGGCATAATATTCCATCGTGTATATATGCCACATTTATTTTCTTTCCTTCTTTCCTTTTTTTTTTTTTTTTGGATGGAGTCTTTGCACTGTTGCCCAGGCTGGAGTGCAGTGGTGCGATCTTGGCTCACTGCAAGCTCTGCCTCCCGGGTTCACGCCATTCTCCTGCCTCAGCCTCCAGAGTAGCTGGGACTACAGGCACCCGCCACCACGCCCAGCTAGTTTTTTTGTTTTGTATTTTTAGTAGAGACGGGGTTTCACCATGTTAGCCAGGATGGTCTCGATCTCCTGACCTCGTGATCCACCCGCCTCGGCCTCCCAAAGTGTTGGGATTATAGGCGTGAGCCACCGCACCTGGCCTGCCACATTTTCTTTATCCAGTCTATCATTGATGGCCATTTGGGTTGGTTCCAAGTCTTAGCTAGTGAAAATAGTGCTTCAATAAACATACATGTGCATGTGTCTTCATAGTAGAATGATTTATAATCCTTTGGGTATATACCCAGTAATGAGATTGCTGGGTCAAATGGTATTTTTGGTTCCAGATCCTTGAGGAATCACCACACTGTCTTCCACAATGGTTGAACTAGTTTACATTCCCATCAACAACGTAAAAGCATTCCTATTTCTCCACATTTAACAAACATTTCTTTTATTCCTTGCAACAAGCCCAGGTACTGTTTTGATACGGAGTCTCGCTCTATTGCCAGGCTGGAGTGCAGTGACGCGATCTCGGCTTACTGCAACCTCTGTATCCCGTGTTCAAGCAATTCTCCTGCCTCAACCTCCCAAGTAGCTGGGACTACAGGCATGCGCTACCACGCCCAGCTAATTTTTGTATTATTAATAGAGATGGGGTTTCACCATGTTGGCTAGGATGGTCTCGATCCCTTGACCTCGTGATCCGCCCACCTCAGCCTCCCAAAGTGCTGGGATTACAGGCATAAGCCACCGCCCCTGGCCCAAAGCCTGTGTTCTTAACTACTCTGCAGCCCTCTGGGACATGGGACTCTCTGTGGGATTATAGAAAATATACTTTTTTCTCTCAAGCTGTTTATAGTCCAGAATGAACTAGACTGTATGTATGCAATAGTATCTTGCTGTTCTACCTTAAATTATTTTCACTATCTGTTCACCAATAATCTCTTCCAACAGAAAATGCATGGAGTATGATTTTGTCATGCAGGGGAAGATCCACACGGATAGAATTACTTCCCAAAGTGTATTTTAGATTCACTTCCCCCAAAGGCAATGGTGTGGAAGCTTGAATGTTTATTCTGTAAGCACAAGTGATATACTTAGTGTAGTACCTCCAGGTAAGGTGGCCTGGGGACTGGGGTAGGCTGGGCATGAGGGAATTATTTGGCTTGTGAGATGTCGCAGACAGATTTCAATACAGTCATGCATCGCTTAACATTGGGCATACCTTCTGGGAAATGTGTCCTTAGGCAATTTCATCGTTATGCAAACACTATAGTGTGCATTTACACAAACCTAGATGGCAGAGCCTGCTACACACCAAGGCTAGATGGTATAGCCTGTTGCTCCTAGGCCACAAGCCTGCACAGCATGTTACTGTACTGAATACTGTAGGCAACTGTAACACAACAATAAGTATTTGTGTGTCTAAACATAGAAAAGATACAGTAAAAATACAGTATAAAAGGCTTAAAAAATGGTACACCTGTAGGGCACTTACCATGAATGGAGCTTGCAGGTCTGGAAGTTGCTCTGGGTGTCAATGAGAAAGTGGCAAGTGACTGTGAAGGCCTATGACATTACCGTGAACTACTGGAGACTTTATAGACACTGTACACTTAGGCTACAGAAAATTTATTTAAAATTTTTTTCTTCAATAATAAATTAACCTTAGCTTACTGTAACTTTTTTACTTTATACATGTTTTTCTTTTTTTTTTCTTTTGAGACTGAGTCTCTGTCACCCAGGCTGGAGTGCAGTGGTACAGTTTCGGCTCACTGCAACCTCTGCCTCCCAGGTTGAAGCTATTCTCCTGCCCCAGCCTCCCGAGTAGCTGAGATTACAGGCTCCCGCCACCATGCCCGGCTAACTTTTTTTGTATTTTTAGTAGAGACAGACTTTCACCATGTTGGCCAGGTTCGCTCAAACTCCTGACCTCAAGTGATCCACCTGCCTCGGCCTCCCCAAGTGCTGGGATTACAGGCATGCGCCTGTACTTTCAAAAAACTTTTTGGCTGTTTTGTCGTAACAATTAGCTTAAAACACATTGCATGGCTATACAAAAATACTTTCTTTCTTTATATCTTATTCTATAAGCTTTTTTCTATTTTTATGCTAATTTTTTTGTTAAAAATGAAAACATAAGCACACACATTAGCCTAGGCCTACACAGGGCCAGGATCATCAGTGTCATTGTCTTCCATCCCCACCTCTTTGTCCCACTGGAAGGTCTTCAGGGACACTAACAGGCATAGAGCTGTCATTTCCTATGATAACAGTGCCTTCTTCTGGATACCTCCTGAAGGACCTGCCTGAGACTGTCTTACAGTTCATTTTTTTGTTTTTAATAAGTAGAAGGAGTACAGTCATAAAGATAAAAAGAATAGTATAGTAAATGCTAGGCAATAAAAATTTTTCAGCTCCATTATAATTTTGTGGGACCACTCTCATATATGTGGTCCATTGTTGACTGAAATGTTATGCGGTGCATATGTTTTTATAAAATGAATAGTACAGTTTCCCTCAGGAGCAGCAAAGCTGTGGACCCCGTAGTGTGATAGAGTGATGGGTTTCCCTAATTATTGCTGATTTACTTCCATCAGAGAACGATTTACCACTAGCTGTGTTATGGAAGGTAACAGGGTAGGCACTATGGTAGAAATTAAGAATGCTGATTATCTCATTTGCATGTGAAATCTAGAAGTAGAAACCATAGAATGAGTGTGGAATGATGGTTACCTGGGCTGGCGGTGGGGTTGATTGGGGAGAGGAGTGAGAGAATGGGGAATTACTGGTCCAGAGGTACAAAGTTTCAGTTAGACAGGACAAATAAGTTTTGAGATCTACTGCACAGCAAATGACTATTGTCAGTAATAATGTATATTTCAAAATAAGAAAGTAAAGTTCAAATGTATAACCACAAAACAGTCAAGTGAGATCGTAGATATGATAATTAGCTTTATTAAATCACTCCACATTGTGTGTGTGTGTGTATATATATATATATATATATATATCACAACATCACATTGCATTTGTGAAAGTTGTCAGAATCAAAGTGGAGTCAATTGTGTTAAAACCTCTGACAAACAGAGCTGGGGAAGGCCATGAAGGAAGGGATCTCATGCACAAATGCCTGATAACAAGAACTATCAAGGCTGGGCACGGTGGCTCATGCCTGCAATCCCAGCACGAGGAGGAAGATCACTTGAGCTCAGGAGTTCAAGATCACTCTGGGCAACACAATGAAATCTTGTCTCTACAAAACAATTTACAAATTACCAGGTGTGATGTCTCACACCTCTAGTCCCAGCTCCTCGGGAGGCTGAGGTGGGAGGATTGCTTGATTGCTTGAGCCCGGGGGATCGAGGCTGCAATGAGCTGTGATTGCACCACTGCACTCCAGTCTGGGCAACATAGTGAGACCTTTTCTCAAAAGCAAAAACAGCAAAAAAGTAATACAAGACTCTACCAAAACCACAACCTTTCATTGCACAAAGGCCATTGCAACCTTACATTTCAAAAAAAAACTTCTGCTGAGGACACTTGCCCAAAAACTTCCTATCCAGCCTCAGACTGGTACCACCTTGTTACTGATCTGTGTGGCCAAGGATAATTACCGCAAAATAATTATATAATCCTCCTCATTTTTTCTTTAAAAATCTTCCTTTATCTCCCTGAATACACACAGTTTACTATGGCACATGCAATGTGCCATTCCCAAATAAATGTTATTTTGCTTTAGAGAGTTTCCCTCTGTTTGTTATTTAGGTTGGCATACTCTATCAAAATGACACAAATTAAAAAAATAAGAATGCTGAGATGAATAGGTGTTTTGGCTCTTCACTGAGGGAAAGAAAGACCCGTAAGGAGCCAAGTCAAATCGAGAGGTTAAGTGCAGACATGGAAGTGTGTGTGAAATTCTGTGTGAGAAAACAGGTCAGAGCACCTAATTCTGTTTGTGAGTTACAGGAGAGTATGAACATTTGGAGGAGGCTTTGCTAGGTCAAGAAGGTCATTTCAAGTCGAGGAAACACAGCCCATTGGTTGGCTTGAAGGTATGAATATGTGTGTCATTACTGCAGGATTGTGAAAAATTAGTGACTGGGACATCAGCTCTGTATGGGGAGGTGAGAAAGATGGGGAAGGGAGGCCAACAGGTTTTCTTTTTTCTTTTTTTCTCTTCTTGAGATGGAGTCTCTCTCTGTCACCCAGACTGGAGTGCAGTGATGCCATCTCGGCTCACTGCACCCTCCACCTCCTGGGTCCCAGCGATTTTCCTGCCTCAGCCTCCTGAGAAGCTGAGACTACAGGTACCCACCACCACGTCCGGCTAGTTTTTGTATTTTTAGTAGAGACAGGATTTCACCATGTTGGCCAGGCTGGTCTCGAACTTCTGACGTCATGATCTGCCCGCCTCGGCCTCCCATAGTGTTGGGATTACAGGCATGAGTCACCGCGCCTGGCCGCAAACATATTTTATGACAAAGATATGCAGCAAATCTCTTCCTGTTATATTTTAACAGTAACAAAATGCAATTATTTTAACAATAAAAGGGGGAAAGAAAATAATGTAGCATAGTTTTCATGACCACTCTGTTTAGACAAAAGTTCACCTTTTCAAATATTCCAAAGCATAACAATTCCATTGGGTCATGGTCCATTCTTGGCCACTGAGCTTCTCATGAAAGTAAAAGTCTAGAAAGTGGAGATACTTCTGTAAATTACAAATGGCAAGACTGATGATAACTTACTGTGGCTTAAGAAATGTCTCTGACAGGTTGGGGTGAGACCTTTGAATTTTAAAAAAAATTTATACAAATTAATGGGGTACATGTGAAATTGTGTTACATGTATATAATGCATAGTGATCAACTCAGGGTATTTAGGGTATCCATCATCCGAGTATGAAACATTTTTCTTAACTATAGTCACCCTACTCTGCTCTCAGACATTGAATGTATCCCTTCTATCTAACTGTATGTTTGTACCCTTCAACCCACTTGTCTTCAGCCTCTCCCCTCCCCCAGACTTGAATATTTTGTTGATCTTGCAAGGGAAGAAACTCAAAAACACTTCAAGAGAAAACAGAGAGGACAGAGGTTAAAGCTGTAGAAGTTTTTGTTTCTTTACTCTTATCGACCAAATGAATTCTAGGAATAAGTGTGCGCTTGTGCTCACACATGGTGAATTATTTGTAGTTATTTAAAAGATCACTCTATTTCATAATTGTAAGCTTTCAAATGGACATTAATGATGAAATTCAAATGCCAAAGGAACAATGCATGCCATAATTCACAGGGCTTGCAGGCCATTCCAGCCTTTATAACTGCTACCCAATTAATGGTGACGCTTAAGCATACTAGAAACAATAGCAGAAAATAGATTTACTTTTTTTGTGGGAGTGGGGGTGGGTCAGAGTTTGGGTTTCACTCTGTCACCCAGGCTGGAATGTACTGGTGCAATCATACCTCACTGTGGCCTTGATAACTTACTGCTTGGCTCAAGCAGTCCAAACTGGGTCTATAGGCATGTGCCCCTGCACCCAGCTCCAGGAGATTTACTTTGAAAATACTCTTTGAAATAATGCTAAGGCAACTGAAAGCTCCCTGGGTGGAAAAAACAGAGTAGGTCCTAGAACTACCAGGACACTTCCTCAGAGAGTTTGAGAGATTGGGTGCTTTGATCTCAGGTTTGGCTCTCTGAGCCTCTCCCAGAGGGTGTGTTCTATCCTGCCCTGATCCAGGCCCTGATCCATTCAGAAAGGTCCCCAGAGAAAGCAGTTTCAGAAATAAGAGAGAGACAGTAACAATTCAACCTTTCTTTTTTGGTGGTTACAAAGAGGAGTAGAACACAATAACCAGCACAGGATGGCTTAATTTTAAACGTTAAAAAGGAGAGAGTGAAAAGCAAATATAAAAACGCATTTCAAATTCCAAGGAGAGAAAAAAAGAGCAGCAACTCCCCACTTCGACTCCTGTGTGTGTTCATGGTGTCTACCCTGCCCAAGGAATCACAGGGCTGTTCATTATTTTGGAAAAAGGAATTTGTTGTTGGCATATCGATGTGTGCCCTTAACCATTTGGTGGGTTTTATTTTTCAATGCCCCTCTTTCATGTTCTGGAGTTTTTCCAGGACAAGGCCTCTCCATCCTACGAGATTACACATGGTCAGATTCATTTTACATTGGATGACAAATTGTATTTGAATTCATTGGGTTGAAAGGTCAGGGCTGTTCTCTGTTACCCAGTCAGGCTCCCTCAAAGTGTCTCAGTCATGAGGATATGTTGGAATCCCTGGGTACTCCATGCCGCTGCCCGCCCAAACCCTCATGAATGCTGAACTCTGCGCCGACTTGGATTCCTAATTACTGACTCCATCAAAAGGAGGAGCCACAGCCAAGGACACACAAAGTAAACAGCGTGGGGTCGTGTCATTCCTCTCCCACAGTCTGTACTCAGTGGTAACCCAGAATTTTAAAAAAGATCTATTTCCTGAACCCTAAATAGGAGATATTTTCTCCAGGATACTAATTCGTGAGAATAAGTGCCTTACCCAAAGATACGCCCAGAATTATTGGGAGGGGAATAAAAACATAGTTCTATACTACGGTTGTAAAAAGGTTGAAGAATGTTTCTAACCCAAGTAGCCCACAGGCCCAACAGCTTTTATCTAGTAGAGAAGGTTTTGTTCTGCTAAGTTTACATTAATTTGATTAAAAGTGACTGACCCCAAGATGCTTGGTTCTCCTATGAGCACTTTGTTTTGGTCTCTGGGTGGGCTGGGTATAAATGTCATGCTACACACACAGGAACGCACATAAGGAGAAAAACCACATCCACTTGGATTCTGCTGGTTTTAAATCTTGTGCCATTCACACTAGTACTGGCTAGAATTTAGTTTTGTACTACTTCTAATCAAATGAGTTGTCATAAAATTTTAATAGTGAAAGGAAATTGTAAATAAAACACTCAGCAAATTCTTTTTTCAAGTACTTTTAAGCTCTAGCTAACACAGAAACAACATGCAAATTTAAATCATTTTTTACCTAAATCATTTAAGACGATTATTTCAAGTCTTTTAGTAGGCTATATTAATACCACTTTATTCAGCTAAATAATTACCTCCTCCTTTCTCCAGGTTTCAAGAAACATCTATTGATAATTATGTTAAAAGTTATGATATTGGTCATCATGTGTACTTGTTATTAAATGTATATAAAAGTAACTAATCCATAATACAAATTTCACAATTCAGACTTTTCCCTTCATTAAGTATTTAATAACAGCTATCTTCTATTAAACCTTTTTTTAGTAGGATGCGAAATGCTTTATATCCATCTTATTTAATCTTTCACCAGCCCTGGGAGGAAAATGTAAATATGATATTGATATTGCAGATGGGATTCAGAGAGGTTAAGTAACTTGCCCCAGCTCACATAGCATGAGTGGCAGAGCTGCGATTCAAATTCAAATCTTCCTGATTCCAAAGCCAGGGCTTTTAACCACTGTGATGTGCTGCTTTCATAGTGTGGTAACTGGCCCCACATGTGTCTGAATGAGTGAGATTCTTCCTGTCCATTTCTCTGCCCATAGCACCTGGCCTCCTGCAGTCATCAGCAAACACTTGTCCCGCCCTCGTAAATACTTTTGGATGAATGAAGAATATGGTTAAAGACCAAACAAAGGTAATATCCACAATAGGAAAGACTTGCTAACAAATTCATGAGTAGATTTTAGTTTAGCTGATATAGTGAAAGGTATTTTTGCATGAAACAAACCCCCAGATCCTGCTTGCTTTTGTTGCAATGTGAAAATATTGATGGAAAAATTTAGCAGCTGTTATTCATACTTCTGAAGAAGGCAGAAGACTTTCATTATAATGATGATTCATGTCAAAAATAGAAGTGCAAATAACATTTATTTTTTTAAATTTACATTTTAGTTCTTTCTAAAAAGGTTTCAGATGACAGATCTAATAAATGATTTTTAATTGATTTTAGTTCGTTCTTTAGTCTTTAGATACATTCCATCTGTGTACAATGATGTAGAAATTCAGTTCAACTCTACACATAGGCACTGATAGCCTTCATGTGCCGTTCTCTGAGCTGGCTGTTCCAGACACTTTTCTTCAGGGACACACAGGGTAGCAAGGTAGGCAAGCGGACATGCGCTGAGTCTGGAATTGAAGTTTTGGCCAGGCATGGTGGCTCATGCCTGTAATGCCAGCATTTTGGGAGGCCAAGGCCAGAGGATCGCTTGAGCCCAGGAGTTTTAGACCAGCCTGGGCAACATGGCAAAACTCTGTCTCTTAAAAAAAAAAAAATTAGCCAGGTGTGGTGGCGCACGCCTGTAGTCCCTGCAGGGGCTGAGGTGGGAGGATTACTTGAGCCCAGGAAGTCAAGGCTGCAGTGAGCTGTGTTTGCACCACTGCACTCTAGCCTGGGTGACAGAGAGAGACCTTGTCTCAAAAAAATAAAAACAAAACAAAAAAATAAGAAGTTTTAAAATGATGGTTATGACCCATATAAGCAATATCACACCAGTATTTGGCACTAACAATAAGAGTAACAATAAAATTCTGAAGCACTTCCACAAAGAGGCAGTGGCACAGTTCAAACACCAAGAGTGGACTTGAAGTTTAATCAGAGTATCTTCAGCTTACACCTTTGGATTTAACTAAACTGGAAATTACATTTTCTCCATATCTTAATCGACTAATTTTATCTTTCTTGCAAAGGGGCAGGTTAATTTTACTTTACCTGGGTAAAAATTTGTCAAATAAACCAGCATTTTTTCTAAGCTGTGTAGTCTATTGTATTTTGTTATAGCAGCCGAACATGCTAAGACATCAGATCCACAATTGTGTAAGTCACTTCCTTGGTTCTGCTTCTTTGAGCAACTCTCACTGATACAGCCCATTTTGAACGTGTTCATAAGCTTGGCTATTACAAAGATTCTGATTAATGAATGGCTTTCTACTTTCCTTTCTATTACTTCTTTCAAGTACAGGGAGGATTAACTCTATTCTCTAGGATTCAGGGATTTTAGGGGCAAAGCCTTTAGTCAATGGAGCTTCTAGGAAAATTGCTCTACTCTTGAGTCTCAAATTCTTTTTTTTACCATGAGCGTGCATCAAGTTACAACTGAGGGAAATAAAACATATTTTTTAAAATTTTTAACTGATATTTGATAAATAAATAATTGTGTATATTTATTTACACAATTATTTATTTATAAAAATAATGTATATTTTATATACAAATATATATTTTTATTATATTATTTATTCATATATAAAAGATTATTTTAATGTATTTTAATAATGTATATTAAATAATATATAAATATATATTGTTTTTATTTATATGTAAAATATATTTTTTATTATATTCAAAATATAATAAAGACAGAAAGAGAGAGAGAGAG
This sequence comes from Nomascus leucogenys, assembly GCF_006542625.1. Lineage (NCBI taxonomy): Eukaryota > Metazoa > Chordata > Mammalia > Primates > Hylobatidae > Nomascus > Nomascus leucogenys. Next base: position 34,355,089 of record NC_044396.1, read on the forward strand.
AGGCTGGTGATTACCTTTAAGATTGTTTCTAGCATTACGTGTGTGCACAGGTTTGGCCATGACTTTATCAGAAGAAAACTCTGTGTTTTCTATTTGATTTCCTCATGTTCACCTCAGTTTGGTTCAATGCCATCTGTGAAGCATCTGTTATAAGTCATGTACTGATGGGGGTCCAAAATTTTATACAGATCCCAAAAATATAAATCTATAAAATTGGAAGGAATTTCACCCAACCTCTTGCTTGATCCTTTTGTTTTGTATATCAGGAAACTAGTCCAGTGGGTGATTTTCTCAAGGTTGTGCAGCCTGTTAATTATAGAACTGAATCTAATATCCAAGTTGTCTGACTACTAATGCTGTTTTCTTTTTACTGTGCCAGACTATCTCTGATTTGTTGTTAATTGTAAAAAGTAGTCTCTTAGGCGTTACCAACTTCACCAGATACAAGAAGGCCTTCTTTTTTGGACCACCTCACCTTATATACTAATTAAGAGCTCACAAATGCTTATTAGAAAGGAATTTATTTGACCTGCTGTTTTTCTCATTATTTTGATTGGTACGTATGTCAAGAAGTGAAACTCAAGTTCAGATGAGTCATATTCGTATTTCATAACAGGGCAGCAGCAAATTGGTAGCCAATATTATTGGAGAATTGGGATTAAATTTAACCGTGATGAATCAAAGACCAAAGGAAAAGTAATGGTTTCTCAGTATCACTGGACACATCCGTTGATTTATCTTTGGATTCACAAGAGACACAGGAACAAAGTTTCCTAGACATCACCCTGGTAAGGACTTTGGTGGTCTGGCAACCAGCCTGTGAGCTGGGTTCTCAGAAGCACATCTTGAATTTCCTCTGCAGTATCCCCTGCTCTCCAGCCTCTTGTCTCTATGCTGCTTGCAAACTTCCAGCCTGGAATCAATGCCACCCTAACCCATCTACCTTCAGGTGGTAGTGAACTCTTGGAAAAGCCCACACAGCTATGTCAAATGGGGTGGCCACAAATTCACACTTCTAGGCTTAGCTGGGCCTTCAGTGCTGCCATTCAGTTTTTTGTTTTTTGTTTTTGAGACGGAGTTTCACTGTTGTTGCCCAGGCTGGGGTGCAGTGGTGTGATCTCGGCTCTCTGCAACCTTCGCCTCCCGGGTTCAAGTGATTCTCCTGCCTCGGCCTCCCAAGTAGCTGGGATTACAGGTGCCCACCACTACGCTTGGCTAATTTTTTGTATTTTTAGTAGAGGTAGGGTCTCACCAAAGTTGGCCAGGCTGGTCTTGAACTCCTCAGGTGATCCACCCTCCTTGGCCTCCCAAAATGCAGGGATTACAGGCATGAGCCACCGCGCCTGGCCCCATTCGGTTTTTTGGCTTCTCTTTGTTAAGCTCTTTCTTTGGTCTTATCAGTTCTTTGTTCATTACTGACTCAGTCCTCTTAGCAGATGCCCTCACCTTCTACTTCACCTAAACAATTTGTCAAATCCCCTCTGCCATCCCCTCCTGGCTCCTGTGAGTCTGCACTGATCTCCGGTCTGAAGAGGCTGGGGAGCCTCTCCTGCTACCAACACTCTTACCAAGCTTTCCACCTCTTCCTGCCATCCCCTGGGACCCTACTTCATCAGTAATCGCCTCTGTCATAATCTCTGATCTTTCTCTGCTGGCTCATTCTCCTCAGATTATGAACGTGATGAAGACCCGCCTATCCTAAACAAATCAACCAAAACCAAGCCAAAACTTCTCTTGGTTCTCTGTCCTTCTTTAGCTACTAGCCAATCTCTCTTCTCCTTTGGAAAGTTTTTTTGAGCAGTGATCCCCATTTCCTCTGTCAACTTCCTCAACTCCTGTTCATGCCTCAACCTCCCTGGGTCTAGTTTCTGTTTACTGCCTCCACTGTCATTCATTTATTTATTTGTTTATCCATCCATTGCATTCAACAAGTATTTATTGATCAGAAGCTAGGTGCAGGCATTCTTCTAGGTGTTGGAAAATAGCAAAAAAAAAAAAACTCCATTGCAACTTCTCTTGCAAAGTCACATATTCTAAAAAATATTATTCTTTTAAGACATTGATTATAAAACAAATACAAGATACACAAAGTAACTTCATGGTATTGGTCAAGGCTCCACTTTGACCTCATTATTCCCCAATCTGTTACCTACAAAGATCCCCAGTGTGGCAGTTTGCAACTCCCTCTGCCAGGCCAGAACCCACATCCACACCCCTGCTCCCTGCCTGCCCCCTGTGGAGTTCCTAGAAATGTCAACCTTAAAAGCACATCAATTTAAACACCAAGATGTCTTCAGTGTTTGCCCTGGAGCTCCAGAAGCTTTTGGTGAAGGGAGGTGAGGGTGGGGGCTAGTGGGAAAGAATCAGAGAAAAGGGGAGGGAAGAGAAGCCCCAGGAGAGAAAGAGCTAAAGATTATGGACCATTCCACTAAAAGCCAAGGCCATGATCAAAAGATAATAATAACAGTAGAAGTAGTAATAATAATAAATAAATGAAATTAATATTTTATTATTAAATTCATTGCAAAATTTGGAAAACACACAAAAGCAAAAGCACAAGAGGATAATAAAAATCACGAAGTGTACTTCCCAAAGGAAGCTATTCTTTTGGTATGTTTCCTACCAATAGGTATTTCTCTGTGCATGTGGTGTACATCCCATACAAAATTGATATCCCACTGTAAAAGCTGATTTGCATATATCATTTTTCAATTAATATTCTATTATGAGATTTTTTTCCTCATCTTATTAAATGTTCTTGAAAAGCATGAAGCTGGAGAAACATGCAAAGAATAGATTCTAATAGACTGCAGTAAGGGGTTTAGATTTTTCCTGAAAACAGTGGGAATTCCCTGGAGAGATTTTCTTCACCCCCTACTTTTTTTGATTTTTTTTTTTTTGAGAGGTTTTCTAAGTCAGGCTAATCGAGGAATAATTCACGTGCAGTACAGTAAAAGTCACCCTTTTGAGGTGTGTGGTCTGATGAGTTTAACAAATGTATGCATGTAATATCATCACAACCAAGACATACAGTATTTCAATCACCACAAAAAGTCCTTTTGTGATCTTTATGTAGTCCATCCCCTTTTCTCAATCTAACCCCAGCAACCTAATCTGATGTCTTCGTTTTGCCTTTTCCAGAAAGTCTTATAAATGAAATCATACAGAATGTTACCTTTTATGTCTGACTTCTTGCACTTGGCATAATGCTTTCTACCCACATTGTCGCATGTTTGTTCCTTTTGGCTGCTGAGTGGTATTCCATTTGATAGTACGGCACAATTTGTTTATTCATTCACCAGTTAATGACATTTGAATTGTTTTCAGTTGTTGATTTGTAGTTTTTTCTTTAATGCCTTTGTCTAGGTTGGAATAAGGGAATGCTGACTCCATCAAACAGTTTAGGAAATATTCCTTCCGCTTCCATTTTCTGCAAGAGTTTGTGCACAGTTGCAATGATTTCTTTCTTCAATATTTGCCAGAATTTACCAATGGCACATCTGGATCTGGACTTTCCTTTGTAAGCAAAATTTTAATGGCAAATTCCAATTCTTTTATACATATAGGACTATTCCAGTCATCTACTCTTCTTGAGTGAGCTTTGTAGTTTGTATCTTTCAAGAACTGAATCTATTTTATCTTTTATCAGACTTTTTGTTATTAATTTTATAATCTTTTAATCTTTTAATATCTATAAGATCTATAGTGATTCCCCTCCTTTCATTCCTGAAATTGGTAGTTTGTGTCTTCTCTCTGTTTTTTTCTCGATTACATCGGTTCAAGGTTTATACATTTTGTCCATCATCTCAAAAAGCCAGTTGCTATTTCATTGATTATCTCTACTTGTTTTCAGTTTACCTGATTTATACTCTTATCCCTATTATTTTCTTCCCTCTGCTTGCTTGGGTTTGATTTGCTTTTCTTTCTCTCATTTCCTAAGGTTGAAGCTTAGATTGTTGATTTGAGACCATTCTTACGTTTTAACATAAGCATTAATGTTATATATTTCCCTCTAGGAACTGCTGTAGCTATATCCCTCCAATTTTGATATGTTATTTGTTTTCATCTTCTTAAAAATATTTTATAATATATCTTGTGAGTTCCTTTTTAACCAAGAATTATTTAGAAGGGTGCTGTTTAATATAAAATATTTAGATACTTTTCTAGATACTCTCCTATTATTGATTTCTAATTTTAATCAGCTGTGGTCAGAGAACAGAGTTTTATATGATTTTAATTTTTAATTTTTTCTTTTATTTTGAGATGGAGTCTCACTCTGCCACCCAGGCTGGAGTGCGGTGGCACAATCCCAGCTAGCTGCAACCTCCATCTCCTGGGTTTAAGCGATTCTCCTGTCTCAGCCTCCTCAGTAGCTGGGATTACAGGCATGAGCCACTAGGCCCGGCAATTTTTGTATTTTTAGTAGACATGGGGTTTCACCTCTTAGCCAGGCTGGTCTCGAACTCCTAAGTTCAGGTGATCTGCCTGCCTTGGCCTCCCAAAGTGCTGGGATTACAGGGGTGAGCCACCACTCCCGACCAATTGTAACTTTTAAAAAAATTATTGAGCCATGTTTTATGACCTAGAATGTGGTCTATTTTGATGAGATTTCATAAGCATGTCAAGTGAGTGTGTGTTCAGCTACTGTTGGTTAGAGTGTTCTGTAAATGTCAATTAGGCCAATTTGTTTAATAGCACTGGTTGCTATCGTCATACTGATTTTCCATCTACCTTACTGAGAGAGGCCAACATATATGAAGAGATGCTCAATATCAACATCACTAATCATCAGGAAAATAGAAATCAAAACCACAGTGAGAGCATCTGCACCTGTTAAGATGGCTATTATCAGAAAGACAAGAGATAACAAGTGTTGGAAAGAATGTGGAGGAAGAGGAACCTTGTAGACCGTTGGTGGAAGTTCAGATTGGTACAGCCATCATGAAAACATTACAAATAGAACTACAAGTGGAACTACCGTATGATCCAGCAATCCCACTACCAGGTATACATGTAAAGGAAATCAGTACCTGGCTGAGATATCCACACTTCCATGTTCATTGCAGCATTATTCACAATAGCCAAGATATGGAAACAACCTAAATATCCATCAGCAAATGACTGGCTAAAGAAATTGTGACACAGACACACACACACACACAACAATGGAATAGCATTCAGCCTTAAAAAGGAAGGAGATCAGCTGGGCACAGTGGCTCATGCCTATAATCCCAGCACTTTGGGAGGCTGAGGCAGGTGGATCACCTGAGGTCAGGGGTTCGAGACCAGCCTGGCCAACATGGTGAAACCACGTCTCTACTAAAAATACAAAAATTAGCTGGGTGTTGTGGTGTGCTCCTGTAAGTCCAGCTACTGAGGAGGCTGAGGCAGGAGAATCGCTTGAACCCAGGGAGCAGAGGTTGCAGTGAATCAAGATCATGCCATTGCACTCTAGCCTGCATGAAAGAGTGAAACTCCGTTTTCAAAAAAAAAAAAAAAAAAGGAGATCTTGCCATTTGTGACAACATGGATGAACCTGAAGGAAATTGCACAAAGTGAAATAAGCCAGACACAGAAAAGAAAATACTGCATGATCTTACTTATAGGCAGAATCTAAGAAAAACAAGTCAAATCAAATACACAGAAATAGAATAGAATAATAGTTACCAGGGCCAGGGAAGGGAGGAAATGGGGAGATGTAGGTCAAAGGGTACAAAATTGCAGTCCAGTAGGGTGAATAAGTCTAGTGATCTAAAGCAGTGGTCCCCAACATGTTTGGCACCAGGGGCCAGTTTTGTGGAAGACAATTTTTCCACGGACTGGAGAGGGGGTGGTGGTGGTGGTGGGCAGGGGGAGAGATGGTTTCAGGATGAAACAGTTCCACCTCAGATCATCAGGCATTAGATTCTCATAAGGAGTGTGCAACCTAGGTCCCTTGCATGCACAATAGGGTTTGCTTCCCTATGGGAATCTAATGCCACCGCTGATCTGACAGGAGGTGATGCTCAGGTGGTAATCTGAGTGATGGGGAGCAGCTGTAAATATAGATGAAGCTTCACTTGCTCACCCACTGCTCACCTTCTCCTGTGTGGTCTGATTCCTAACAGGCCATGGACCGGTGCTTGTCCATAGCCTGAGGATTGAGGACTCCTAATCTAATGGACAGCATGAGGATTACAGTTAATAAGATTGTATCGTATGCTGGAGGTTTGCTGAGAATAGATTTTAGGTGTTCTTACCACACACACAAGTAAATGTGTGAAATGATGGATGTATTAATATGCTGGACTGTAGACCATTTCAGTATGTATGAATATATCAAAATATCATGTGTGTACCTTGAATACATAGTACAATAAAGATATATAAAAATTATTGAGAGAAGAGTGTTAAAATCTCCAATTATAATTGTATATTTGTCTATTTCTTTTTTGTTCAGTTATGCTTCATGTATTCTGAAGCTCTGTTAAGTACATGTACATGTAGGATTATTATGTCATTCTGATGAAGTGACCACTTTGTCACTATGTAATGTCTCTGTTTATCCATGGCAATATTCCTTTTTTCTGACATCTAGTTTGGCATTAATACAACCATTTCAGTTTTATTTTATTAGTAATTTCATAATTACTGATTATTTCATAGTGTATCATTTATTTATTTATTTATTTATTTATTTATTTATTTTGAGACAAAGTCTCCCTCTTGTCTCCAGGCTGCAGTGCAATGGTGCAACCTTGGCTCACTGCAACCTCTGCCTCCTGGGTTCAAGCGATTCTCTTGCCTCAGCCTTCTGAGTAGCTGGGATTACAGGCGTCTGCCCCCACGCCTGGCTAATTTTTGTATTTTTAGTAGAGACAGGGTTTCACCATGTTGGCCAGGCTGGTCTCGAACTCCTGACCTCAGGTGATCTGCCTTCATCAGCCTCCCAAAGTGCTGAGATTACAAGTGTGAGTCACTGCACCTAGCCTATCATTCTTTTACTTTTGACCCATCTGTGTTTCTATTTTTAAAGTGGGTTTCTTACAAACAGCGTATACGTGGGTCTTGTATTTTTAATCCAATCTGACAGTCCTGGGCTTTTAATTTGGCTTCAGCCACACCTGTAGCACTCAGATAATCTTTCTTTCTGGCCCCTTGCCCCTTCCCTAGTCTTTCTCATGAGCACCTGGTAGAAGCCAGTGGAAAGAGCTTGCAAGTGGGTACAAACTCCCCATGTGTCTGGTGATCCCACCTATTCCAAACTGATGTTCTAACCCACACTAGCTTTTAAGAATACGTTAAAATTTTAGATAATTTCTGTCTTCCCATGTGTATGGTAGCCACCTCTTCCTTTCTTGCTCTGTCAAAGGTGAAACAATATTTGAGTCTCATCTGTCCTCACAGGGTTTGTCACTCTTTGGTATTCAGTTTAGCTTCCAGAGGGAGTGGAATTCAGTATCTCTTATGACCTCAGCTATTTGATGGGTTCGAAGAAAAGTGATGGTTTTGTAGAGATCAGCCATTTTCTCATTTTTCAGGGAGCTATGCTCTCTTACGCATTCTAAGTGGAAGCAGGATGATGCACTGAAAGAGGGGAAGGAGATAAAGGCAGGAATTCAGGATGGCTGCTAGGCTTAGTTTGAGCAGTGGAATAAATGTTGACGCCACTAACTAATAGTAAAATGGATCTGGGGGGAAAGTTGAGAGGTCCATGTTGCACATGTGAAGCCGTAGATCACGTGGATGTGTCCAGTTGGCTGTTGGATACTCAGAGGACAGCTCTGGTGTGACAATTTCCCTGTGAGAGTTGACAATATAGAGATGATATTTACAGCCTTGGGACTGGATGGGACTACCTAGGGACAGAATGTAGACAGAAGAGACTGCCTATAACTGAGCCCAGGGACAGTCCAGCACTTGACACAGGATGGAGGAAGAGGAAGGAGCATAAAGGAGAAAGAGAAGCGGTGCCCAAGGACACAGAGGAAAGACATTAGTAATCCCTTGAGGGAAGATTTTCATCTAGATTTGGTAGGAATCCATAAGTCACAAAACATTGTGTTTCATTCAAGACAAACTTGAGATCATAAAAATCTATTGACTCTTTTGAGACTTCCTGTTGCTTATGGAATCTTGGGCCCAGGACCTTTCATTGATGTCAAGCAGAGGTCTGCTTCTGCTGAGGCAGGGGCTAGAACCTCTCTCTTTCCAAGATCAACTGCAGCACAAGTTAAATAGGCTCTTGTAAAACATCCTGCTCCAAATCCCTGAGGATCAGAATGAGCCCTTCATTTGGAGCTCAGTAAGATTTCTGGTAGTTGCATGCAGACATGTCTTTTTTGCCACTTTACTAGGCTTTACAGATATGTGCATTTGTCAGAAGATTGATGCTACCCTTCAAATATTTGTCTCTTCTTTTCCCTCTGGGGCAAGTGCCCCATGGTCTGATGGGTGCTGGCCACATCACACAGATTCCTTCTTTGGTCTTTGCATGTGTTATTGTGAAATCTCCTAGTTCTTCAGAGGAGACACGCTCTGTTGAATAAGAGAAATGTGGTCAAAGGAACATACTAATGAGGCTGATTAGATGGTTTTATTGGTTGTGACCTTTCTATTTCATGCTGGGAATGTGTTGATTTTTGTTTTAAAAATAAATCATGCATCTCACATTTCTTTCATTTGGCATCTGCATCACATATAGACATATACTATGTAACAGGGCTTAGAAAGAAAATAATGTTAGGTGTTTAGATTTTTTTCAGGCAGTTAAAAACAATATTATGCTTCCCTTAAACATTCTGATTGACAGAATGACAAGACAAGCTGTATGAAGGAGGGCAAGTGTTTGAATGACAGCACCAAACACTGTCAATGCTACTTGTGTTTCCTAGTGACTCTAAGAGGCCACCAGTTTGAACATATACCTAAGACACTGATCCAAGGATCTAATGCCATTGGCTTAAAGGGCAGTGCCCAGTTCCCAAATTAGCCTTTTTTTCCTCACCTAAGACACATAAATTTGAAACCCCTCTTGATCTTTATCCATCTCCTTGGCACCAAGAATTTAGATTCAGATCATTATTTTTAGTTAGTTCAGGCATTTCTGTGATTGTGTGTCATCTTAAGGATCTTAGTTCTTTCTACTAACCACAGGGAATGGACTACCATGACAGTGCTGTCATGGGTGGCCCCCACGCCAGCAGTGCCTTATTATGGCCCTTCCTCTCCTTCCCCCATCCTTCCTTCACTGCCCAGGAGGGAGAGCACTCTTGGCCCAGCGGTGATGCAGCGTTAGTCTTGGGGCACCCGAGGCCACACTGGGAGGCATTTTCCACATTTGCCTTTCTACAGAAACCAGTTGCATCAACTCATTCTCTTCGCACCTTGCCTCTCTTAGGGTTTTATTTTGTTTGTTTTGGTTTATTTGTTGGTGTGAAGGTTTCCTTAATCTCAGAGGAGAGTATGAATAATTAGAAGCAAGCTGTGATCACTAGCGAAGTTTACCACCTGGGTCTGCTTCTGAGTAAGTTAACTGAAAATGCTTAATGTATAGTCTGTGAATTTAAAAGAAAAAAATGTTTTGGTTTTTATGGAACTCAGATGTCCAGATCAGTCCCTCTGCCTCTTAAGAGCTCCTTGAGTTTGGCCTGAATGTTGTGGAAACCTGTTGGTTGCCCGAAAGCTGTGCAGATTCCTTGCAGGGGCAGAGGAAGGGCTCTTTCTCATGGTGGTGTCTAGCTCCACATTCCTGGTTCTCCTAAACTCACTCAGGTTGTGGACTGTATTGCCATCTGCTAGGTGCTATTTTGGTTCTATTCTATGACAACCCAGACATGAAACTTAGCCCATTCCTTTGGTTTACACACACACACACACACGTGCATGTGAACACATGTACATGCACGAATACACAACCACTTGCATGAGGTATACGGCTGGGATGCAGAGGGAATGTGTTTGAGAAAAAGGAGTGGAAACGCACTTCACAGCAACAAAGCTTCATATTTCATATTAGACATCCTGGTTGTATTAGGATTTTCCAGAGAAACAGAACTAATATGATGTGTGCTTATATAGAGGAAGACCTATTTTAAGGAATTGGCTCACACGCTTATGGGGGCTGGCAAGTCCAAAATATACAGTTCAACTCTGAAGGCTGCCAGGCTGGAGAGCGAGGGAAGAGCTGATGCTGTGGTGCCAGGCCGAAGGCTCTCTGCGGTGGAATTCCCTCTTGCTCAAGGGAGGTCAACCTTTCCTTCAATTCAGGCCTCCAACTGATTGGATAAGACCCACCCACATTATGGAAGGCAGTGTGCTTTACTCAAAGTTCGCATATTAAAATGTTCATTTTATCCAAAAACACCCTCACAGAAACAGCTAGAGTAATTTAGACCACATAACTGGGCACCGTGTCCCAGCCAAGCTGACATATAAAAGTAACCACCATCCAGTTTTCAAAAGTCCTTTCCTACTGCACTGAGTTGCTCAACAATTCTAGTCTTCCCACTCTGCCCCAAATACCTGCTTATTTCTAGTGCTGTGAAATTTGGCTATTTATTTTATTCAGTTGAATTTTCAGGGTCTTATTTCCATTTGAAGTGGTTTATGAAGGTATTTTCCTGAACAAAGATAGTTTCCTCCCTAAGAGTACTGGGGCTAGCTGGTAAGATGATGATTTTTCTCACTCTGTTTCATCTATAAAAATGCTGTCAATGGAGTGGCAATTTAAAAATCTTTCAGGATGTCCTGTTTTAAAGAAACTGATTAAACAATCAGCTGCATTTAACAAAATGACAAGAATTTATAATATAAAAGAGCCGAGAGTGCGCCACTGCACTCCAGCCTGGGCAACAGAGCGAGACTCCGTCTCAAAAAAAAAAAAAAAAAATATATATATATATATATATAGGCAAATGGCAAAGGGTCTATCAAAAAGAAACCTTCCCTTATTCATTTATATGAAAATAAGATGACGTATAAAGTTTGACTTCTCTGCAATTTCTCAGGAGCACACTGATATGGAAAAGGCAGGCACAATTGCAGGTTGCTTTTTATCAAGCAAGAGTGAATAATTCCAGCCTAGAAAGCTGGAATGCCCTGTTGTACTTTGCTTCTGCCCTGGGTGAGTTCTGCCTCATGCCTACAGCTAAAAATACCTTGCTTCTGGCCAACCCGGTTGTGGCCAAGAACAGTAACTACTTAGAGGCTGATTCAGGGCGGAGAAGCTTTTCTCTATGATTTTGTTTTTATCTTTTATCTTTATTATTAGCATTCTTTTATTCAAATGATAACAGCTAATATTTTTGAGTTCCTGATGTGTACCAGAGTATTAAGTAGAGTATATGCTGCATCTTACTTGCTCCTTACAATTCATTTATTAAGCATTCCTGTAAGCTTCATTTTATGGATGAGGAAATTTAGCTACTGCTTCCAAGGTCACACAGCTGTTTAATCCTGAAGCTGGGATTTACATCCAAGAGTATTTGTTGTTGTTTTTTGTTTTTTGCTTTGACACAGGATCTCAATCTGCCACCTAGGTTGGAGTGCAGTGGCATGAACACGGCTCACTGCTGCCTCGACCTCCTGGGCTCAAGCGATCCTCCTGCCTCAGCCTCCCGTTGTAGCTGGGCCTATAGGCACATGTCACCATGCCCAGCTAATTTTTTAGATTTTTTCTAGAGACAGGGTTTCACTATGTTGCCCAGGCTGGTCTCAAACTCCTGGGCTCACACCATCCTCCCACCTTGGCCTCCTGAAGTGCTAGGATAACAGGTGTGAGCCACTGCACCTGACTTTCCAAGAGGATCTGACTCCAAACTAGCAACTTTCGGCCAAGAGGCCAGGCTTTCTCCCGTCATATCCTGGATATTCTGCTGGATGCTTCCCTATAGCAAACCAGTTAGTTTTGTAAAATCTCAGCTAGTTCATCACATTACATATATAGTCACTTAACAGCATTTTACGATAGAATTAAGAACTCTTTTTTTTCTCTATTCCTTTCTGCAAATCAATTTTTACTATGTAGGAGGGAGGTCCTGGGGAAGCCTCAGCTTCTTAAGGCTGTGGCCCAATGAGTCTCATGGAGCAAAGTTCCAACTCACTCCTCAGTGGTGCAGCTTGGGGCCAGTGTTAGCAACAACATGGCGTTGTGACATGGCAGGGCCCAGGTGTCCTCCTCAGGCCTGTCACATGCTCTGATATCTCAGGGGTGTTATCTGTCTTGCTCTGAGTAACTTTTTGAAAAGAGGATTATTGGACACTCTCTGAGAATTTACTCCAGGATCTTAAATCAAAGACAGGAAAAATAGAAAAACATAAGACAGAACAATAAGAACATCCTGAATTTCATAACAGGCAGGACTGGTATTAATATACATATATATATATATATATTTTTTTTTTTTTGAGAGAGGGTCTCACTGTGTTGCCCAGGCTGGAGTGCAGTGGCAAAATCACTGTTCACTGCACCTTCTGCTTCCTGGGTTCAAGTGATTCTCCCATCTCAGTCTCCTGAGTAGCTGGGACACAGGTGCATGCCACCATGCCCGTGAGAGCACAAGGCAGTTATTCCCCCTCCCTCGCATGTACAAGGAGGAAGGAATGTTGTGGTCCAGCTGAGGCCTCATAGCCTCACTCCACCCTAGGGCTGGAGTGTCTGCTGCAACGTCAGGGCAGCGGCAGCGTTCTTAGCTTTGCTCACACGTAGTCAGAGTCAAATTTTTCAAATTTCAAATTTCAAATGAAGAATGATACAGTGAAAAGAACAGGCTATAGAAAGAGAATGAAGAGAAATCCATATGCTGATTTGGATTTTTGAATTTTTTGTAGAGACGGGGTTTTGCTATGTTGCTCAGGCTGGGCTTGAAATCCTGGACTTAAGCAATCCTCCTGCCTCGTCCTCTTAAGGTGCTGGGATTACAGGCATGAGCCATTTCATCTGGCCTAATATTCTTAATAGCTATGGACAGGAGGAAAATGAAAACTGCCACTTGCTGTCTCTCTTGTGTTCCCCACAGTGCCACCCCTGCAGTGATTCAGCTGGAAGGCCAGGAGTTTCCTCCTGAGCTCTTGGGAGCCCAAGAGGAGGTGACTTTTCAATGTGTTGCACAGAAAGTATCTAGGAAGTGTCTGTTTTCAGTCTGAAGCCCAGGATGAAAGTGAATAAACCCATTGAGAGGGATTAAGAGCAGCTCTCCTCTGCCCTGGTGATGGAGCACTGGCCACTATAGGGGTGGGGACCTTGGTGGGGACCTTGACACACAGGACCGAGACATGCAACAGCAGAAGCAGCACAATGCTATTTCCTACTAAGGAGCACAAGAAGCCAGAGAGCTGCAGACACATCGAAGGGCGAGACAGCCTTGGACTCAGCACAGAATAGACTCTGACCATGCGTGAACAAAGCTAAGAACTCTGCCGCTGCCCTGACGTTGCAGCAGACACTCCAGCCCCAGGGTGGAGCGAGACTATGAGGCCTCAGCTGGACCACAACATTCCTTCCTCCTTGTACACGCAAGGGAGGGAGGATAACCGCCTTGTGCTCTCATAATTTATATTGTAAAAATTCTTCTTAATAATCTCTCTTCCTTGCTATGCAAGTAATATACATGGATTGTGAAGCACATAAAGAAGAAAGAAGAAAAGAAGGACAAAAAAGGAAGAAAAGAAAGAGAAGAAGGAAAGAAAAGAAAGGCAAGCAAACAGCATGGGAGAGTTTAGTATCGAGGAAAAGTGGGTGAAGGGCACGCAGGACATCTTTGTACCATTTTTGCAACTTCTATAAATCTATAATTATTCTACAGCGTGCAGCTTTGGTTACGCACGTCTGTATAATTTGTTGTAATTAACAAAGCACAGTAAATCGAATGAGAGCTAATTACAGAGCCGGAGCTAGTCATTCTCCTCAAATGTTTGGCATCTGTATAATGTCTCCATGATTACTCTGTGAAGTTATCTGTATCTCTGGATTGCACAGACCCCATCTGACGTGAGAGTAAGGATCTATTGCCCTAAATGGGCAAAACCCCAGCGACTGCCCCTGAATCAGATTCTGCCTTAATAGTGCTTATTTCTTTCTGGGTATATGATCCATCTCTGTTTCCCCCAGAAAAATATCCTTTCACTGAAGGCTTCAGAATCTGGCTGCTCAGGTAGGAAACAGTGCTCTACGAAAGTAACGAATATAGCTAATGAAGAATGATACAGTGAAAAGAACAGACTAAGAGAGTGAAGAGAAATCCATACGTTGAACACAAAAGATGAAAAAGGCCACGCAGTGAAGGACCCGATATTATATGTTGCTTTCAGATCCGAAATCAGAAGGACCTCGAATGGCCTGACCACAGGTTTCCCTCCCCACTTTGCTCCCCTGGATAAGGTCCCATTGCCAAACGACACTGCACATCATGGAGACTAGGCACAGTGCCGGTTATCCCTAAGCATCACGCTTCAGTTCTCTGCCGGCCCACGGAATGATTCAAACAGGCCAATCCCATCCTTCCATGGGAACCAGGGGGCACCCCACCCTCTTGGTACTCCAAGGCCTATCTCCCACAGCCCCTGCTTGCTCACTGTGTTCCCGAGTGCAACCTCTGTGTGGCCCCGCTTGGCGTGCAGTGTCTACCCCGGGCTGTGAGTATGTGACTCATAAACCGTTGTGGATCTCATCTGCCCAGTGTTGGGGGTTGCGTGTTCAGCCATCCCCAGAATGCTAGGGTGGGACTCTCTCCGTCCCCAATGGGGTGAAAAGGAGGTGATCAAAAAGGGTGGATGGCTGTGTCAGTAGCCGGAGCCTTGCCCGTCTGCGGAGCCACCTGGCCTTGGGCGCAGTGCTTCATCTCTGGTGTCTTTATCTTTGTGTATTCCAAGTCATAAAATAGAAAGCTGTTAGAGCAGATTGAGTCACTTCTGTTTGCCTTGATTTACTTACATTTCCTCCCTTTGTTGAGGAAATGTCAACAACCCAGAGTTTGCCTTTCAGGGGTTGGTGCATTTCAGGGTGGGAAGAGCTGCACCACCAGGGGCAGCTGGCGGCTGCAGGGGCGGGCCCCTCAAAGGAGTGAGGGAGCAACACGTAGATGTATTGAGACCACAGGAAGAAGGGAGCTTATTATCTCCAAGCAGGCCTATTTTCTTGTTAGTGAGGTTTTTCCACATTAAATGTGTAAAGGGGCATAATCACAAGCATGCTTTTGAGTTCTAGGCATATTTGAGTAATTCAGAACAGGTTTTTCATATCCAAAGGGACAAATAAAAGGAAAGGCTAGGAAAACAAGCTACTGAGTTTATCTTCCCTTTAGGAACCAAAGGAATGAGAGTAAGTAAGTTCATTAAAGAAGAAAGTGTCCTCAACTATGTTTTGGGATCATTATCCCTATCTGTCCTTTCAAAGACCTTTGTTTTTATGATAATGGGACTACTTCATACTACTTTTTTGGGGTCTCTCTTTGATTGTTCACAATAATCCTATGAGGTGTAGCAGCAACTTAATATTTATTGAAGACAGGAGGAGGCAATGCAGACATTATTATTCTCAGATAGCGGCTAAGTAAATTGTATAACCAAGGGAAATAGGGTCTCCCATTCTTTGTAACCATCATATTGGAAAGGATACACGTGGTATAAAAATCCTTCTTTGCAAGCTTGCCATCTCTCTTTTAGACAGTGCTGATCCCTGCTGCCCCCAGACACAGCAGAGACAGAGATGCCAAAGGGGGGAAAAAGCTGGCTGGGGCTGGGCGCGGTGGCTCACGCCTGTAATCCTGGCACTTTGGGAGGCCAAAGCGGGCAGATCATTTGAGGTCAGGAGTTCAAGACCAGCCTGACCAACATGGTAAAAGCCCATCTCTACTAAAAATTAAAAAAAAAAAATTAGCTGGGCATAGTGGCACACACCTGTAGTCCTAGCGACTCATTGGGAAGCTGAGGCAGGAGAACTGCTTGAACCCAGGAGGCAGAGGCTTCAGTGAGTCAAGATGGCACACTGCACTCCAGCCTGGGAGACAGAGTGAGACGCTGTCTAAAAAAAAAAAAAAAAAGAGAGAGAAGGCTGATACTCTGGTACTCAGTCAGGGCTTCACAGACTGGTGGTACCTTGGAAAGGGTCACATGGTCCAAGAGATGATCCAGATGTGGAATTCCTGAAACTCTGGTCAGACCAAGGGAAATAACTCCTGCTCACAAAGACTGACCTATAACCCAGATTTCCAGCTGGTTAGTCCACATTGAGACCCATAACTGCCAAGTGGCACGAATGTGTATGTCAACTGTCCAATCTGAAGATACACCTTCTCCCACACCCCCATGTTTTCACATCTCTGACACAGGGATTCCCATCACAACCACGTCAGTCAAGCAGCAGTTCGACATAGTTGCCACTGCCTACACATAGATGGATCTGGTTGTTACTTCTTGGGTGTCATGCTTGGAAAATGGCGCAGCAACCAGTGATGCTTCAGTGAGCAAACTCTTTGAGGACCCCTTGGGGGAAGGAATGTGAATCATGATTCCTGTCTGAAAACTTATGTGGACATCCATCTGGTAAGATCAAGAAAGCACTGGAATCAAAACCTTCTGAACTGGTGTTGGCAGCTTGAGAAAACTTGGAAAAAATTATTGGACTGGATTTCTCAGTGAAGCACCCTCTTCCCCCACTAGGCTCACTGAAGCCTCTGCCTCCTGGGTTCAAGCAATTCTCCTGCCTCAGAGTATCTGGGACTACAGGTGTGTGCCACTATGCCCCACTCCGAAATAACATTTTATTTCGGAAAACCTTAAGCTTAAAGAAAAATTTAAAAAGTAGTTCCATGAATACCTGTATATCCTTTACCTAGATTTTCCTGTTGATATCATTTTGAAGGCATTTTCTTTACTCATCACTCTTTATGTTTCTTTGGGCATTTTGTTTGTATGTTTGTTTGCTGAGTCATATGAAAGTAATATGCAAATAGCATGACACCTCACTGCTAAACACTTCAGCACGTATCTTTTAAGAATAAGAACATTCTTCTAGGGTATAGTATTACACCCAAGAAATTTAAGATCAATATCCTAATATCTAATAAACAGACCAAATTTCAAATTTCTATTGGAATATATATATTTTATGTAACATATATATAATATAGAATATATAGTTCAGAACAGGTTTTTCATATCCAAAGGGGCAAATAAAAGGAAAGGCTAGGAAAACAAGCTACTGAGTTTATCTTCCCTTTAGGATTCAAAGGAATGAGAGTAAATAAGTTAATTTAAAATATAATATAAAACATATATATTTTAAATTCTTTTTTAAAGGTGCTGTATTACAAACATTGTTGAAGGTACACAGGATGATATTGTGCAGGAAAAATACAGACACCAAAGACAGTCTAAAAATGATTCAGAAGAATCAGACATTGAATTTGAAGAAGTTTTAGGAATTATTGCAGTCATTTTATTTCAGTTATATTTTTCTTTTCATTTATGTACAAGCTTGATGTAGAATAAAATCTATGTCAAAATAAGTGTAAAGTGATTAAAAGTCAAAGTGAAAGGAAAGCATTATGATGCAGTGTAATTGGCATAATTGTTTCTTCTTTGTGGTACATAAAATAATGGCACAACTTACATATGATAAAATACTCTAGGCAGCTGGGTCTTCAGTGACAAGGAGAAAATATGCCGGGACACGAACTCAGCCGTGCATCCTGGAGTATAACTGCATGGCAGGCTCCCTCTCCTGCATCTATTTGGCTGGAGACAGCCTGACCGACTCTCATTCTCTTCCTCCCTCTTCAGGATGCCAGGCAGGCAACTGTAGCCTCTATCTGTTGTAGGAGACCAGAATATGTCACCCTAAGATACGCCACTTTGGCATAAAAGTTATTTTCAGCTGCAGGCAATTGAGAAGAAGCAGATATAAGAAAAGGTCTCTGCTCTACCCCATTAGCCTAAATCAAGACATAAATTTACCAAGGCTATGATGTCCATCGCTGCCTCTCTACCAGAAAAAACAAAGGTTGTTCACTGAAGGCAACTTTAGATCCTTCTCATCCTGGAGATGGCACCGAAGAATCCACATGACAAATTCCCATTTCCTCGCCTTCCCTCAATTTGCTAACCCTGGAGACTCACAGTACTTTTCCTTTGGTCACTTCTCTAACAATTTGCTGTTCTTTGTTTAAAATGCTATATAAAACCAGAGTTCTAAGATACTTTGAGAATTGCTCATTTCCTGGGATCTCCTATGTATATATGAAATACACATGCTAATAAATTTCTGTTTGTTTTTCTCTTGTTAATCTGTCTTTTGCTACAGGGGTTCATCCCAGCTACAAACTCAGAAAGGTAGACAAAAAATTATTTTTCTTCCCTTACACTGTGGTCATATTCCATCTTCAGACGGGTTGCAATACAAGTAATTTAAGTTCCTCTTTCTCTCTGGGTGGACAACTCCCCTTAGATATTCCTAAGCCATATCTGAGCCCATCTTTAGGCAGACATTTGCTGAGCTTTCTCAGCTGGCTAATCATAGCCATTGCGAGTTTATCTTCCAACCACCATCTGCTCCTGCAGGGCAATCGGATTTCTGCTTTCAAGGATCGCCTTCCTTGTCACCTTCTAAGTACTGCCTATATGTGCATCTCTGCCTACTTGCCCTGGATTCCACTCTGCAAGAGTGAGTATTGTTGAAGTTAACTGGTCTCTCTCAGCTTGTCCCAACAGATAGACTCAGAGATCCCCTAAGCATTTGGTCTCCTGTTCAGGGAAGATTTCAAAATAGATGGCATTGCCATTGACATCTTTTCACCTCCCACTGCCATGTGATTTCTCCTTCTCTTCTCCAGAAACTCCAAAAGCATTTCTCCTTCTTTTTTTCTTTCTATCTAATACCAAGCTTCCTACCCTTGGAAAAAGCTTTCTGCTTAATTAACCCATGCACAGGGATGAATGATTCCTTTCTCTTTGTGGTTTGGAACACAATCTGTAGAGAAAGGGGAGGGAAGAAAGGTTTTGTTTTCTGTAAATACTCAGAAACCCTATAAACCCTTTCCAGAAAAGTGGGAACATTTTATGCATGATAGATTCAGGGTTCTTTAGAGGGACCTCAAGAGCTGCTTAACCAAATACCTACCGTTTGAGTGTATAAATGCTTGCTTTCACTGAGTAAAGTAACGTTAAATAAAGGCATTTAATTAAACATTTTTAAAATCAATTTGAGTGGGCTGTATAGTTATTGTTTTTGGCTTTCTAGCAAGTTTTCTCCTGTTTCCTTTCTTTTGGAAGTGGACTCCCATGCCTGGTCATAAAGGCATGGGTTCATGGCCTGGGTCAGCAAATCAGAGAATCCCATTTCCCTGGAGCTCGACCCAGCTGTGGCGAATAAAAATCCTTCTGTGGGAATCAGTCACATTTCCAAGATGGTAGGAAAGAGACGCTCTCTTTTCAAGAAGGTCGCTGAATTTGGATGGTGTAGATCTGGGGATGCCAGCAATCACTTTCTCTCTCTCTCTCTCTCTCTCTCTCTGTGTGTGTGTGTGTGTGAGAGAGAGAGAGAGAGAGAGAGAGCAAGCTAGCAATGTGCAGAATAAAACCAAGAATATATACAGGCAAAGAACTAAAAGTAGATCTACTATTCGGCCCAGCAATCCCACTACTGGGAATCTATCCAGAGGAAAAGAAGTCATTACATGAAAAAGACACATGCACACACATGTCTATAGCAGCACGATTTGCAATTGCAAAGATATGGAGCCAACCTAAGTGCCCATCAACCAACAAGTGACGAAAATGTGGTACATATGCACCATGGAATACTACTCAGCCATAAAAAGGAATGAAATAATGTCTTTTGCAGCAATTTGGATGGAACCAGAGGCCATTATTCTAAGTGAAGTAACTCAGGAATGGAAAACCAAATATTGCATGTTCTCACTTACAAGTGGGAGCTAATTTATGAGGACACAAAGGCATAAGAATGATACAATGGACTTTGGGGGCTTGGTGAGGGGAAGGTTGGGAGGGGGGTGAGGAATAAAAGACTACATATTGGGTACAGTGTACACTGCTCAGGTGATGGCTGTACTAAAATCTTAGAAATCTCCACTAAAGAACTCATTCATATAACCAAAAACCACCTGTACCCCAAAAAACTATTGAAATACAAAGAAAAATATATCGAGAGAATAAGAGACAGGCAGAGATAAGAAACGGAAAGGGAGAGGTGTGATGGAGCTGGATTCTCTGTCTCCTGAAGTCTTGTTTCTACAGGAGCTCTTCCTTTGATACTGAATAGATTTCAACTCCCTGCCTTTTAAAACCTTATTTGAGTTGGATTTCTGCCACTGGCAACCAAAAGCATCTCAAATAATGCAGCCATTGTACCTGTTCACTGAGTTGTATAATGGCCTCCGAGCAGTATGTCAGGGAAACGTGACTGTACCTTTTATTTGATTACACACTGTATTTTCTCTTTGTTTCTGAAGGTTTTTGCTCACAAAATATGTTTCCTTTTGAACAACAGAAAAGATAAAAGGGAACTCTGGTCCAAGACAGTATTTTTGCTGTTTTACTATTACTGTTGTTTGTTTTCTCATCAATATGAATAGTTTGCCATACACACACACACACACACACACACACCCCTACCTGGGTCTAGATTAAAGATTTCAAGCTCAAGTAATTACAGGAGTGAAGCAGGTCATGCCAAATGATGAGGAGGTGCAGGCATTATGGTAATGTGATAGACGGTAGAGGGACAGAAGTGAGCTGAAAGGAATATGCTGTCTAAAAGGCAGCACCATTCAAATTAAAACAACAATAGCAACCCCATGTGGGTCAAAGCAAACACATCTGTGATCCACCCTGCAGGCTGCCATTTTGCGGCTCCTGGCCTAGAGTGCATCAACTAGCCTAGCTCGCTTAGCCAGGAAGCACTGGGTTGTGAAGAACAGACTTCCATTCAAGCTAAGTCAAGGAAAGGGCCATTACCCATAAGTGTATGACAGGTAATTGCTTGAACACAAGATACAAAGTACAAGCCACGTGGGAACTGGAGTGGGGCACTGAACAGAGCCAGGAACACCCTATTTCTGATTACAGTCTCCATATTGAACTTCAGAGTCTCAAGAGAGAGTTGACTAGTTTCTGGCCAGTGAGTCAGACATCTGTTCCTTGTCTAATAGGTGGATGTTGGAGACGGAGGCAGGTAGGATGTGGCCACCTAAGCCCATGTCTCAGCAGAGGCTGTGGACAGGGGTAGAGTGGGGCTGGGCTGGGCAGACAGTTTCAGCTGTCTCACAGGGCAGGTTGGCCACTCCTACGTTATCAACACCTAAACTAGTTCAGATTAAGATTTGTTAACTTTGCATATTTTCCTTTAATTATTTTCTGATCTGATAGAGGATGTGGGACTTTTAATAGGGCGTATGTATGTGTGACTGTGTATCTACAATTCGTCGTCAGTGAACATCCTCTGGACTTGGACTGGGTCAGCTCTTACAGGAGCTTATCTCTGGCTCCTTGGTGATCATACGTCTCACTCTACAAGCCTCTTCTTATTCCACAGCAACACTCCCGCCTTGTGTTCTGCATAGATGAGTTTAAAATGTATAGTTTCTTCCACTTTCAGATTATCCTGAATATCATTATCCAGTTAATCTTCCCAAAGTACCATTGTTATATTACTCTTCTCCTGGGAACCTGCCATGGCTCCCTATCGGATTTCCTTCTTTCCTTTTTCTTTTTTTAGACAGGGTCTCACTCTGTCACTCAGGCTGGAGTGCAGTGGTGTCATCACAGCTCACTGCGGCCTCAAACTTTTGGGCTCACACAATCCTCCCACCTCAGCCTCCAGAGTAGCTGGGAACGCAGGTGTGCACCATCATGCTCAGCTAATTTTTAAATTATTTGTGGAGATGGAACCTCCCAATATCCTATAGGTTTTCTGTCCTGAAAAAATGAACTTCTCTGAATCTTGTACCCAGTTGTAAAATGCTTCAATACCAGCCCTGTAGGGCTGTGGTCAGGGCAAGTGACAATGTCTAAAAATGCCTGGAGCAGTGCCTGGCAAAGTGTAAAACAAGTGCAACAATAATAAATATTTGTTTGTGCCGCAGATCTGGGTACTGTTGCCTGAGTCTACATCATTTCCACAGAGACCCCAAGCTCCTTAAGAACATTCCTTTGCTTTCCCTGTATCCTCCACAGCTGTCTAGAGCCGCCGACCACCCAGCACGTGCTCAGTGAGGCACATGCAATGAACCTGAAATATGGTAGGCCCAGCCCTGTGGCCCTGAAACAGGTTTGAGCTCCAAAGAGTGAATTAGAGGCTGGGCGTGGTGTCTCACACCTGTAATCCCTCAAACCTGTGTGCTTGGCTTTTCTTAGGCCCTGCGGAAGCCAGTGGAGTAGAAGCCCAATGTTTCCCTACACCTACGAGTTGTCTCTGAGGCTCTTGTAATGGGCTGCAAGTTTCCTAAACCCTGTTCAGGGTGTTTCTGGGATACTTTTCATAGATTCGTTATCCCAGGATGAAGACTTAAGTACCTTATAACTCTCTTCCCCGAGACAGGACTAGGAAACTGCATGGTGGGAGATTAAATAGCCAGTGAACTGCTGACAAGCGTGAGTTTGCATCAACAAATCTCAACCTGGCCTGGCTTCCTAGATACCAGTGTGTGTTCGTTACCCTTCTTTGGTTATAAGGAGCAGAAGCGTACTCACTGGCCATAAAAGGTCCATTGCCTTCAAGCTAAAAGCTTAACTTCTTAGCACAACATTCAAGACCCTTCTGATCTGGCTTCTGCCTGTCTCATGGGTTTCATCTCCTTCTCTTCTACTCACACTCCTCCCTCACCAATGCAGTGCACACCTAACACACCTATGCACATGTGCACACTATTTGTGTATAGGCACCCTATGCTCTAACCATGTTCAACTTCTTGGAGTCCCCCAAATTTATCATATTCTTCCGTGTTTGGAGGCCTTTCTAGATTATTTTCCCCTCTGTCTTCACTCTTTTTTTTTTTTTTTTGAGAAAGAATCTTGCAGGAGAGCACTGACGTGATCTTGGCTCACTGCAACCTTCACCTCCCAGGTTCAAGCAATTCTTGTGCCTCAGCCACTTGAGTAGCTGGGATTACAGGCATACACCACCACACCCAGCTAATTTTTGTATTTTTAGTAGAGACAAGTTTTGCCATATTGGCCAGGCTGATCTGGAACTCCTGACCTCAGGTGATCCACCCATCTCGACCTCCCGAAGTGCTGGGGTTACAGATGTGAGCCACCATGCCCAGCCGCTAATTCACTCTTTGGAACTCGGTGTCATTGTTTTTTTGTTTGTTTTCGAGAGAGGGTCTTGCTCTGTCACCCAGGCTGGAGGGCAGTGGCATGATCATAGCTCACTGCAACCTCAACATTTTAGGCTCAAGCAATCCTCCCACCTCAGCCTCCCATGTAGCTGGAACTACGGGTGTGCATCACCACAGCCAGCTTATTTAAAAAATGTATTCTGTAGGGATAGGGTCTCACTATGTTGCCCAGGGTGGTCTTGAACTCCTGGGCTCAAGTGATCCTCCCACCTAGGCCTCCCAAAGTGCTGGGATTATAGGCATGCGCTACCAAACCCGGCCCCAGTGTCAAGGTTTTAATAAACCTTCCTTGGCTCTCCAGAGCTGACACGGATGCCTCCTCTCACGTGCCCTTGGCATATGGACCCACCGGCCATAGCACTCACCACACTGCTCTGTCTCTATTGCTGAACTTGTTTATACTCTTTATTGGATGGCAAACTCACTAGGGGCAAGAGCTATGTTTTATTCACCATGGTATTGTCACATTTTGTTGGAACTCAAAATTTTTTTGAATGAGTGAATTTTCCCCTAAATATGTTCCTTTTGCAGAAGCAACGCAATGAAGTGAAGAACATGAGCTTCGAATTTTGAGTCTCAGGTCTGCCACTGACTAGCTGAGTAACCTTAACCTCTTCGGGACCCGCATAGTTTATTGAGAGAAGGGACAGCTTGAAGTCCTGCTCTCTTGGCCCCAGGCTCAGCAGGACCTGTGTCCACGTAGGGTCAACCAGCAGAGGACCTAAACTGAGCTGCCTGGCTCAGGACGGCTAGTCACCAAAGAGACAGGGCAAGATTTTGCTCCTTCTTGCAGACCTCTGCGGTTTAAGCGAGACTGCTCCATATCTGCTTGTCCTTTAGGGGTTTCAAGAAGTGCTGCCTTGATTCAGTTTATTTTCTCTAATCGGCCTTTAAAAAGAACAAGGCTTAAACTCTATGGTTTGAAAAGTAGCAAAAAGAGAAAGACGTAAGAATCCGCCTACATGTCTAGACATGCCTGTATTATAGCTCTCACTCCCTACTCTATTTTTTAAAAACTTTTATTTTGAAGTAATTTTAGACCTTTCCCGCTTAAATCGTCTTCTTGATTTGGAATTGGTTTTTCATCAAAAAGTAAGTGGTGTGTGATAAATAGTGTCCCGGAGACTTTATTTTTTCTACTAATAATAAGGAATTTTCCAAGGACAGTGAGATACAGGGATCATCTACAGAACCCAGACAGGACACAGCAGAACTCACCCATTCCCATCTCCTTGGTTAATATGTCTGTTGCCAGCATGTGTTGAACTGGGGCCCAAGCAAGTGATTTCAGTTGTTGATTCAAAACTCACTGACTTTCAAGTTTAATATTGGTCTGCCTAGTTACTGTGGCCAGAAACCTTAAATAGAAAATAAAGACAAGGTGGATTATTGGTCTCCAAGTACCCCTCAAAAGCAACTTCGTCTTTGATTGGGTTTTTATGTGGATAGTCTCTTCCCATTATGATGTTCAATACCCCATGCCCTGCATGCCAGAGCTGAGTTATTGGCAGGAGGGCGCTCACTAGCCTTGGGGGATAAGCTTTTAATCATCTACAAAGAGCAGTTGGCCTTCTCTAAAAACACTTCAATAAAGCGAGATTCAGCCCTCAGTCGGCTCAGCCCTTGTCAGCTCCAGGCTTCCCTGTGCCAAAATGCATCGAAGCCAGAAACGGAGGTCAAAAAGTTGCTCAGCGTTGGCCATCTTGCTTGCCGGCTTTTTTGTTATATGCTGATTAAAATATAGGTGAATGTTGGCTAGCTTCTTTCTTGCTCCTATAAATACGGTCATGTCAGTTTTCATTCTTTTCTTCTCTGTCTGGCTTTGCCAAGACCGCTTTGCCAGAGGATGAACAGGCTGAACTCATCAGTAGAGCTGTCGGCTTACAAGAGGGATTCCCGGTGTCCCAGACGATTAGTGCTGATGATGCACATCAAGAGGATGGTGTTATGAGATCATCCGGGAGCTGGCCGGACGGATCAGGACAGTTAGGGCTGTAAACCCTTTCCTCCGGCTTGTCTGAGGGCCTCCAGCGGCAGCTGCGCGCTGTGTCCACTAGATGGCGCAGTGACACAGGCCCACACCACGGGGAGGCCCGGGAAAGCGGGGAGCGGAGGATGAACTCACGGAAGCTCTCTCTGCTGTTGGCTCTATTTCTGTAAGTCTCCACACACATGCCGTAAAAATTGTGTGGATTTTGTAAAACGCCGCTGGACAATAATTAATGGCAAGAAGCCAAAGAAATGCAAAAATAACCCTTGATTATGCAGGAGCAATGCCTTTTTTTTTTTTTTTTGACAGAGTCTCGCTCTGTCCCCAGGCTGGAGTGCAGTGGTGTGATCTCAGCTCACTGCAGCCTCCACCTCCCAGGTTCAAGCGATTCTCATGACTCATCCTCCCGTGTAGCTGGGCTTACAGGCGCCTGCCACCACGCCAGGCTAATTTTTTTGTATTTTCATTAGATACGGGGTTTTGACAAGTTGCCCAGGCTGGTCTCGAACTCCTGACCTCAGGTGATCCACCCGCCTAGGCATCCCAAAGTGCTGGGATTACAGGCGAGAGCCACCGCGCCCGGCCAGCAATGCCATTTAAAGTGGATCTAATCATCTCTGATACTTAGAAAATATATCCTAGTATTTGGCGGAAAATACATGGCTTAAACAGCATTTACGTTTTGCCTGATGCTGTCTTCCCATGCCTTATCTGCATTAACTCATTTTACCCTTATAATAACCTCTGAGGGAGGTGCTATTAATATACTAATTTACAGATAGGAAGATCCAGGTATAGAGAAGTTAAGTTACTTGCCCAAAGTCACAGGGCTAGTTAGTGCTACAGGTGAGACTCAAACCAAGGGAATTTGACTCCAAAGTCCAAGCTCTTAATGACTGTACTAAAATAGAAGTCTAGGAGCTCTGCATGGGTGAAAAAGAAGCTTTTAGCCTCTCTTATTACTAAGGAAAGAGCTTGGCTTCTAGACTTCTTCATCCCTAACATCCCCCCACTTTAATATTGCAGCATCAGGACGTCACTGAGATAAGTCAGTGTTAACCAGAATCCTCATGTTCTAGTTATGCAGCAAATGTCATCATCCCTACAGAAATAATGTCAGGAGAATATCATATTTTTGTCCATCTGTTTAAAAGAACATTTACAAAAATCTGCCTCGTGGATTCTCGTTCTGATTTTTATTTACAGATAGGAAAATTAATGTGCTAAGTCATTCGTCCACTTAAGGATACACAGGCTGTGGCTAGAGAACTTACTCCAATATTCATTCTTCCAGCTTCCATTTCTTTTTTATGTATTTTATTTTATTTTTATTTTTTGAAACAGAGTCTCATTCTGTCGCCCAGGCTGGGGTGCAGTGATGTGATCTCAGCTCACTGCAACCTCTGCCTCCTAGGTTCAAGCGATTCTGCTGCCTCAGCCTCCCGAGTAGCTGGGATTACAGGCATGTGCCACTGTGTCCGGCTAATTTTTTGTATTTTTAATAGAGATGGGCTTTACCCATGTTGGCCAGGCTGGTCTCGAACTCCTGGCCTCAAGTGATCCACCTGCCTTGGCCTTCCAAAGTGTTAGGATTACAGGCGTGAGCCACTGCACCCGGCCTTATCTTCCATTTCTTTTTTATTTTATTTTATATATATATATTTTTTTAATTTTATTATTATTATACTTTAAGTTTTAGGGTACATGTGCACAACGTGCAGGTTTGTTACATATGTATACATGTGCCATGTTGGTGTGCTGCACCCATTAACTCGTCATTTAGCATGAGGTATATTTCCTAATGCTATTCCCCCCCTCCCCCCACCCCACAACAGTCCCCAGTATGTGATGTTCCCCTTCCTGTGTCCATGTGTTCTCATTGTTCAATTCCCACCTATGAGTGAGAACATGCGGAGTTTGGTTTTTTGTCCTTGCGATAGTTTGCTGAGAATGATGGTTTCCAGTTTCATCCATGTCCCTACAAAGGACATGAACTCATCATTTTTTATGGCTGCATAGTATTCCATGGTGTATATGTGCCACATTTTCTTAATCCAGTCTATTGTTGTTGGACATTTAGGTTGGTTCCAAGTCTTTGCTATTGTGAATAGTGCCATTATAAATATACATGTGCATGTGTCTTTATAGCAGCATGATTTATAGTCCTTTGGGTATATACCCAGTAATGGGATGGCTGGGTCAAATGGTATTTCTAGTTCTAGATCCCTGAGGAATCGCCACACTGACTTCCACAATGGTTGAACTAGTTTACAGTCCCACCAACAGTGTAAAAGTGTTCCTATTTCTCCACATCCTCTCCAGGACCTGTTGTTTCTTGACTTTTTAATGATCGTCATTCTAACTGGTGTGAGATGGTATCTCATTGTTGTTTTGATTTGCATTTCTCTGATGGCCAGTAATAATGAGCATTTTTTCATGTCTTTTTTGGCTGCATAAATGTCTTCTTTTGAGAAGTGTCTGTTCATATCCTTCGCCCACTTGTTGATGGGGTTGTTTGTTTTTTTCTTGTAAATTTGTTTGAGTTCATTGTAGATTCCGGATATTAGCCCTTGGTCAGATGAGTAGGTTGCAAAAATTTTCTCCCATTCTGTAGGTTGCCCATTCACTCTGATGGTAGTTTCTTTTGCTGTGCAGAAGCTCTTTAGTTTAGTTAGATCCCATTTGTCAATTTTAGCTTTTGTTGCCATTGCTTTTGGTGTTTTAGACATGAAGTCCTTGCCCATGCCTATGTCCTGAATGGTGTTGCCTAGGTTTTCTTCTAGGGTTTTTATGGTTTTAGATCTAACATTTAAGTCTTTAATCCATCTTGAATTTTGTATAAGGTGTAAGGAAGGGATCCAGTTTCAGCTTTCTATATATGGCTAGCCAGTTTTCCCAGCACCATTTATTAAATAGGGAATCCTTTCCCCATTGCTTCTTTTTGTCAGGTTTGTCAAAGATCAGATAGTTGTAGATATGCAGCATTATTTCTGAGGGCTCTGTTCTGTTCCATTGGTCTATATCTCTGTTTTGGTACCAGTACCATGCTGTTTTGGTTACTGTAGCCTTGTAGTATAGTTTGAAGTTAGGTAGCTTGATACCTCCAGCTTTGTTCTTTTGGCTTAGGATTGACTTGGCGATGCGGGCTCTTTTTTGGTTCCACATGAACTTTAAAGTAGTTTTTTCCAATTCTGTGAGGAAAGTCATTGGTAGCTTGATGGGGATGGCGTTGAATCTATAAATTACCTTGGGCAGTATGGCCATTTTCACGATATTGATTCTTACTACCCATGAGCATGGAATGTTCTTCCATTTGTTTGTATCCTCTTTTATTTCATTGAGCAGTGGTTTGTAGTTCTCCTTGAAGAGGTCCTTCACATCCCTTGTAAGTTGGATTCCTAGGTATTTTATTCTCTTTGAAGCAATTGTGAATGGGAGTTCACTCATGATTTGGCTGTCTGTTTGTCTGTTACTGGTGTATAAGAATGCTTGTGATTTTTGTACATTGATTTTGTATCCTGAGACTTTGCTGAAGTTGCTTATCAGCTTGAGGAGATTTGGGGCTGAGACAATGGGGTTTTCTAGATATACAATCATGTCATCTGCAAACAGGGACAATTTGACTTCCTGTTTTCCTAATTGAATACCCTTTATTTCCTTCTCCTGCCTGATTGCCCTGGCCAGAACTTCCAACACTTTGTTGAATAGGAGCGGTGAGAGAGGGCATCCCTGTCTTGCACCCATTTTCAAAGGGAAAGTTTCCAGTTTTTGCCCATTCGGTATGATATTGGCTGTGCGTTTGTCATAGACAGCTCTTATTATTTTGAGATACGTCCCATCAATACCTACTTTATTGAGAGTTTTTAGCATGAAGGGTTGTTGAATTTTGTCAAAGGCCTTTTCTGCATCTATTGAGACAATCATGTGGTTTTTGTCTTTGGTTCTGTTTATATGCTGGATTACATTTATTGATTTGCGTACGTTGAACCAGCCTTGCATCCCAGGGATGAAGCCCACTTGATCATGGTGGATAAGATTTTGATGTGCTGCTGGATTCGGTTTGCCGTATTTTACTGAGGATCTTTGCATCGATGTTCATCAAGGATATTGGTCTAAAATTTTCGTTTTTGGTTGTGTCTCTGCCAGGCTTTGGTATCAGGATGATGCTGGCCTCATAAAATGAGTTAGGGAGGATTCCCTCTTTTTCTATTTTGGAATAGTTTCAGAAGGAATGGTACCAGCTCCTCTTTGTACCTCTGGTAGAATTTGGCTGTGAATCCATCTGGTCCTGGACTTTTTTTGGTTGGTAAGCTATTAATTATTGCCTCAACTTCAGAGCCTGTTACTGATCTATTCAGAGATTCAACTTCTTTCTGGTTTAGTCTTGGAAGGATGTATGTGTCGAGGAATTTATCCATTTCTTCTAGATTTTCTAGTTTATTTGCACAGAGGTGTTTATGGTATTCTCTGATGGTAGATTGTATTTCTGTGGGATCAGTGGTGATATCCCCTTTATCATTTTTTATTGAGTCTATTTGATTCTTCTCTCTTTTCTTCTTTATTAGTCTTGCTAGCGGTCTATCAATTTTGTTGGTCTTTTCAAAAAACCAGCTCCTGGATTCATTGATTTTTTGAAGGGTTTTTTTGTGTCTCTATTTCCTTCAGTTCTGCTCTGATCTTAGTTATTTCTTGCCTTCTTCTAGCTTTTGAATGTGTTTGCTCTTGCTTCTCTAGATCTTGTAATTGTGTTGTTAGCGTGTCAATTTTAGATTTTTCCTGCTTTCTCTTGTGGGCATTTAGTGCTATAAATTTCCCTCTACACACCGCTTTGAATGTGTCCCAGAGATTCTGGTATGTTGTGTCTTTGTTCTTGTTGGTTTCAAAGAACATCTTTATTTCTGCCTTCATTTCATTATTTACCCAGTAGTCATTCAGGAGCAGGTTGTTCAGTTTCCATGTAGTTGAGTGGTTTTCAGTGAGTTTCTTAATCCCGAGTTCTAGTTTGATTGCACTGTGGTCTGAGAGACAGTTTGTTATAATTTCTGTTCTTTTACATTTGCTGAGGAGAGCTTTACTTCCAACTATGTGGTCGATTTTGGAGTAGGTGTGGTGTGGTGCTGAAAGGAATGTATATTCTGTTGATTTGGGGTGGAGAGTTCTGTAGATGTCTATTAGGTCTGCTTGGTGCAGAGCTGAGTTCAATTCCTGGGTATCCTTGTTAACTTTCTGTCTCGTTGATCTGTCTAGTGTTGACAGAGGGGTGTTAAAGTCTCCCATTATTACTGTGTGGGAGTCTAAGTCTCTTTGCAGGTCACTAAGGACTTGCTTTATGAATCTGGGTGCTCCTGTGTTGGGTGCATTTATATTTAGGATAGTTAGCTCTTCTTGTTTAATTGATCCCTTTACCATTATGTAATGGTCTTCTTTGTCCCTTTTGAGCTTTGTTGGTTTAAAGTCTGTTTTATCAGAGACTAGGACTGCAACCCCTGCCTTTTTTTGTTTTCCATTTGCTTGGTAGATCTTCCTCCATCCCTTTATTTTGAGTCTATGTGTGTCTCTGCACATGAGATGGGTTTCCTGAATACAGCACACTGGTGGGTCTTGACTCTTTATCCAATTTGCCAGTCTGTGTCTTTTAATTGGAGCATTTAGCCCATTGACATTTAAAGTTAATATTGTTATGTGTGAATTTGATCCTGTCATTATGACGTTAGTTGGTTATTTTGCTCGTGCAGTTTCTTCCTAGCCTGGATGGTCTTTACTGTTTGGCATGTTTTTGCAGTGGCTGGTACCGGTTGTTCCTTTCCATGTTTAGTGCTTCCTTCAGGAGCTCTTTTAGGTCAGGCCTGGTGGTGACAAAATCTCTCAGCATTTGCTCGTCTATAAAGGATTTCATTTCTCCTTCACTTATGAAGCTTAGTTTGGCTGGATGTGAAATTCTGGGTTGAAAATTCTTTTCTTTAAGAATGTTGAATATTGGTCACCACTCTCTTCTGGCTTGTAGAGTTTCTGCCGAGAGATCAGCTGTTAGTCTGATGGGCTTCCCTTTGTGGGTAACCCAACCTTTCTCTCTGGCTGCCCTTAACATTTTTTCCTTCATTTCAACTTTGGTGAATCTGACAATTATGTGTCTTGGAGTTGCTCTTCTTGAGGAGTATCTTTATGGCATTCTCTGTATTTCCTGAATTTGAATGTTGGTCTGCCTTGCTAGATTGGGGAAGTTCTCCTGGATAATATCCTGCAGAGTGTTTTCCAACTTGGTTCCATTCTCCCCGTCACTTTCAGGCACACCAATCAGACATAGATTTGGTCTTTTCACATAGTCCCATATTTCTTGGAGGCTTTGTTCATTTCTTTTTATTCTTTTTTCTCTAAACTTCTCTTCTTGCTTCATTTCATTCATTTCATCTTCCATCGCCGATACCCTTTCTTCCAGTTGATCGCATCAGCTACTGAGGCTTCTGCATTCGTCATGTAGCTCTCGTGCCTTGGTTTTCAGCTCCATCAGGTCCTTTAAGGACTTCTCTGCATTGGTTATCCTAGTTATCCATTCATCTAATTTTTTTTCAAAGCTTTTAACTTCTTTGCCATTGGTTCAAATTTCCTCCTGTAGCTCCGAGTAGTTTGATCGTCTGAAGCCTTCTTCTCTCAACTCGTCAAAGTCATTCTCTGTCCAGCTTTGTTCCGTTGCTGGTGAGGAGCTGTGTTCCTTTGGAGGAGGAGAGGCACTCTGATTTTTAGAGTTTCCAGTTTTTCTGCTCTGTTTTTTTCCCATCTTTGTGGTTTTATCTACCTTTGGTCTTTGATGATGGTGACGTACAGATGGGTTTTTGGTATGGATGTCCTTTCTGTTTGTTAGTTTTCCTTCTAACAGACAGGACCCTCAGCTGCAGGTCTGTTGGAGTTTGCTAGAGGTCCATTCCAGACCCTGTTTGCCTGGGTATCAGCAGCGGTGGCTGCAGAACAGTGGATTTTGGTAAACTGCAAATGCTGCTGCCTGATCGTTCCTCTGGAAGTTTTGTCTCAGAGGAGTACCCGGCCATGTGAGGTGTCAGTCCGCCCCTACTGGGGGTTGCCTCCCAGTTAGGCTACTCGGGGGTCAGGGACCCACTTGAGGAGGCAGTCTACCCGTTCTCAGATCTCAAGCTGTGTGCTGGGGAACCACTACTCTCTTCAAAGCTGTCAGAGAGGGACATTTAAGTCTGCAGAGATTACTGCTGTCTTTTTGTTTGTCTATGCCCTGCCCTCAGAGGTGGAGCCTACAGAGGCAGGCAGGCCTCCTTGAGCTGTGGTGGGCTCCACCCAGTTCGAGCTTCCCGGCCGCTTTGTTTACCTAATCAAAAAACTAACTCAGCAGTGGCGGGTGCCCCTCCTCCAGCCTCGCTGCCGCCTTGTAGTTTGATCTCGGACTGCTGTGCTAGCAATGAGTGAGACTCCGTGGGCGTAGGACCCTCCGAGCCAGGTGCGGGATATAATCTCCTGGTGTGCCGTTTGATAAGCCTGCTGGAAAAGCACAGTATTAGGGTGGGATTTTCCAGGTGCCATCTGTCACCCCTTTCTTTGACTAGGAAAGGGAATTCCCTGACCCCTTGTGCTTCCCGGGTGAGGTGATGCCTCGCCCTGCTTCAGCTCATGCACGGTGTCCTGCACCTACTGTCTGGCACTCCCCAGTGAGATGAACCTCAGTTGGAAATGCAGAAATCACCCGTCTTCTGCATCACTCACGCTGGGAGCTGTAGACCGGAGATGTTCCTATTCGTCCATCTTGGCTCCTCCCCATCTTCCATTTCTTTAATGATGTCCACAGGACATACACAATGTGAGTGGCCCTGAGGATGAAGACAGCGAGGGCAGATTTGCCACTTTACACCATGCACAGTTTGATAGAGGAGGCAAACACCTCAACACATCATCAAAAGCAGTGCTTTTGGGGCTGTCCCAGTTATTTAAACAGTTCAGAGAGGGGCTGCCTCACTCTACTAGGGATCAGCCTCCACAACAGATGGGGTCCTTGGGTTGAGTCATGAAGGATTAGCTGGGACCCCCATGGGTAAACACAGGGGGAAAGAACAGGGTGTGAAAATGGTTGGAGTTTGGGATGGCTGTTGTGCTTTGGCTGGAAGAACTGCAGAAGATGAATCTCAAAAATTCATGAAGACCAGACACAAATGTCTCCATGTTTTGAGCTTTCTTCTGTAGCTGACAGAGAGCCACAGCAGGCTTTCTGAGAAGGGATTAAGTCATTAGGTTTGTGCTTAAGAAGAGGACTCTGGTCTGAAGGATGGACTGTGGGTTGGGGGGCTGTGGCTAGAATGGACACAGGGTCCAGTTAGGAGGTTTTGTGATCATCCAGATGAACTAAGACAATTAGGGTAGGGGATGCTGAGTGGGATGGAGGAAAAGAGTGTTAGGAAAATTTCAGAGATGCTATAAATAGAGACTTTATATTCACATATATATACATAAAGTATGTACATATATAATAATTCATGCAAATATATATATCCACACAATACTATTTCAGAGCCAGCTTTATCCCACAAAGGGTTTGGGATAGCAGCACAGGACTCGACAACCACCAGATAAACATAGGGACCGAGGGAGAAGAAAGCATCCAGTAGGATGCCCAGTCTTTGGCTCTTTGGCTTGGACGACTGGGTGGAAGGTGCTCCCTTAATCAATATAGGTCATGATGGAAAAGATGCAGTGCTCAAAGGGATGGCCAAAGTTGTTTGCATGTGTGTGGTCTTTTTTTTGTGTGTGTGATAGGGTCTCACGCTGTCACCCAGTCTGAAGTGCAGTGGTGCAATCATGGCTCACTGTGGCCTCGAACTCCTGGGCTCAAGCAATCCTCCCACCTCAGCCTGCTGAGTAGCTAGGTAGGATAACAGTCATGTACCACTAAGCCCAGCTAATTTTATTCTTTGTAGAGGCAAGGTTTCACCACGTTCCCAGGCTGGTCTTGAACTCCTGGGTTCAAGTGATCCTCGTGCCTCAGCCTCCCAAAGTGCTGGGATTACATGTGTGATCCACTGCGCTTGGCCCAACGTTGCATTTCAAATGGGAAGTCTGAAGTGTTGTGAACAATCAAGCAGGTATCAGGAGAAGAGCCAAGGTGGGAAATGTAGAATTTGGAACTGTCAGAATATTAGTGTAGACAGAGACTGTGAGGGTGGACGTCATTACGGACCCTGATGAAAATGTGAACCATTGAGTTGTTTCCAAATATTTGGCTGTTTAGTATCTCATAGATCTGACTGCATTTTCCCCCTTTTCATCAGAAGTTAATATCATATAGAAAAGTTTAGTGAGTAACAGTAGAACTGAGCAAAAGATCCAGTGTTTCCAGGATCCTTTTGTTCTGTCTTTTCTTGTGCTCAAAGTCCCATGCACATTTTAAACTCAAAGTTCTTCCCAAGGTAAATCCAAGAGTGGTGTGGAGGGAAAAGCCTTGAGATTTCAACCAGATTGTTGGCAGATTCTACATAAAACTCTACCTCCAGCACCCAAGTAACGCTCTGGCTTCTTGCAGAACTGGAGAGAACATGTTTTGCTGGCAGGTGAAGAAAGGGAGGGCCTCAGGCTTGCATTTATTTTAAAACTGTGTAAATGTTTAAAATATGATATGTAAACTTGCCGTCAGACCACTTTTCACTTTAAGCACCCTTGACAGTTAACCATTAGGTTTCTCTGGGGTGGAGGAAGCTCTCTGGGTGTTCTTTGGGAGAAGACAGCAAAAAGGCTGCTTTCTAGGTGGTACAAGGTTTGCCATCTGCTTTTAGCTTTGGCAAAACAAAGGAATTGAAGGCACTGTGCCAACACGTGGGTGAAATTGAATAGAAGAGGCCTTGTTCCTCCAAGGTCAGAGCTTTCACCGTGGTGACAAATAACTCCAAAATCTGTCTCCCAAGAGCAAATCCTGGTGTCTCCATCACAGCACTCAAGAGCAGCAGATGGACTACAGCTCTGCTCCAGGATGTGGGCCAATTCTGGGTCTGCTTTTCACGTCTTCTCGAATCTTCTTGTTCTGGAACTCAGGCTGCAGGAGCAGCATACAGCCATGGCAGAGAGCAGCAGTGCAAGAGGCAGAGCCACAGCACACACACTCACTTCAGGTTGCTGCTCAGGTGAGCCTGTGTCATGGCCCCCCCGTATCCCACTGGCCAAAGCAAGTCACACAGACAACCCCAAAGTCGTTGGAGGCAGGGATGTGATATGAGGAAGGGGGAAGGCGATGCTTGAGCGTAGCTGTGCTGTCTGCCACCGTTAGTCATTCATTCATTCATTCATCAAATATTTCTTGAGTGCTAACTCTGTGCTAGCACTGTATCAGAAATTGATCTATAGAAATAGACCTATCTACCCCCTGCCCTTGGGGAGCTTGCAATCTAGTATGGGACACAAATAATAGAACCAGCAATTATAATGAAGCCTGAGCCCAGTTCCAGATTCCAGATCCCTTAAAAGGGTAGTGGAGCAACATAGCACTGAATGACCACCATGAACTTTTAGGGATAAATCACTCCAGAATGTTATCATACCAAGGCCTGTAAACTTCTCTAGAACCTCTTGGTGTGTTTCTATTCACCCGTGGCCTTGGACCTGATGGCTATGTAAGAACACATGTAAAAGGTAAGTGTGAATGAATCAACATTCTTCCACTGATGGGATGGAGGATGGGGAGGGGTGGCGGAAGGCTTCTGTTCTTGAAAATTCTACTCAAGTCACTGGTGGCCTCCTGGGACTATTTATGGCCTTGTTTGCTGAAATAATGTCAAGTCTAGCATGGTACCTGCCTTGATATCTTTTATCCCACTTGCCATCTGCAAACCCAGACCCACCTGACTTCCCAGTCTGCTCATGTCCTGAATCAGTAAGGACTTAAACAGGTTCAACTCTGTTTTCGGGGGCTGAGGATCCAGTTACTCTTGGGTACTTCCCTCCTTGACTGGCTTCCACAGCCTTGAAAACTGGATTCCTGCTGCATCCCTAAGCTTTCTTTACAACTTCTCAAACTTCTGTGACACTGTTCTGACCCATCCTTCCCAGGCTTCCACCCAGTGATTCCCTGTATATCTGTTTGATCCCCAGTTCTAGGGTTATTAACCACCAGCACTCATTCAACATCTTTACAGAGTGGTATCTCTCACAAAGCTCCTCCCTGTGGGTGCCACTTCTCCTGTGGCCTGCTTGATCTCGGGACCAGGAGACAGACAGAGTGTTTTCCTTACTTCCCAGTGGTGACACACTTTGCTCCTTTGCAAGGAGAAATTCTTGGTTACATTTGTGTGGATGGCTTCACTGGTCTTCAGGGAAGCCCCTGGCAAAGGGTAGCTGCCGCTCTGCTCCACACTCACTGCTTGGTGCAACCAAACTACTGACAAGGTATTAAGGAGTGGGTTCATGCATACGATGTGCAGATGGTGGCCAGGGAGGGGATGGCTTTGAAGTAGGGCAGACCAAGGATTTCCTCCGTGACTCATTCACCTTTTCCATGAGTTCTTACACAGACATTGGGACCAAGGCCACGGGTGAATAGAAACACATCCAGAGTTCTGGAGAAGTTTGTACAGGGCTCACCGAGGCTGAAAGCAAGCCAGCCAAGTGGGGAAGCAACTCAAGTGCCCTGTCTGCAAAGCTTTACTAAGATTTATTTGGAAAGTTATGGTCTCTCCCACAACGAATCTGTAGATTGCCTTGCTCTGATTACAAGAAGAATGTTGAGGTCTTTATTAACAGTCATCATCAGATTCCTTCTCTCCTTAAGGAGATTAATTAGGTAAATTTCATTACAGTAACACCAAGTTTCTTGGAAAGAAACCATTCAACTGGAGAATGACTTTGCGTTTATATCTGGAAACAAAGCAATGTGAGTGTTTACAGTGAAGAACATGAAACGTTAGGTTTTAATAGATGTTGATGTCATTCTTGGCCTCCTGCAAATGATATAAATGACTCTGTGAAGAGGTAACACATTGTTAAATGTAACCAAAATGTGAAGAAAGAAGTGAAATGTACACACATGACGTTCAGCCCTGCCTCCCACTTCCCTCCCCTGACTTCGCCATCTGAGCTGAACCAGAAAACCATGTCTCTCCCCTGCCTTCGCCATCTGAGCTGAACCAGAAAACGGCAGCTGACATGCCCCATCTGTCAGATGTCAAAGAGAGAGATGGAGGACTCTCTCCTGTCCTGTTTAGTGGGATGATGCTCTAGAATTTCCAAAGGGAAGCCCAAATGGCCAAGGAAAGAGAGGCCAGGTTCAGACCTGGCTCTGCCACGACTTGTCTGACCTTGGACCAATCACCCTCTCTCTGGGCCTCAGTTTCCCCACATATGAGATGAGAAGTCTGAACTCACAGGCTTCCAGCAATCATCATAAAACTGTTGAGAGAAAAAGTTTCCCACCATTTGGGTAGATTGTACAATATGCAGCCATTTGACAACTACCCTTTCAGCCCCAAGGGAATATAGAAGCTTTTTTTGGTTTTGAGATGGAGTCTCGCTCTGTCACCCAGGCTGGAGTGCACTGGTGCGATCTTGGCTCACTACAGCCTCACTTCCCTGGTTCAAGTGATTCTCCTGCCTCAGCCCCTGAGTAGCTGGGATTACAGGCTCACACAACCATGCCCGGCTAATTTTTGTATTTTTAGTAGAGATGGGGTTTCACTATGTTGGCCAGGCTGGTCTCAAACTCCTGGCCTCAAGTGACCCACCTACCTCAGCCTCCCAAAGTGCTGGGATTACAGGTGTGAGTCACCGTGCCCAGCCAGAATATGGAAGCTTTGAGTCTGAGTCCTTGAACCTGCCCAGGTGGCCAATCTGTGGCTGACCTCGGTGACAGTCCAGGGCTAGGACAGTGTCGAGACTCTGCCGCTGTGCTCCACACTCACTGCTTGGTGCAACCACAGTTGCTGAGGAGGTAGTGAGGAGTGGGTTCATGGACACAATGTGCCCATGGTGGCCAGGGAGGGCATGGCTTTGAAATACGGCAGACCACAATTTCAATGACTTGTTCACATTTATCTTCTCCATGAGTTCTTACATAAACATCAGGTCCAAGGCCACGGGTGAACAGAAACACATCCAGGGCTCTGGAGGGGTTCTGTCAGCTCAGAGACAGACTGTGTCAAAGCTTGCTCTTAGGACCTGCTGCCACCACCCCGCTCTGCCCTCCGTTGGTTTTGCTAGTTTTCAGAGTGTCACCCTATGTGACTCATTCTCACACCACTGCCAGGTGGGCAGGGCAAGTGTTACATAGCATTGCTAAATGGAGCTCAAGTGTGTTAAGGAAATTGAAATTTGGACACAGCATACAATTTCTTCCATAATACTGGGGAGAGGGGCATCTCTCTGTGATCTCTCAGTACCCCTAAAGCCATTCTGCACAGCAGCCTTGGATGATTGGATGACTTTAGGAAGACTTAGGCAAGGTCCAGAGTGATCTGTGTATCTGATTTCCCCTAATAATTAATTAGTTTGTTTTTCTGTGGAGGCTTTAGGACCTGGCTAAGCTTTTAGTCATCCTCTAGATCAGGGGTCACCAAACCCTAGGCCATGGACCGGTACTGGTCTGTGGCCTGTTAGGAACTGGGCCACACAGCAGGTGAGCAGTGGGTGAGTATTACTGCCTGAACTCCACCTCCTGTCAGATCAGCAGTGGCATTAGATTCCCACAGGAGCATGAACTGTATTGTGAACTGCAAATGTGAGGGATCTAGGTTGCGTGCTCCTTATGAGAATCTAATGCCTGATGATCTGAGATGGAACAGTTTCATCCTGAAACAATCTCCCCTGTGTCTGTAGAAAAATTGTCTCCCATGAAACCAGTCCCTGGTGCCAAAAACGTTGGGGACAACTGCTCTAGGCCCCCACGTGACCTGAGTGCCAAACTGGACTTTCCATTTAAGATGTTAGAGTGTCTGTCTCTGAGGTTCCTCCTCCACCATTTCTGAGCTAAAATGTGTATGGATGGAACGTGAATAATCAGAGGCATGCTAGGACTCCACGGGCCTCTGAACTGCTTTGCTTGGGCCTGGAGAGTCCAGGAGATCCCCACAGGCTCTAAGGCATTTGGACCTTCCAAGGAAGCAGGGATGTTGGGCATTTTTGCACTGACTACACACGCCCTCAAAATACTGTGCTCTGTTCTGGACTCAACAACTTATGAGTGACAGGAAAAAGTAAGATGAAAACTCAGAGGTAAGCCACGAAGATGAAAAAGTAGATTGGTAGATGTTATTTTTGAATGAAGATGGAAAAACTAGGAAGAGACCATTTCGGAGAGAAAAAGCCGAGGGGAAGCTTGGGAATAATCTTCAAACATGTAAAGGTTATTTTACAAAAACAGGAGGCCATTGCTGTCCACGGAGAAGGGAACGAAGACAGACGTGCATGCACTCTTGGCTGGGTGGATTCAATTAGCAGGAGGAAAACTGTCCTGCCAGCTAGAATGAGTGTCTGAAAGTTGTAAAATGCCCTTCTCTGGCACCCTTCTAAGCAGGGTGGATTCTCCTCTTGCTAGTGAGTTTATAAGTTGAAGTCCCTGACAGTAGCAAAAGGGCTAGATCAGACATCCCATTAGCACTTACCCCAGCGGTTGTAATTTTTCACGGAAGACCAAATAAAATCTTTAGATTTGTAGAAAACGGCATCGAGAGAGCAAGAACATTAGAGAAAAAGGAAAATATCTGAACTGTCAGCTCCAGGAATTGTAAGCACGAGAGCTGGGATGCAGGGCCAGCACCTGGGAACATGTAAGAGCCCAGCTTTGCTTCCCTCAGCTGTTTCTGAAACTGTTTAGAAGATGGAATTAGCTGCTCCTCCAAGCTTCCAGAATTCTGTGATTGTGAGTGCTTTTTACTTAAACATTTTTAAAAAAAATTTTTATTTTTATTTTTGAATTTTCATAATTTGGTGACAGAAATTGTTTGATTTTTATTTTTTGGAGATGGAAGTCTTGCTATGTTGCCCTTGCTGGTCTCAAACTCCTGGCCTCAAGCAATCCTCCCACCTTGGCCTCTCAAGCGGCTGGGCCTACAGGCATGCACCACCACACTTGGCTATGAGTGCTTTTTAAAAAGAATGGTTTGAATTTGTCTATATAAGCTATATAGGAATGACTCATTGTCCATTTCATTGGCCACTCTGGAAGAGAAAAAAGAAGAAATAAGACTGTTTTGGTATTGAAGACCTAAACCAACAGTGAGGCTTGACTTTGCTGCCAGTTGCCTGATTTACAAAAGGATAATTGGTTTTCATGTGTGTGCATGTGTAAATAATAGATGGTACCACTCTGAGCTGTGTGTCTCATTGTAGGGTTGGCTGTTAGTACTCTTCTGATGTAAGTCACAGCAATGTGCTGTGGTGAAACGGACAATGGGCTCCATCACTATGAAACGGACAATGGACTATCTCCATCCCTAGGAACTGTGTGTTCTTGGGCAAAGCCACTTAACTTGCAGAATTCTGGTTTGCCTATCTCTAAGATGAAGTCTTTAGAATAGACCAGTGTTTCCTAAATGTCAGGCAATTGTCATTAAAGTCACATCTTTACCTTCCAACTACCACCTGTACTTTTATATTAATATTTTCTTTACATTAACTCATTTTAAAATTATATAAATTTATTTAAAAGGTAATTTTGTATCTTATCACACAAGGAATGCTACACTACTTGCCATAAGTAGAAAAGAAATGCAAAGTAAATACAATGAAAATAAAACAATGTTATTAAATTCTAGCTAGTAACTGCTGCTTGCCAAAGACTGAGCCTGAGGCCTGTGCTCTCTCTTTACTAAAAGGAGATTAAGAAGTGTTAGAAACATGTTAAAGATATATTAGTCCCAAACTGATACTTTCTCTTTGACATAATCATGAGGGTTGAAACAAACTTACAAGGCTGGCTAAATCTTTTTTAAGAAAACTTTTGTTTGGAAGTGATTTCAAATTTAGGGAAATTCGTAAGGACAATACAAAAGAACTCCTGTAGATCTTTTAGTCAGATTTACTAGTTACTAGTTCTGGCCATATTTGTTTATCATTCTCTTTTTTTTTTTTTTTTGAGACGAGTTTTGCTCTGTGGCTGAGGCTGGAGTGCAATCACACAATCTTGGCTCACTGCAACCTCTGCCTCCTGGGTTCAAGCGATTCTCTTGCCTCAGCCTCCTGAGTGTCTGGAATTACAGGCATGAGCTACCACTCCTGGCTAATTTTTTTTTTTTTTTTGTATTTTTAGTAGAGACGGGTTTCACCGTGTTGGTCAGCCTGTCTCGAACTCCTGACCTTAAAGGCTCTGCCTGCCTAGGCCTCCCAAAGTGCTGGGATTACTGGCATGAGCCACCACACCTGGCCCTCTTTCTTTCTGGATATACACTTGTAATTTATTTCTGAACTTTTAAGCAGGCTGCATATACTATGCCTTTAATAACTCAATATGTATTTCCTAATAACAAGGATATCCTCTTTTATGACCACAGTATAATTATCACGTTCAGGAAATTTAACTTTGATGTGGTACTTCTGCCTGACTGAAGTGTGTAATTCAATTTTGTCAATTGACCCAAGAACACTATTGATAGCTTTTTTTTTTTCCCCAGACCAGGAACCAGTTCAGATCATGTTTTGCATTCACTGGTGCTGTCTCTTTCGTCTTTTTAAGCCTGGAACAATTCCTCAGCCTTCCCTTGTCTCTCGTGATGTTGACATTTTTGAAGAAGGCAGGCCTAGTTACTTTATAAATTGACTCTAAATTCCTGGTTGTCTGATGTTTTATCTTGATTAGCTTCAGGAAACACTGGTATGCTTCTGATTTGCTAGTGTTTAATGCCATGTCGATGTCCCTGTGAAATCCTTTCCTGTGTGATCCTGAGAGCCACCCTACGCTTGGCTGACCCTGAAAGAGATCATCTCCATGTTACCTTTTAGTACTATCTTTCTGAAGAAATCCAAATGCTGATATTGACCAAATCACATTATCTAAAATAAATCATATCATCCACAATATTTCATGTTGTTTCTGGTGCTACCAGATATTGTACAGACAATGTAGAACTTCAAAAGAAGCTCTTTCTTTATGCCTCTGTCTACAACAAGGATCCATGATGCTTTTCATTTGGGAGTCAGGAATGGCTGGGGAGAAAGAGTAAAGAGAAAGATGCATGAGGCCAGGCACGGTGGCTCATGCCTGTAATCCCAGCACTTTGGGAGGCTGAGGCAGGCAGATCATCTGAGTTAAGGAGTTTGAGACCATCCTAGCCAACATGGTGAAACCCCATCGTCTCTACTAAAAACTACAAAAATTAGCTGGGTGTGGTGGCAGGTGCCTGTAATCCCAGCTACTCGGGAGGCTGAGGCAGGAGAATCACTTGAACCCGGGAGGTGGAGGTAGCAGTGAGCTGAAATCATGTCGCTGATCTCCAGCCTGGGCGACAGAGGGAGTCTCAAAAAAAAAAAAAAAAAAAATGCATGAATAGAGTAGGTGGTTGTAGCAATGATTTGTGCTCAAAGTGGCCTCTGTTGTGAACAGGCACGGAAAATAAATAATGGGTGAGAGATGGTCCCTGGTGAGGAACTATTTGGGTCAGAGTAGACGTCTTCATAAGCAGTTACAGAG
Source organism: Nomascus leucogenys (assembly GCF_006542625.1). Classification (NCBI taxonomy): domain Eukaryota; kingdom Metazoa; phylum Chordata; class Mammalia; order Primates; family Hylobatidae; genus Nomascus; species Nomascus leucogenys. Next base: position 34,398,029 of record NC_044396.1, read on the forward strand.
GCAGACACCAGCTGGTGGCCAAGAAGTATGACTCAAGTCTGTCACCCCATCTGCTATATGAAGAATCTTTGTAGTTAAAAAAATATATGTTTAGAGACAGAAAACCAACTCAAACTGGCATAGGTAAAAAGAATAATTTATTGGCTCATTTATTAAGCTTCAAGAATAGTGAGATCCAGGAGCTCAAATGACATAATCAGGACTGTCTCTCAGCTCTACTTTTTTCCATGCCAGCTTCTTACTCAAATAGGCTCTTTCCATTTGGATAGAAAAAATAGCCCTGTTTGGTTTACACAATTGTCACAATCTTAGGAGAGACCCTCTTGTGCCTATTGGTCTTCCAAAGTGCCCTCTGAATAACCCTCCCTGGGTCAAAAGTTTATCACCGGACCCATCGTTGTGTTTAGGAAGGGGGAATACTCTGGCCCTGCCTGCGTCCCCCACCTCTCACTCCCTGGGGAGTCAGGGCACATGACTGACAAATTCCTCAGGTGTGGGAGAGGCAGTTCCCCAGTGGAAAAGGTATTTTGTTTGTTTTTGTTTTTGAGACAGAGCCTCGCTCTATCACCCAGGCTGGAGTGCAGTGGCATGATCTCGGCTCACTGCAACCTCCATCTCCCAGGTTCAAGCAATTTTCCCACCTCAGCCTTCCAAGTAGCTAGGACTACAGACACGTGCCACCGCGCCTGGCTAATTTTTGTATTTTTAGTAGAGACAGGGTTTCACTATGTTGGCCAGGCTGGTCTCAAACTCCTGACCTCAGGTGATCTTCCTGCCTGGGCCTCCCAAAGTGCTGGGATTACAGGCATAAGCCACTGTGCCAGGCCCCAAATGGAAAAGATATTAGTCAAGGAAACAACAAACAGATATTCAGGACAGCAATGATGCAGTATGGAGGATGATTGGGTGAGTTCTCTGATGCCATATTAAGAAGGCTTGGTGCAGTGTGGCGATTAAAAGCCCAGGTTTTGGGTCTGAATCCTTGCTCTACCATTGACTAGTTCTGCTGGTACTTGGTAAATTATTACAAAATAAAAGCAGAGAGACATATTGCAATAAAGCATATCAGGAAATTATTAGAATTTTTCAGAGTTTAGAATCACTGGTTTTGAAAATTGTCATAATATTGCAAAGCAGATATCCACAGGGTTAGGAACAGAAGTTAAATTTTGATTATCGCACTTAATGGAAAATAACTTTATTTCCACATGAAGCTCTGGATGAACCAAATCTAGTACTAACAAGGAAGATAATTTTATAATTAGTTTTTCCTTGCCATTGAAGATACAATGATAGAATGTAAAAACAGGTGTCTTGAATTATATATAAATCATAAAGCTACTTTCAGTTTCCTGTATGACTTCAACAAGCTACAGGAAATGTCAGAGGAAATATTAAAACCCCACTGTATAAATTTGCATCAAAAATTACACGCAGACTCACACAAAACTGATTTGTATGAGGAGTTAAATCTTTTTAGAAAATTTCTTCTGCAAAAATTGTCAGCTCTAGATGTACTAAAATTTGTATTTCAAAAAAATTAACAAATTTATCTCAACGTTGTCAGACTATAAAATACTTCTAACAACTTAAGCAATGGTGACTTTAGAGGAAAAGCCATTCTCAAAATTAAGGATTGTTGAAAATTATTTGTGACCTTGCATTTGCCAAGAACTGACATCACTTTCAATTATACTGATTAAGAATGATGTTGCTAAAAGCAGTAAGTGATCTAATAAATGAATTTGTAGAAAAGCATGTGAGAAAAATATTATGATCAATCAAGATAACATTATTACAACATTAACGGGATAACAATATTGTTCCCCGTATTATATAAAATTGACCCTTTTTTGCAATTTATAAATTTGTTATTAATTCATTGCTATTACCCCATAGTACATTTTATAAGTAATAAAATCTTTTTAATGAATTATATTTTAATACCTTTAACTGCAGTTTTCCTCCTGCTTTTTGAATAAGGGATCCTGCATTTTCCATTTTCACAAGGCCCCGCAGATTATGTAGCTAGCACTAGTTACGTGCTATACTTTAGGTGCAAATGAAGCTGGAAAAATGCAGTTTCAGGGGATTCTACCTTGGGAAGGAGGATTTCGTAAAGCAAGAAACCAACTAGTCAGAAATGATAGACTATAAGCTCCCCACCCACCTCACTGGCTGCCAAACCACTAACCATATTTATTTTCTCTTGGTTTAGGAGATCCCAGCAAAGTTTGAAAGAGGATGAGATTCAGTGCACTAAATTCACCATTCTAAGGATCAGCCACTTCCAAAGGCTGGGGTGGTGCATCAAAGGGAAGCCAGCTGTGCCCCAGCTCCGTGAGGAGTGGTTTCCCTAGCACCATGTGGCCCCTTGGCTCCAACTCAGCTTTCTCAATGCCTCTGGGCATTTGTCTGCCTCCCAGAAGTTATTTTTGTGCATGTGTGCTCTTTGGTGATATTCCAATTCTGTTTAATGCACAGAATGGATAACTACAAATATTTACCTCTCTCAAAGCTAGGGCCCAGGAAACTCTTATTGATTTGAAAAGGTTAGTGATTTAATCTCATGCCATTTTCATGTGTCCTGCATGACTGTGAGTAGTCCCAGAATTCTCCTCTGCAAATATCCTGAAAGAAAAAGAAGAACAAATTGTTCTGAATTGAAGAATGAATTCCAACCTGTTAACCAGAAACCTCCTCTGAGAGACTTGGCAAAGATGCATCTGCTGTCAATGCTTGGATCTTTCTTTTTATGCCTCAAAGGATACCATAAACACGTGTGAGTGTGGATGGCCAGTTTCCTAAAATAAATCTCATGTCTCATTCTTGTCCAGAGGCTGGCCATCAAGCTCCCTGAGAAAACATGGTGGTTAAAAAGGAAGAATGGCCAGTCTTGTACCCCTAGAAAGAGACTACTGAAACACAATTTTTAATGTTTTAGAGATCACCGATACCAAGTCCTTCTGTTTAGAGATAAGAACCCTGTGCCCGTGAGGCTGCTTGTTGGTTAGAGGATGAGTTGTGGACTCCTGGGTCCTGATCCAGGGCTTATCTGTTTCTCTTCCGCACCGTCCCGCCATTGCCAAAACAAAGGAAGCAGGTGTCCAAGGGTCATCTAATGGATTTAGAGTACCTGTTTATCCCAGGAAGGGGAGACTTCTGGGCCTCCCACAGCAGGGGGCATAAAGGAGGAAAAGTCAAGACTAGAATACTGCTGTTCAGATTTGCAACTGAAATACTGGGGCCAGGTGGAACAGAAACAGGGATTAGAAAATTGCTTCAGATTGGGATTGAGAAGATAAGAAAGTGAGTTTGTATGCCATATTTGTGGGAGAGGAGGAAGGAAAAGGCACCTGACTTTGACATCCCAAGAAATCTGTGTGTGCGTGTGTGAGAGAGAGCGTGTGTTAGTGTGAGTGTGTGTGTGAGCATGTGTGTGTAGGCATATTTGAGTGTGTGAGCATGTGTGTGTGAGTGTGTGTATGTGCATGTGTGAGTGTGTTCAAGAGTGATGGTTGTGAGACCACAAAGCTGCCGTGGAGTCCCAGCTCCACTGCTGACTGGCTGTGTGCTCTGGGCAAGTCAAATCAAGTCATCTCTTTATGCCTTAGATTCCTTAGTTATAAAGTAGGGAGAATTGTCAAAGTCACTTAATAGAAATGTGAGGATTAAATGAGATTATCTATGCAATGTGCTTGGAATATTGCCTGGCACATGGTAAGTGCTCCATAAATGTGTGCTGTTATTATCACATCAGGTAGCATCTATGGCCTAGACTTTTCAGGCTGTTAGTGTACTGTGACCCCTGTCTACCAGGTACACTTCTCACCTGCTGTACAGAGATGTAACATCCACCCATCCAGATTGCATGTCAACACAACCATGTTTAGAAAGGGACAAGCTCACCTCCCAGCCCACTCCTCCATGTGGGGATGCCCACCTCCCTCACCCACCTCGGACCTGCCTCCAACAATGGTTGGCAGGGTCAGAGGTCCATGGACTGTGGCTCGTATCCCAGTCCCTAAATGAAGACATTGTCTCCTTTCAGTCAGGAGAGTTGTGTCTGCATTTACCTGTGAAATAAGTGAGATCTTAGGATTTATTCCTTATAGCAGATTTTTAATAAAAAATACCTTTTGCTTGACTAGAGCAACAATGCCATATTGAATTGATTTTTGTCCACCTGCAGCCTGGGGAGACCAACCTTGGTCCTTGTTTCTTCTTTCTCACGACTTTATGGGCCTCCTGGGTTTCCTGGCTTTTTTATACTGGTGACTATAGCTACTGAAATGTCTTTACTACTTTCTTTTCTTGCTGAACTGACTGGGTACCTGGAATCCTGCCCTTCTGAGGCTCCAGAGGGAGGCAGAACAGCAGAGGGTTAGAGTATCTGAGACTCTGTGGCTTCAGGAGAGATTCTAGCCTGAGGCAAGGGTAGAGTTAATCAATAAAACAAGAAACCCTGAAGGGGACAAAAGCCCACATCCAAAGATGGGAGAGAAGTGCATGGTGGCTGGAGGTGCCAGATGCTAGCCTCATGGGCTGAGCCACAGGGGCCCCTGGCTGGCTGTAGCTCAGAATGAAGAGCTGCTTCCACTGATACCTGCTTGGACTGAAGTGATGGAGGCCTTCCAGTGGGGGCCCTATCCTCAGGCAGCCCCCAGAGGTCCACATTGCTGGTCCCAAAGGACTCTTGATTCTCACTGACCACTGCTCAGTGAAGGGCAACACCACTGGGGTGAACTGGGTGTCCTCAGGGGTTCCTGGGCTGTGGGCAACTGTCTGGTAGATCTAAATAGATTGGTGGACCAGACACAGTGGCTCACACCTGTAATCCCAGCACTTTGGGAGGCTCAGATCACTTGAGCCTAGGAGTTTGAGACCAGCCTGGGCAACATGGTGAAACCCCATCTCTACAAAAACTACAAAAATTAGTTGGGCATGGTGGTGTGCATCTGTAACCCCAGCTACATGGGAGGCTAAGGGGGGATGATGGCTTGGGCCTAGGCAGCGGAGGTTGCAGTGAGCCAAGGTCGTACTACTGCACCCCAGCCTGGGTGACAGAGCAAGACCCTGTCTCAGAAATAAATAAATACATAAAACAAAAAGATTTGTATTTAAAAATTAAAAAAATTAGATGAGTGGCATAGGGTTTGGAGCAGCTGTGGTGGCTGGGGCCTGACCTCATTGTGAGATGTACAGTGGAAAACTGAGGTTGCTGGCCATGTCCCAGGCGAAGGAACCCTGACTGTAGATCTGAGTTGATAACTTTATAATATTGTTCTCTATCCTCTTAGCAATTCACTTCCTTACTCACCTATCTACTCATTCCAACACCTGCTGAACGTCTACCATGAGGCAGACACTTTGCTGAGCAACAGAGAAATGGAGAAAAGAACAGAGCCCTGTCCTCAGTCAGGTCTGCTAGGAAGAAATCTCAAGAAAAATCCTCAGTGCTTAGAAAATTGCAGATTAATTTCATGTGTCAACTTGGCTGGGCCACAGTACCCACATATTTCGTCAAACATTATACTAGTTGTTTCTATGGAGTTATTTTTTAGATGATGTTAACACTTAACATCAGTAGACTTTTAGTAAAGCAAATGCCTCTCCATAATGTGGGTGAGCCTTACCCAGTCAGTTGAAAGCCTTAACAGGAAAGACTGAGCTTCCCTGAATAAGAGGGAATTCTGCCAGCAGATTGCCCTTGGCCTGGAACTGCAGCTCTTCCCTGGGTTGCTAGCTTGCCAGCCTGCCTTGCCCAGTTTGACTTCCCAGCCTCCATAATTGCAAGAGCCAATTCCCTAAAATTCCATAAAATAATCTCTCTCTCCCTCTCTTTCTCTGTCTACACACACACCCACACACACACACACACACCCACACACCCTATTAGTTCTGTTTCTCTAGAAAACCCCAACTAATACAGGAATACAGTCTCTGTTATATTCCTCTCCTGATGACTTTTGCATTTTATTAAACAAGTTTGGCATGAACCCGGGAGACGGAGCTTTCAGTGAGCTGAGATCGCACCACTGCACTCCAGCCTGGGAGACAAAGTGAGACTCTGTCTAAAAAAAAAAAAACCAAAACCAAAAACCAAAAACAAAACAAGTTTTTTTTTTTTTCCCCAAAGATGAAATACACATTGTGGAAAACATAGAATATACAAACAAATAGGCCGGGTGTGGTGGCTCATGCCTGTAATCTCAGCACTTTGAGAGGCCAAGGTGGGAGGATCACTTGAGGTCAGGAGTTCAAGACCAGGGCAACCAGTTCAAGACCTGGGCAACATGGTGAAATCCCATCTCTACTAAAAATACAAAAATTAGCCAGATGCAGTGACACATGCCTGTAGTCCCAGCTACTCGGGAGGCTGAGGTGGGAGAATCATTTGAACCTGGGAGGTAGAGGTTACAGTGAGCCGGGATTGCTCCGCTGCACTCTAGCCTGAGCAACAGAGAAAGACTCTGTTTCAAAAAAAAAAAAAAAAAAGAAAAAAGAAAGAAAATACAAACAAATAGGACAAAATAGCCTGTAAACATCCTGCTGGGTGTGCCTTTTTTTTTCCTATGCAAATATAGACATGTATACTCAACAACAAAATTTGGATCATGAAGCTTTATTCTGTCTTTTTTCAAAAACATTAATCATGAGCACTTAAAAAATCTCATTGAAATTGTATGGAAAGATGTTTAGGGCCTGCCCACTCATCTGTTTTTGTTGGAAATTTAGGTTTCTTCCTATTTTCTGTTATTATAAATAGCTCTGCAATGAAAGTTTTTCTACATAAATCTCTGTCTGCCTCTCGGATTATTTCCTTAGGGAAGATTCCTGGGAGGGAAATTACTGAGAATGTTTGCCTCATAAATGAGAGAATTATGAAAAATGGAAGGGGAAAATGCAATAAATTGAATGAACTGGGCTTCTTGACTCATTTTAATGGAGAAAATAAGAAACACCTGACCTCCTCCAGGGCTGAAATCATGGTCATTAGTGTTATTTAGGGAGACAGTTGGGTATGGTAGAAAGAAGCCGACTAGGAGCCAGAGCTTGGGTTCTGGGCCTGCTTTGCTTCTCTGTACAGCCAGGAGCCCCATGTTTTGCTTCCAGTTTCTTCATCTATAGAGAGGAGATATAGTAACGACCCTGCCTACTTTGCAAGAGGTTGCGAGGGCCATGGATGCAATTGGTGTGAATGACCCCTCTCACCCACCTGGCCTTTCCTCCCTCTTCCAGAACAAGCAGAACGCTGCTGCTTCTGGGAAGTCTGTTTGGACTTTCTGAGGATAAATCAGTAGCCTCTTCTCTAACATTCTCCAACCTCTTTTCTATAGCGTATATAACGTGGCATTAAAATAACCACTTCACACTTCTATTCCTCTAGCTGGCCTGCGAGTCTGAGTCTTATTCATCTTTTCTCCCCACTGATGCTTAGTATAGCATCGGGCATGCCAGAGATGCCCTATTCACATTGACTAAAATAAATAGTAAAGAGCTAAATGAGCATCATTCACAGGCATTTATTAAGCACCAACAGTGTGTCTCTGAACTCAAAGCACTCACTCGACCGAAGAACAATTATCACATTTGCTGAGTGCCCAATCAGTTGTGTGGATGCTCAGCGCTGCAGGAACTTGGGCAGAGGGAAGCCATCACCAAGGGCCCAAGTGGCCAAGAAGTCTTCTCAGACCAGACCTAGGCCTCTGAGAAACACTGGCCTTGGATGAAGAGAGAATACACAGAGGTTACCCCCCAGAAAAGGGAATAGCATGAGCAAAGGTCATCCAGTGGTGTAATATGTGGTCTGGTATACAGTAGGGGCCTCATAAATACTTGCTGAGTGAGTAAAGAAGAGCACAGTGCAGTGCATCACATTTTCTGAGAACACAATGGCCTTTTTGCACCTTCCCAAAGAGACTGTCTGTTCTATCAATGCAAAAATGACATGTCATCCAATAAATAGGAATGAAGTGTCTAATCACCTCATCAGTTTCCAAATACAGGTACAAACACTGTCCAGCTAAATTTCCTCAGTGCTGCTCACAAAATTACAGGTCCATGTAGCTGTGCACACTCCTCCACTGCCTCCTGTGACCTCCCTGGGTCTGCAGCAGATCTGTGAGGAGCAACTGGCTACTCTATCAGCTTCTGTTGACAGCTTCCACGAGCAAGTGACATGAAACTGAGGTGTCGTCCAGCCTGATTCACAGTTCCTGTAGACAGATTTTTTTTCTTTTTTGAGACGGAGTCTGGCTTTATTGCCCAGGCTGGAGTGCAGTGGCCTGATCTTGCCTCACTGAAATCTCTGCCTCCCGAGTTCAAGTGATTCTCCTGCCTCAGCCTCCCAAGTAGCTGGGATTACAGGTGTGCACTACCATGCCCAATTAATTTTTGTATTTTTAGTAGAGACAGGGTTTCGCCATGTTGGCCAGGCTGGCCTCGAACTCCTGACCTCAAGCGATCTGCCCACCTCGGCCTCCCGAAGTGCTGGGATTATAGGTGTGAGCCAATTTTTTTTTTTTTTTAAGCCGCTCTGTCCATTCTGTTCTGGCTGACGTGGCCTAGCCTTTTATTTGTGTCAGTCATGTTGCTTGCCAAAAATCAGAAATTGTAGGTGTTTATCACAAAATCATCAGTAAATTGCCAAGTAATCATGTTGGACAATGTATTTTATCTCTTGGCATCTAACTTTAGGTAAAAGGTTCAAATTTGTCTTGGAAATGGATGTCAGTAGACTGATGTTTTTCAGGTAAAATTAATTTCAGCTGTGAATAACACAGACCCTCTCCTCACCCCTTCTAAAAGGTAAACAAGGTAGTTGCTTAATTCTTTCACACATATAAGAATCCAGAACTAGGTGGTGGAGGGTATGTGTTGACTTCGTTGTCATCAGGGATACAAAGCTCCTCTTGCCTCACTGTCATCCATCCCTAGTGAGGCAGGAGAATAGGGTCTGTAGGTAGGGAACCTAAGGCCGTTTCAAGCTGACTTCCTAGAACTAAATCAAAAGGAAAACCCCAAATTTTCACGCCCAAGTAACAAAAGGACCAGAAGCTACTCCCTTTGCAACACCCCCCTTTTCTGTGTAGCATAGGAAAAATTAAAAGTACCTCTGATTTGTCCCCTCCCACAACCAATCAGGCTGGTCACAGGCCAAGTCTTCATTTGCATAGGCATATAACTTTGTAACTTCACTTCAACCTCTGATTGGCCACGTTCCACATCAATCAGATGTTTGCATAGGGTGTAATTTTGTAACTTTGCTTCAGCCTCTGATTGGTCCCCTCCCACAAGCAATCAGATTGATGGTGGGCCACTACTTCATTTACATAGGGTATACACCAAGTAACCAATGTGAGTGCATTTTGTTCAATTCTTTGTTCAAGACTCCAAGAACCTGGACACCCTCCACTGGTAACACTAGGACTTGGCCTGCTTCTTCATGTCCAAGGTTAGCCATTTCAACCACTTCCCAAACAGCAGGGTGGAAGAAGTGAAGGGGGAGGGGTGCAACTCCTCCCTTTTACAAAACTTTCTGGAAATCCCACACATCCCTCCTGCTTACATCTCATTGGCCAGAACATAGTCAGATGGCCACACCTAGCTGTGAAAGAAAATAGGAAATGCTGGGTATTGTATTGCTGTAGCTGGGTATTGCTATCCCCATCTAAAAACTAGAGCTCAGTTAATTTGATAGAGGAGAGGATGGATATTTAATGGACAACTAATAATCTCTGCCTCAAACTTCATTGCAGCTATCATAATCTTTGACTCACTTCAGAAAGCAAAGCAATGATATGAATAAATGAAAGAAACATGCCAAAATATCATGCTTGGGAAAAAAATGCAACTTGTTTTCTGAATCCCAGGCTCTAAAATTTCAGAGATATTTAATCAAAAGTTTATAGCCCAATTTAGGGCACTGATGTGTCTAACACTCTAGCCAAATATATATGTGTGTGTGTGTGTGTGTGTGTATTTATGAAATATAAAATGTATTTGTTTATTTAAATTGTTAGAATGCCAACTAACAGTTGAATAAGACACCTTATGCTTTGAAAATTTGACAAATCATTGTCAAATAGTTATATTTTTTCAGTGTCCATCATTTTAACATTATTTATTGTGAAATATACATGCAAGAAAGTTCAGAAAGCATTTAAATAGAGCTTTAGAGTGCCTCTTTGTCATTATTTAGCTTGATCCTCTGGACAGCTCTGTGAGGAGGGAATGGGAGACATCACATTTTTTAAGTGAGGAAGCACAGAAGGGAGATGACTTTCACGAGTTTCGAAGACAGAGGTGGATTCAGAGCTTGAACCCATGTCTTCTGCCTTGGAGCCCTTCGCGTGTTTACCACATGGTGCCAGAGACTAGAAATTCCATGAAATCTGTCAGAGATAGAAAGAGGCGGCACAACTTTCTGGAAAATTATTGGTAAGTAAAAGTGAACAGAGAGGACTAGTAGTCGCTGTTCATATTGAAACATAAGATATCCCAGAGCTGTGCAGTCGATGCATCGTGAATTACCACTTGACATAAACAGTGTCTTAGTGCAAGGAACATTGCAAAGCAGCTCTCACAGATTTAAGATTTTACTATAAATGAAATAAAGGGGGAAAGAAGGACATATCTTTGGCAACCCTTTCTCCTTGTCACTATTTTTGGTTCCTCATCTGAAGAAAGTTTGAAAGATTTCCTTGTAAGGACAAAAGAAAAAAATCATGCCATGGCCTCGTGACCTCAATAGAAACAGTCATGAGTGAATGAATATTTCTCTTCTCTAGCACTTGGGAAGAATTGGTGGCAGACTGTAAATCCTTCCCACCCACCCAAATGGCATAAACGAATGAAATCAGCTCAGCGATCTCAAAAGGCCGTCTCTGGGACTGATTAATCTCAGCATTTCAGATACAGAATGCCCCCGGGATTTGAATAAGAGTGCACCCAAAGAAGAAGGCAGCCTTTTCTTCCTTAAGTAGGCATTGGATCCGAGCCCTTAGAAGAGATGTTTGGTGATATGTATTTGGTTTTCATAAACCCTTTCATCTATGGAATTTCTTCCAGATGGAGGAAAGAGGGGAAGCAATAAAGCGAATGTCTCCCTCCCGTGTTTTTGCAGATTAGTTGTAATCGTGTGAACAAGTCGCTGAACAGTGAGAATAAGTATAGTCTTTCTCTCACACAGGAGTCAACTGATCCAGCTCATTTATTTATTAAACACACTTACATAATGCTTATTGAGTGCCAGGTAAGGACTTTACAGATAGTAACTCATGTAATGCTCCTACAACCCTCTGAGGGAGGTATTATTTACAAGAAAGGAAACTGAAACACTCAAAGTTTAATTAACTGGCCCAAGTCAAAGAGCTTGTAAGTGGAACCAGGCAGGGACCACACCCTGAACCACCATGTATTCTGTCTCTCATCTTCCTGTACAGGGAAGTCCAGGAAGAATGTCTATCTGAAGACAAAGTCACTTGGGAGCAGGGATTATGTATTTATTAGTTTCAGTGCCTTATACATAATACATATACAAATATATGTATATAGTATATGGTGTAGAAAACTTATGCTTGTCTGAAAAAAGGAAGGAAAGAAAATAGGAAGAAGGGAGGCAGGGAGGGAAGGAAGGGAGGGAGGAAAAATGGAGGGAGAATCATTATATACCAGGAAGGAAGGAAAAAACGGAAGGAAGGAAGGAAGGAAGGAAGGAAGGAGAAAGGAAAGGAAAGGAGGGAGCAAGGGAGGGAGGGAGGGAGGGAGGAAAAAATGGAGGGAGAATCATTATAAACCAGAAAGAGAATCCTGGTTTGGACATTCTCTCAAAGGCTGCTGAAGATGAAGCTATGCTCAGTGTCTTCATTTCTTTAAACCGGGAGGAAGGATTGTCACAACCAACCTGCCTTCACTATAAGTTGTTTATACATATAAGTCAAATTAAATAATGTATGTCAAAGCACTTTTAAAAATTCTGGTATATATGCTCAAGTATTTTTGTAATTACTATAATCAAGCCAGCTTACCAGTTTTTGCTTTTGATTTTTCCTTATCCCACCTTGCTTTGACTTTCAGGTAGAAAAAAAAACACTAGAACTGAAATCCTCATGTTCTCCAAAAGTCATTAGAACTAGCTGCTAATCTTTTTTCCTTTAGCTGAACATTCCAAATATTATATCACTTCCCCAAACACAAAACATTCATTATTATAATGACACCTTCACAAAGGAAACATTTTCTGAATGGCATTCACGCAAAATCTTAAAGTATACTCATCTTCAAGGCTTCGAAATGTTGGATTGGCTCACAATTGTTCAGCCCTTCTGTTTATCACAAAGGTAGGGGTGATCATCTTCTGATTATCTGTATCTACAGCAGCAGAGTCTTCCCTACAGGAAGCTTTATTCTCTTTAGGCCTCTTCCTGTCAGTCAGCCGTCAATCACAGAGCAGGGCTCATCGCCTTTGAGGTGTCTGCTTTCTCTCTTTTTCCTTTTCGTAGAAGAGTTTCAAGGGCAGACATCGGGGCCCTGTCAGAGGAGGATTGGGACTGAGGGATGGGGTATCTGAGTTTACAAAATCTTAATTTTTGTATTAAGACAATCTCACTCTGTTGTCCAGGCCCCTGCAGTGGCACGATCTCGGCTCACTGCAGCCTCCTGGGCTCAAGTGATCCTCCCACCTCAGTCTCCTGAGTAGCTGGGACTACAGGTGTGCACCACCATGCCTGGCTAATGTTTCTATTTTTATGGAGACTGGGTTTTGCCATGTTGCCCAGGCTGGTCTTGAACTCCTGGGCTCAAGCGATCTGCCTGCCACAGCCTTCAATACTACTGAGACTACAGGCACGAGCCACTGTGCCTGGCCTGAGTCTATGAAATCTTTAGCTTCAGATTTGTTTGTCTATTTGCTCATCTGGACATCCCACAGGCATTTCCAACCCACCGTGTCCAAATCTTTTTTAACATTATATTTGATTGTAGATTTAGGGGGTACACGTGTAGGTTTGTTACCATTATATTTGATTGTAGATTTAGGGGGTACATGTGTAGGTTTGTTACCATTATATTTGATTGTAGATTTAGGGGGTACATGTGTAGGTTTGTTACCATTATATTTGATTGTAGATTTAGGGGGTACATGTGTAGGTTTGTTACATGGGTATGTTGTGTAATGCAGGGGTTTGGGTATCTGGTGAATCCATCACCTGAATAGTGAACGTTGTACCCAGTAGGTAATTTTTCAACCTTTGTCTCCCTTTCACCCTCCCCGCTTTTGGAGTCCTCACTGTCTATTATTTCCATCTTTATGACCAAGGTACCCATTGTTTAGCTCCCACTTACAATTGAGAACATGTGGCATTTGATTTTCTGTTTCTGACTTATTTCACTTAGGATAATGGCCTCCAGCTTCATCCATGTTGCTGAGAAGGACACGATTTCAGTTTTTATGGCTGTGTTTATTCCATGGTACATATGTACCACATTTTCTTTATATAATCCACCATTCATGGTCATTGTGTCCAAATCTGAGCCCACCATCATGAAACTTCTTCTCTTCCTCTGTCCCCATTTCAGTGACTGGTACTACCGTCCGCCAAGCCCTGGAGTCGCTGTGGCCCTTCTCTCTCCCTCACACCCACAGTCACCAAGTCCCCCTGATTCTGCCTCCTCAGTGCATCCATCTTGGTTTGCTTTCAATTCGCCTTCCATATTGTGGCTAGAGGGATCTTCTGAAACTAATTTGTTCATTATTACTCCTCTGTTTAAACAGTTTCAGGGGCTTATTCTGGCATGGCACAGAGCCCTAACTGCTAGCCTGGCAGAAAAGTCTCCTAGTGACCTGTTCCCTGCCCATCCTGAGAAACCTCAGCTCCTCCCGCTTCCTGGCACACACCTGCACTTAGCCACACTGGCTGCGTTCAACTGCAAATACCTCTCCCTCCTTTTTCCACCCAAGTTCTCTGCGACCTGGGATACTCAGCTCAAACATCCTGTCTCCCCAGCCTGCTGCCCAGGTCCTCCCTGCTGCTGCCATAGAGACCCAAGTGAAGCCCTTGCCATGTCGTATGCTGTTAGTTTCCCTTTATCTATTCAGAAGATCTTCAGGGACAGGAGCTGCTTGTTTATCTTTGTATTTCCAAACCTAGAATAGAGTATTGCACCAAATACATGTGCCAACAATGTTACTGAATGAATAAATGTATTCTAATATTAACTGTCTACTGTCTACAGACTCAGCCAGTGCCACTCTGCAGGGCACACTGAATCCCACACAACATAGCCTCTGATCAGGACACCCACTTTACACAAAGGGAGTGTGGGTGGGAGCCCAGGGCCATGGAATCCACTGAACATATCACAAATTGTACCATCTAGAAGTGACCACCTCATCATGGAACACAAGAGCAGCCTACTGGATACACAGACACAGCTGAAGATTACACCGAGAAGCAATTCTCTGAAAGGATAGGAGTGTCCTCAGACACCTCTCTATGACGCTGTGTAGAAAGAATACACAAGTGTGGGAACAAAGGGGTGGAAGTGGGAGTGCCTGCACTTACTATCACTTCCAGTGATCCACTGGGGGACTTGGCACTTCTCACCTCCTCAACTCTGGGCTCTGCAGTGGATGTTCTCTTCCCTTAAAGGGACACACTCTTGCCAAGGGACCCAGACAGGGCCCCACTGCACTGCAAGCTGCAGCTGCCTCTGGGACATGTTAGACTCCTTGTGTCCAGGGACCAACAGACAAGAGAAGGAATCACCATCTTTGCAGGTACAATTGCCCCTGGCACACAGGAGGGGGTAGGGTCACTTTTGTACCTTGAAGCAGAGAAGAAGACATGTGGGCCCCAGATGCTCCACTGAGCACTCCCTGTGCTCACTTTGGCAGCTGACTTTGGTTTGGGCACTCCCCATTGGCCTGGCTGAAATGATTGTAGAATTGTGCTGCTGTCCAGGATGCTTTCTGGTCAATTTTTCTTCCTTCCTGCTCTCCTTTCACAGGTGTAATCCTTGCATTGCAGTTTGGGTTTTTTTTTTTTTTTTTTTTTTTTTTTTTGAGATGGGGTCTCCCTCTGTCACCCAGGCTGGAGTGCAGTGGAGTGATCTTGGCTCACTGCAATCTCCACCTCCTGGGCTCAAGCAATTCTCCTGCCTCAGCCTCCCAAGAAGCTGGGACTACAGGTGTGCATCACCATGCCTGGCTAATTTTTGTATTTTTTGTGGAGATGGGGTTTCCCCATGTGGCCCAGGCTGGTCTGGAACTCCTGAGCTCAAACAATCCACTCGCCTTGGCCTCCCAAAACGCTGGGATTACATGCGTGAGCCACTGCCCCAGCTGTTCTCTTTATTTTTAACAGGCATTTCCCCTAATAAGTCTGTTGCACTTCTAATCCCATCTGGCCAGCTGCTTCTCAGAGGACCAAGACTGCACAAGATGCAGTCCTTCTCATGGGCATCTGCTTTTTAAGAGATTTCCTAGAGCAAGCACTCTTTAATAAAATAAGTTAATGCCAAATGGTGGAATTGTAGGCCTGGTGGCAGGCATTTGGGAGTGACTTTCACATGCTCTAGTGCTGGTGACTAAGCTTATTCCTAAGGCTGGCTGGGCTGGAGCACCTTCTCCCTCAGCAGATGTGCTTGGCTTCTGGTTGGCTTCTTCTTGTAGCCTGGTTGGCTACAGGTCATGTCAGGCTTTGGAATCAGACATATGGGCGATTCGTATCTTGGACCTGTGGAACCTTACCCCCTGGTAAAATAGGAGCAGTAACACTCATTAGGTTACTGGGGGGATTCATATAGAAAATAAATGTAAAGTGTGTAGCATACAGTAAGTGCCCAATAAAGTGTAGGTAATCATACATTATTCTTACTCTTAAACCTAGGAGACATCTCAAAGACACCTTTAAAATCTACTAATTCTAGGAGAGAATGGTGAGGCTAATCCTTTTTTTCTACTAAAGAGCTGAGTTTTTAGAAATGCAGCTGGCTTTTGTTTATTTTTTTTAAGGCCATTTCCAACTGAATAGCTTATCATTGGTATAACTGTGGCTGTTCATCAAATGGACATAAACACACAGCAAGAAGTCTGCCCATCTCCCTTTTGGTGTCTGGGCTCACTGTAGCACAGGTCAGTCATGCCACCCATCTACCAAACTGTCTTAGTCTGTTTGGGCTGCTGTAATAAATTAGTGCAGACTGGGTCACTTATCAATAGAAATGTACTGCTTATATTTCTGAAGGCTGGGAAGTCCAAGGTCAAGGCACCAGCAGATTCTATGTCTGATGAGGGTCTGCTCTTTAAAAATGGGGCCTTGTTGCTGTGTCCTCACAGGAAGGAAGATGGAAAAGGCAAGCAGGTCCTCTAAAGCTGCCCTGTTTTTTTTGACAAAAAGAAATTGTATTGTATATCTAAGAAAGGACTTGTAAACAAAATACATAAAGAACAATTAAAACTCAAGGAGGCAACCCAGTAATATGGGCAAAAGATTTGAAATGATGTTTCACAAAAAAGATATAAGAATCACCAAAAAGCACAGGAGAGTATGCTCAGAAATATTAAGTCATCAGGAAAATGCAAATAAAACCACAATGAGATACCACTTTCACACAGTAAAATGGCTTAAATTCAAATACCAAGCAATACCCAGTGTTGCTGTGGACGTGGTGCAGATGAATCTCTTGTATGTTGTTGTTGTGCATATAATATGCAGTCACCTGATTTGAAAACAACAGGTTTCTTGTGAAGTTGATCACAAACTTATGAGATGATTCTGCAGTTCCATTCTGAGGTATCTACCCAAGAGAAATGGAAATAAATGTTCTTAAAAATTCTAGTCCAGGCTGGGTGCAGTGGTTCACACCTGTAATCCCAGCATTTGGGAGGCTGAGGTGGGTGGATCACCTGAGGTCAGGAGTTCGAGACCAGCCTGGCCAACATGGTGAAAACCCAAATCTACTAAAAATAAAAAATAAAAAGTAAACTAGTCAGGCATGGTGGTGCAAGCATGTAATCCCAGCTACTCGGGAGGCTGAGGCAGAAGAATTGCTTGAACCTGGAAGGCGGAGGTTGCAGTGAGCTGAAATCATGCCACTACACTCCAGTCTGGATGACAGAGCAAGACTCTGTCTCAAAAAAAAAAAAAAAAAAAAAAAAATTCTAGTCCAATAACATTCAAAAGAGATTTACTTAGCCAAAAAATCCTAAACAACCCTTTTGTCAATCAAGAGGAGAATAAATAAATTGTGGTATGTTCAGACCAAAACCTCTACTCAACTATAAAAAGGAAACTGCTGATGCATGCAGTGTGAGTGAATCTCACATTGTGCTCAGTGAGACGTGTTAAACACAAAAGGGCACATACTGTGTGATTTTAATTATATGAAATTCTAGAACAGGCAAGGTTAACCTATAGAGAGAGCAATCAGATGAGTGGTTGCCTGGAGTGTGGAGTGAAAGGGAGATTGACTGTAAAGGGGAGTGAAGGAGGTGAAAATGTTTTATACCTTTGTCAAAAGTCATCTACTTGATATTTCAAATATGTAGAACTTATTGTATGTAAATTATGTCTCAATAAGTCGGTTTATAAAAACTTGTGTGCTTTTTAAAAAAATTATTTTAAGTCCCATGATACATGTGCAGGATGTGCAGGTTTGTTACATAGGTAAATGTATGCCATGGTGGTTTGCTGCACCTATCCCTTAGGTATAAAGCCCATTATGCATTAGGTATTTATCCTGATGCTCTCCCTCTCCCACCCCACCCCCACCAACAGGACCCAGTGTGTATTGTTTCCATCCCTGGGTCCATGTGTTCTCATTGTTCAGCTCCCACTTATAAGTGAGAACATGCAGTGTTTGGTTTTCTGTTCCTGTGTTAGTTTGCTGAGGGTAATGGCTTCCACCTCCATCCATGTCTCTGCAAAGGACATGATCTCATTTTTTGTTATGGCTGCATAGTATTCCATGGTGTACGTGTACCACATTTTCTTTATCCAGTCTACCATTGATGGCTATTTGGGTTGATTCCATGTATTTGCTATTGAGAATAGTGGTGCCATAAATGTACACGTGCATGTATCTTTATAATAGAATGATTAATATTCCTTTGGGTATATACCCAGTAATGGGATTGCTGGGTCAAATGATATTTCTTGTTCTAGGTCTTTGAGGAATCACCACACTGTCTTCCACAATGGTTGAACTAATTTACACTCCTGCCAACTGTATATTATAAAAGCATTCCTATTTCTCCACAGCCTTGCTAGCATCTGTTATTTCATGACTTTTCAATAATTGCCATTCTGACTGGCGTGAGATGGAATCTCATTGTGGTTTTGATTTGCATTTCTCTAATGATCAGTGATCATTAGAGCTTTTTTTCATGTTTGTTGACCTCATAAATACCTTCTTTTGAGAAGTGTCTGTTCATGTCCTTTGCCCATTTTTTAATTGGGTGTTTTCTTCTTGTAAATTCGTTTAAGTTCCTTGTAGATTCTAGTTATTAGATGTTTGTCAGATGGATAGATTGCAAAACTTTTCTCTCTTTCTGTGGGTTGTCTGTTCACTCTGATGATAGTTTCTTTTGCTGTGCAGAAGTTCTTTAGTTTAATTAGATTCCATTTGTCAATTTTTGCTTTTGTTGCAATTACTTTTGATATTTTCGTCATGAAACCTTTGCCTGTGCCTATGTCCTGAATGGTATTGCCTAGATTTTCTTCTAGGGTTTTTATAGTTTTGGGTTTCACATTTAAGTCTTTAATCCATCTTGAGTTAATTTTTGTGTAAGGTGTAAGGAATGGGTCCAGTTTCAATTTTCTGCATAGAGCTAGCCAGTTCTCCCAGCACCCTGTATTAAATAGGGAATCCTTTTTCCATTGCTCCTCAAGCCCTTTTATATGGGCAATAATCCCATTAATGAGAATGGTGCTCTCATAAACTAATTACCTCCCAAAGGCCCCACCTCCTAATACCATCACCTTGAGAGTTAAGTTTCAACATACAAATTTTGGGAGGAGGATATAAACATTCTGACCATTGTGTGAACCTTCCACAGAATCAAGTTCTGCTTCATATAGGATGCCAAGCTCAGCACTTACCTTCACACAGGTTGCCAAGGTGTCACATTTACCTATTCCTCTAATAGTTAGGCTGTCAGCTGGCCATGCTTCTTGGAAAGAAGTGATTTCATTTGGGTACATGATGATATAATTAGACAGTGAATATGGGTCTGCTCTTGGTCGTCTCCTACTCCCAGGCCTTGTAACCTTTCTCTGGAATCCATTCTGAAATGCCCAGTTATTAGCAGCCAAGTCGTGAAATAGAAAATAGCCTTAATCTCTTAAAAGGAAAGGGGAAAATATTACTGAAATGGAAAATAGGATGGAGGAACAGCTTGAAATGGTTCCTGATGTTTGGGAAATTCAGATCATAGTAAAGTAGAGACTATTTGTGTTATTTTTTCCATTTAAAAAAAGTTAAAAAAATAAATGAAGTCTTACAGACTCTGAAAGAAATTCGTATCCAGAGACCACAAAGACTGGACCTTAACAATGCTTTTTAGAAATCTGGATCCGTGATAATAATGTCTGGTTGGGGAAAGGGATAATATGTTTGCAAAGAAACTAGACTTTTTATCACATTTGGGGTTGAGTCTGCTGTGGGATCTTCTTATTTTTATTATGCATTGTACAGCAGGCAGAGAGAAAAGCTAGACCCAGAAGCCTGAATAATTTTGAGTAATGAACAAATACTTCTGTAACGAACAAATACACAATTTATATGATGATGAATCAGATGAACGGGTAATTTACAATTAAAGTCAGCAAATTCCAGTCCCTCAAACAAATGTATTCTATAGATTAAATAAACAACTCACTGTTTTACATACTTTGAGATTAAAGTTTATGTTCCAGAAAATTTGCTTTTAAATTTCAGGCCCATCCCAGAAAGAAAAGTACATGATGAACTTGTGAATTTCTTAAGAAGCTTCTTGTTTCTTTTTAGGAAACACAGCAATGGTCATGGTTCATATAGTTCAAATAAAAATAAGATATTTTCCGTCCTGTCTGATTTTGCTGTTTGTATTACAGAGATTACTGGAATAAAAATATTTTTTATCTCACCTCTCTATTAATAACTAGTACATGACGTAATAGGATTTTGCCCTCAAGATATTAAATTGATTCTGACCTACAGTTTCTTTCCATTTTAACCAAGACAGAATCAAAGTGTTTGTGTTTCTGTTTTCTTATCATCTTATTAACCAGACTTTTATTTGAAAGTTATATTTTTTCACTATAAAAATGATTCTTCCTCCCTGTTATTTTCCCTCTCTCCCTTCCTATCTTCCCTACCACCTTTCTTCCTTCTTATTTCTTTTAAAAAATATTAGTTGAGCACCTATTATGTCATGTAACAGATTAGATGTTGGAAATTAAAAGATAATTCAGACATAGGCTTTCACAGAGGAAGAGAGTACAGTGGACAAAGCAGATGTGCAAACAAAATCACAACACAGCGTGAGTACAGTGCTTGAGATACATCCAGGGAGTGCAAACGAAAGGCACCACCTCAGAATAATGAAGGGTTGCACTTCATCCAGGGCCAGCCTCCTAGGGAAGTGAAGCTGTGCCTAAACAGGTGAAAATGAGTGTGCATAGGAGAGGCAGGGGCTCAAGGCTTTTCAGGCTGGGGACATAGCACAAGCAAAGGAACAGAAGTCAAACAAGAACAGGGAACAGAAGCAGATCAATGTTGCTGGAGTATAAAGTGTGTGGTGGGGAAGGGCAAGAGATGAGGGAAGGAAATTTTTTAGGTGCCAGATCATGAAGAAACCTCTGCGGCATATTAAAGAGTTTGGATTTGATTTAATAAGAAAAGAGACTACACTTGTGAGATCCAAGACTGAATGCAGGGAAACTAAGAAACTGTCAGTCACGCGCGTGGTGGCTCACGCCTGTAATCTCAGCACTTTGGGAGGCCAAGGAGGGCGGATCATTTGAGGTTGGGAATTCAAGACCAGCCTGACCAACATGGAGAAACCCTATCTCTCTTTAAAATACAAAAAATAACAAGGCCTCATGGCCTGTGCCTGTAATCCCAACTACTCAGGAGGCTGAGGGAGAAGAATCGCTTGAACCTGGGAGGCAGAGGTTGCAGTGAGCGGAGATTGCGCCATTACAGTCCAGCCTGGGTGGCAAAAGTGAAACTTTGTCTCAAAATACATAAATAAATTAATTTTAAAAAGAAACTATCACACTGGTCCAAGAGAAGAAAACATGAGGGCTCAAACGAGAGAGGGAAGGAAGGAATGGAGCTGAGAAATATTTGAAAGGTAAATTCAGCAAGTGTGAATGACTGCTTGGACATGAGGGGTAAGGAAGGCAAGGGCAGGAATGTGAGATATCTGCCAGGTTTCTAGTTTGTGTGATTGAATAAAAGGAGTGCTTTTAGTGCAGATAAACTAATTTTGGAAGGAAAAATGCTGAGCTGCATTTTGGACACATTGAGCTGCAAATATCAGTGGGATATGGGGCAGAGATGTCCAGATTTGGATGTATAAGTCTAGAGCTCTAGAAGAATCTAAAGATACAGATTTTTTGGAGTTATTGGCATGTTGTGGTTAAAACTGTAAGAAAGGATAAAATCACCCACGATTGCTCTGGGAAAGTGTTTAGAATAAGAGAAGCAGCGGGTTAAAGATGGAACTTTAGAGACAGGAACATCTAAGGGAGAGTTAGAGCAAAAGGAAACCCACGAAGAAGCCAGAAAGACAATGGTCAGAGGGATATGACAACAATTGAAGAAGGCATTGTCACGGACACAAAAAGAATGAAATGTCTCAAGGGCAGCAAGAACAAGAGTATCCGATGGAGAAGTACATAAGACCATCTGAAATATGTTCATCAGACTTGATGATCAGAATTTCACTGGAGAGAGAGCTTGGCTAGAGGGGAAGACTCCAGGAGGCAGAGGTCACACTACAACAGCTTGAGGAGGGAATAGGAGCTGAAAGTTAGAACAAGTGAAAGCAAATTATTCTTTCAAGAAGTTTGGCTGAGAAAGAGAAGAGTGAGATTTGACAGTAACTAGAGGGGAGTAACAGCAACATGGAGTCAGTGGAGGTGTTATTTTTCTCTAAATTTGAATAAGTCTTCTTTAGAGGCTGAAGGGAAGGAGTCACTTAATAGAGAAACGTTTAAAGATATAAAAACTAGGCTGCACGGATTGATGGAAGTGTATTTTGGGGGAAGAAATGGGAGGCGTTAAGCATATAGGAGGAGATTTTGGTCTTGAGCAAGAACAGGATCTTCCTCCTATGAGACTGGAGGTAGTAAGAATGGGTATGTTTAGAGTCAAATGGGTAGCCAAGAGCTGAATAAGTTGAGAAAGATTGCTGCTGGGGATCTCAGTGAAAGTCCTCAGCTGACAAAATGGGGGTGGAGTTTGTGAAGCCTTGTGAAGAGTGGTGAAGGTTGAGAACCATCTTTGAGAGGACGGTTGAGGGAGCTGATGAAGGACAAGTGAAACATGACCAGCTGGTTGAGTTGGGAAACTGTCATGGTGTCAGTCCTCAGAGACCATGTGTGGCTTTTCTCCAGCAGCACTGATTGGACTGAGCATCAACCTACAGAAAGAGGAGCTGTGCCCCTGATCTAGGGCTGGGGGGCACATGATCCAGAACTATCCGTGTGTTAGGGAACAGATGAGAGAGAGCATTCAGATGACCAAAATGGGATCCAGATGGAGTAGTGAGGTCAGGAAGGAGCTCACAAGTTGAGAAAAAATGGAGAGTAAAAGAGGCTAGACATGTTTGAAGTTGAAGAAATCTTAAGCTGCAACATTCTACTCTCTCCTTTGCTGATGAGTTTCTTGACAGAGCTGGTCTATGGAGAGAGTAGAATGTTGCAGCTTCAGATTTCTGATATAAAAGTAGCCCTAGATGACAACAAGATCCAAGGTGTGGTCCTAGAAATAGGTGTAGAGATGAAGGCCATTGAAGTTAAAGAGGTCATTAAAGTGAAAAAGATATAGGAAGGTCCGGTCAAGGGCACTATATCTACAATGTACACTCAAATTTCCTGGATTTGTGGGATAGATGTGTGTAAAAGTCTGTGAGCCAGGTTCTAAAGACTTTAGTGATGATAATTTTTCATCTTTATTTGGTGCTTATGTGTTTCTAACACTATTCTAAATTATTTGTATACATGTAAATCCTAAGAGGTAGGCGTTAATGTTATCCCCATTTTATAGATGAGGAAATCTTAAGAACAAAATGATTGAGTAAATTGCTCAAAGGTACAACATTAACGAGTAGTGGAGACAGGATTTGAACTCAGGCAGACTGATTTCAAGATATTTGTATGTAACTATTGTGTTATTAGCAAGAGGTTGACAATCCAATTCTTTTCCAGTAATGCTCATACTTACCTTTCCTTTTCATGCTCACTGTTATTTCCCTTGGTTGGGTTCTAATTGCCTCTCTGCAATCTGCAATCTGCAGGACCTGCAATCTGCAATCTTCAGGACCTGCAATCTGCAATCTGAAAGGACCACTGCAATCTGCATGCGGGCCTTTCACAGACTGCTGCCAAATTACAGAGTTCTGACATTGATCTACCCCATTGCCCTTCTGTGCCCCTTGTATCTTTTTTTTTTTTGAGATGAAGTCTCGATCTGTCGCCCAGGCTGGAGTGCAGTGGTATGATCTTGGCTGACTGCAACCTCTGCCTCCTGCATTCAAGCAATTCTTATGCCTCAGCCTCCTGAGTAGCTGGGATTACAGGTACATGCCACCATGCTGGACTTATTTTTGTATTTTTAGTAGAGACAGGGTTTTGCCATGTTGACCAGGCTGGTCTCAAACTCCTGACCTCAAGTGATCCACCCACTTTGGCCTCCCAAAGTGCTGAGATCCACCGTGCCCGGCCACACTCCTTGTATCCTTAATGACTCCTCACTGGGTCAAATCTGATCCCCATTCTCATTTCCAGCCCTGTCTTCTCTTACTCTCTTAAAAGACCTTCTTACAGCAGCTCCAGTGCTCAGCACAGTGTCCCACACGTAACAGGTGCTCAGTGATTATTTGCTGATGAAGTCCTATTTTTCCCACTAATGAAAGCTCTTCACAACAGGGAAGAAAACTTTGTATCCCTGTTAAAGGAGAACAATCTGGGAGGAGGACATTAAGACCATCTCGACCAGCAAGTTCTCACCCTGAGACACACAGGGTGGTGACCATTTAATAGACGAGGAAGCTGAGACATGGAGAAGATAAGTTGTGAGCCAAATTTAGCAAAAATTATATGAATTTTCTGCCTCAGTCTATGGTACTAGGTTAGAATTAAGTCTATGGTACTAGATTAGAATTACCTTAGATTTGGTAATTGCATTCATCTGTCTGCCTATCTGGTAATAACCTGAACTCTTTGAAAGCAGAAATTCACCTTTATTTGTAGCTTTCTAGAGCCTAGAATAGCATCTTGTAAACTGAAGATTCTCAGTAAATATTTGTTGAATGAAATAAAATAAGCGGGTGTTAATCTTTACATCCCAGGAGCAGTTCTGTTTACATATTAGATAATTTAATTCAATTCAATTTAAAATACATTTACTAAGTGTTTAGTTCCATATTGGGCTAAGCTCTCAAGAAATAAGAGAATTGTCACCGGGTGCAGTGGCTCACGCCTGTAATCCCAGCACTTTGGGAGGCTGAGGCAGGCGGATCACGAGGTCAGGAGATCGAGACCATCCTGGCTAAGCAGTGAAACCCTGTCTCTACCAAAAATACAAAAAAAATTAGCCAGGTGTGATGGCGGGCACCTGTAGTCCCAGCTGCTGAGGCGGCTGAGGCAGCAGAATGGCGTGAACCCGGGAGGCGGAGCTTGTAGTGAGCTGAGATCACACCACTGCACTCCAGCCTGGGTGACAGAGCAAGACTCCCTGGCAGAGCAAGACTCCATCTCAAAAAAAGAAAAAAACAGAGAATTATCATGTAGCTGCAATAAACTTATTTATGCATTGCTGTATTTCTTCATAAATGGATCAAAAGTAAGATGCACATACAAATATGTAATGGGCCCCCACAGATTTTTTAATTGCTTTGAATTTCATATGTCCTTTGCCCAAGAACGCTATGTTCTGGAGTAGATTGATGACTGTTTGGAGTACAAGGTAGGGTGAACACTTACATCATGTCTTCACTTCAATCCCTACATGGTTGGACCCAATGTTAATATTAATACATTTCCCTTATATTCTATCTGCAGTTTACAAGGCATGCTCACATTCATTATATTACCTAGGCTTCGATGAAAAGCTAGGAGTGTCCCCACGTTACAGATTCAACATTCATTTAACAGATATTAACTGAAATAAGCCAGGTACTATTCTAGCTACCAGATTAAAAATTGAGTATAAAAACAAGTTCTCTACTCTCATAGACTTAGCTTCTTGCCGGGGCAGACAGACAGTAAACAGAGAAATAACCAGAAGATGATAATGTGGCTCTGAAGACAATGAAGTGGTGTGATTGAGAAGGACCATTGTTGAGATAGCCTTCTCTGGGGAGGTGACACTTGGGCTAGATGTGTCCTGGATAAGAATCAGAAGTCACTCATGGGCAGGTCCCATGGAATCCTGTTCCAGATAGAAGGAGTAGCAAGTTGAAGGACTCTGAGGTGAAAATAAACTTGGTATGTCCAAGGGACACATGTGTGGCAGGAGCCTAGTGGAGAATGAATGAGATGAGATTGGAAAGATATATGGGTACCCCATCAAGTAGGCCTTTTATGCCATGACCAGTCAGTGCTGGATGTCTTACTCTAATTGCAGAGGGGAGCGGGGGTTTTAAGTAAGCATGTGACTACTGGGAAGCATTTATCTATGGATTCCTCACGTTCCTGCATGGGTCCAAGCCTTCTGAACAAAGGCATTTATTGCCAATGTTCATTTAAGGAGACATTCCAAGATAACAAAGCTTAGAGATGTCTCTCTCCGTTTCTCTCTGGAGACATCCCAGGGTAATAAAGATAAAGACTTCCTCACACCCTCCCCAGAGGAGATTTGCTTACATTCCAAGGTAATGAGTAATCTCTCTCTTTAGAGAGGAGGATGGGCAGGTCATCAGCAGCCCCATGCATGATCGAATTTTCCTAATTTCAGGTTTCCTCTTCTGTGATACACCCCATGCACATGCAGGTAACCTCTGGTCCTATCACATTGGGGAAATAAAGCAAGATATTGCTCTGGCTCCCGCTTTTGCTGTGAGTAATAAATGGTCTTTTCTCTGACCCTGAAGTCTCTTGTATTCTCTCAGCACATGTATGTAACACTATGGTAGGCTAACTTGTTAGATTGCTAGGATAAAATTCCAGACCCTTCACAGCTTCCAAACTTGTCAGTGACCTTATCCTATTTGCTTTTGAAAAATATTTCATAATAAGGAGACTGAGAGTTTGAAAGCTGAGATGATTTTCCCAAGGTGAGGCAGCCGTAAGGTTCCCATTAGGACAGTCAATACTACAGGACTTTTTAGGCACTTGCTTAGTTTTCTCAGAAGAAAACATTTTCTCAGAAGAAACCATTCTGATCACTGTGAGTTTTCTTTCTGAACTCTCCAGGTGTGTTGTAATTTAGTTCCTGTTCATAGACTATTCATACCAGTCCTCTGAAGGTCTATAAATTCAAAAAGTGATGCAAGAAACAGCCCGATGGAAGAAATACATAGAAAGTTAGACCACAGACTTTGTGAAAAACAAGGTAAATAGACTTGTTATGAGATTTTAAAAAAACCTATTTGAAATTTGATGGATTCTCATTTGAATTGAGTTTATTGATAAAAGACTTTATATCAAGCGGCCTTTGCATTTTGTGAAAGGTGTCTCAGGGTGCAATGAAATACACCCCCACCCCCCACCCTCTTGTTTAGTCTATTGGCACCCGATAGGCTGGAATGCTGCCAGCCCACACATTGCAGAGCATTCTGGAGCTGCCTCCCACAAGGCACAGCTCTCTTGGTGTGGGAGGCTGTTCCATTCATGTCACCTGGAGAGAACAGTCACAAAGAGAAGAGTCCCTCGAGGCCTTCGTTTGTTTTATGTGTGTTGAACACAAAGCAAGGAACACTCTTGGTTGAACTCACTATTCCCGGTTCCTTCTGAACATCTGCTCTCCAGTAAAGAATATTGTTTGGATTCAAAATCAAAACAGAAATCCACATTATTTTATTTTGCAATGTCCTTGTCTCCCCTTGTTGATCTCTGAAGTCTCTTGTAATCTCAGGTCTTAAAATAAGTATTTCTGTTCCAGGCTCATATTTTCAAAGGAATTGGTTACTTCAAAATTGCTTTGTACTAAACTGCCACTTGCTACAGTCTTATGCTCTATGTTAGATACGGAAAAAGCCCTGAGAACTGACCTTTGGGATCAATTACAATTCTTTGGGTGGGCATTAAGGCAGTGGTTCATAACCTTTTGTACTGAATATCTTACCAATTGCTGGATGAAAAACCTTGTTCCTATCATCAAAAAACAAAAACAAACAAACAAACCCACTTTTTCCAAAAGAGCTTTTCTACCTTGACATGCATTCTCAGTGGCTTAGAACTTTTAGGAAAACACTGCTTCTCATCCAGACAACTTCACAAGACCATTTGCAACCTTGGCAGTCAATCCTAGACCTGAGTAATTACATCTTGGAAATAGGTGTTTGGTGATTATTACTTTAGGTGAAGAATATTTGAGATCTAGGTAACCTGTAAAAACGTTGATCCCATTTATTTTAGTAATGGGTATCCCTTAGCAGTATCCTGGTAGTAAATATTTGCAGGCTGCCAAGTATTGTGATCTCATTTTCAAGGTCGTATTTTAAATCACTAAATACCTCTCCTTTTCTACTTGCCTGGATGGACAGGGGCTCTCCATTCGCAATTTCCCCTGCTCTTTCTCCATTCAGTTATGACTGCGCTGGGTCTCACCCATGCACGGTGCCCTTCCTGTCTCCAAGCAATTGACCATGTTCATATTTGAGGCTTTTTCAAGTAAAGGGAACTGAAGGGCTTTCAGAGGCAAGAGATAAACAGGTCCATAGAAACTTCCCTTCCAAACTGAGACGTCCTAACTTAAAATATTTAAACTAGGCCTCATGGATCACAAAAACAGTGTGGTTCTTTTCAACCTGATTCTCAAAACAAGCAATCCAACCACACATGCAGCTGAATCAAGTTTGTTGATCAACGTACTGGCATTTGGAGTTACTTTCCCTGTTTCTGAGAGTGACAACACCATCTACTTCTTTGAAATATCTGAGCTGTCTGATGCAACATTGGCTTTGCCTTCCTGTTTAACTATGGCGTGGCGGAAAGAGAATTGGATGCGAAGTCTAGAGATGTAGGTTCCAGAGCTGACTTTACTGCTGATGAGCTTGTGACTCTGGGTAGCAAGGAGATGTTCCACAACTCTCCCAAAGTGGCAGTGCTGGAATCTGAACCTGGGCAGCTGGCCCCGTGCTCTGACCTTCCCCACTGCAGTGCACTCCAATGGGGGTGTTGCCTGCCCCGTTAACCTGTGGGGTTGCTGTGATAATCACAGTTCACATCAGTAAGGAAGGTATGTTAGTTTCCCAATTCTTGAATGTAGTAAGCCAGGTTATAGGGTTATTTTCTTTGATCACTTACAGTGATTTATCTTATTATTAAACTGCAGTGATATCCTCTTCCCTGGCTTCACAGCCCCCACTCTCTTTCTCCAAACACTTCTGCATGACCCCACTCCACTAACCCTCCTGGAGAACCACGACCATCGCAGGTCACCCTGGAAAGAGTATTGGAGTAGAATTCAGAAGTCTCACATTCCAGCTCTAGCTTTCTCAGGTTTCCCTGAATTGTGTGATTTCATATAGTTCACTTAGCCTCTCTCGTACTTAGTTTCCCCGTTTGTAAAATGAAAGGGTTGGTGTAGATTTAGAGATGGAAAACAGGTTATATTTCTCAAGTCAATTTGATCAGTAGCAGCTACCCAGAGCCGTGGGTTGAGAAGGATTCTGAGGTTCCAAAAGAGCTTAGCGGGAAAGAACAATGCTGGCCTCATGTGGGAAGGAGTCAGTGATGGTGCCTGTGCCATGTATTTGCCAGCACTGGTTTAGATGATCTCGAGGGTCTTCCCAGCTTAAACATTTGATCTGTGTTAATCTCCTGCTCAAAACCACCCATTTTTCTCCATTGCTTAGAAGCCAGTCAAATGTTCTCAGTCTTTATTTTAGTACCAACCTTAATCCGGTTATTTCTAAAGATTCTCTAACAAGCACTTTCCGAACCTAAATGTTTGCTAATGTCAATGAGCAGATAAAGTGATTCTTGAAAATGAGGTGATTTAGGCCAGGTATGGTGGCTCACAATTGTAATCCCAGCACTTTGGGAGGCCTAGGTGGGAGGATCGCTTGAGCCCATGAGTTCAAGATCAGCCTGAGCAACATGGAAACCTCATCTCTACTAAAAATAAATTTAAAAATCAGCTGGGCCTGGTAGCATGCACCTGTAGTTCCAGCTACTCAGGAGGCTGAGGCCAGAGGATGGCTTGAGCCCAGGAGTAAGTGGCTACAGTGAGCTATGATTGCTCCACTGCACTCCAGCCTGGTGACAGTGTGAGACCCTGTCTTGAATTAAAAAAAAAAAAGAAAAAAAGAAAAGAAAAGAAAATGAGGTGATTTGCAGCGTAGATAATCTTTGGGTAAATATTCAAGGGCTGATTTATCATCTATGTGAAGGTAATAGAAAGCACTGAACAGAAATTGACAATTGATTTGATATGTGGCATTATGTAAATAGTATGGTGTTATGTATGTGTGTATGATATAATACATAGATTTGGGAAATACGTATATATGATATAATACATAGATTTGGGAAAGGAATTTAAAGGATTAAATAGCATGAGAACATTATAAAGACACAGCATGAGGCTTGTTTTCCTTCGCAACAGTTTATTTTGTCATGATACAATGCTTATTGAGTCAAGACCGTATGGCCGAGTGGTATAATAAAATGGATAGGCTTTGGCATCAAATTCCCTGGGTTAGTTCCACTGTTTACAGCTCTTGGCCCAGGTATCTCAGTTTCCCCCTCTGTGAATGGGGGGTAAAGCACCTACCACCTAGGGTTGTGTAAGGACTGAGTGAGTCAAAACACACAAAGTACTTGGAACAGCATCTGGCTCATGCTAAAGCTAAGATTATATGACCTCAGTGGGATGATAGAGAGAAGACAGCACTTTTTGCTTTATCACAAAACTTGCCATCACCATGCAGATAGCACCGTGGGGTTGTAGAGGCCAGGCTGTCCCACAGCCCTCAGTATCTACGTAGATTGGTGTCCTCTCTGACCTGTGTCATGAGTTAACACCTCCAGGATGCTGCCCTGTGCTTAAACCATGGGACAGGCTTAAGAATTAGTAGAAAGATTCTCGCGTGTGTAAAGTAAATATGTTATTAACTTATTATTCTTAAGTTGTGAAGAGAAGGAGGAAAGGAAAAGCAAAGAGGAAAGGAAGGGGAGGAAGGGAGGGGGAAGGAGAAAAGAATGAGGGAAGAAGAGGGAATAATAATCTTCTTCACCAATGTATTTAATTGAATATTAATCTAGAGGAACAATTTATGATGAAATTTGGCTCTGTGAGTTCAAAGCACATTAAATCTTTTTATAGCCTCTTGAATGTATATCAGCACCAGGTCAACTTCAAAATTCCTCCGAGAGGAATAGCTCCTTTCTCAGAGCATTGAGAGTTTATCTAAGTACTTCCTTACCCCCTCTTTAGAACAAACAAACAAACAAAAATCATATCTTCGCAGATTCTGATCTTCACATTTATTTAAATTAAAAAAAAAAAAACTGGGCCAGGTGTGGTGGCCCATGCCTGTAATCCCAGTACTTTGGGAGGTTGAGGCAGGCAGATCACAATGTCAGGAGATAGGGACCATCCTGGCTAACATGGTGAAAACCCGTCTCTACTAAAAATACAAAAAATTAGCCGGGCGTCCTGGTGGGTGCCTGTAGTCACAGCTACTCGGGAGGCTGAGGCAGGAGAATGGCGTGAACCTGAGAGGTGGAGTTTGCAGTGAGCTGAGATAGCGCCACTGCACTCCAGCCTGAGTGGCAGAGTGACACTCCGTCTCAAAAAAAAGAAAAAAAAAACTGGAAAATTTTCCACAGGGCTGGCATTGTCTGTGGCTCTCCACAAATGATGGAAGTCACCTGGTAGGTTTGCAGGCCATTATGGTGCTCAGTAGGTGCAGTCAGTCTGCCCAGAACTTTGACATTCAATGGTGGGAGGATTGTGAGATACAGTCAGGGGTGTGGGTGGTCCAGCTGACCCACACAGCCTGACTGTGAGATGTTGTAATGAATGGGATGGATGCTCATGGGTCTCCTCCAGGCTGTGGGTCTGTCCATCACCTGACAGAGTGTCAGAGTTACAACAGAATCTTCTTTAGGCCGTTTTGCTGTGAAATGCACAGAAGACTCACATGATGCAGGGGTGGATGAGGATGTCATTCACCTTTTTGACTTTAGACAGTGCTGTGTTTCATTCATCCCTGCCACTGGACTGTCTGATATTTTGTTTTCCAAGGAAACATCTCCACTAAGACAGAGGCACCTGTCGGAAGGAATCTCGCCTGCCTTGTACCTCTGTTTCCCCAGGGCCTGTCCCAGAGCTTAGCATGTTGTGGATGCCCAAGAAGTACTCATTCAAGATCTTCACAGCTTCCTTGTTAACAGTTTACAAACCAACTAGTCCTAGGTTTGAGAGCATTTCAGTAACTCCACCAGTATTGATTGGGTGCCGATTCAGTGGCTGGCACTTCAGTGGATACTAGAGAAATGATGGTGAGTAAGACATAATCCCTGCTCTTGAAGAATCTAAATCCCTCATTTCAGGCCCGGATGTTTCTGGCTTTATCTCGAGGAATTTTAGTCAGGTTGCCCTGCACGCAGGGCCTCAGCCTCATTCCAATTGCTTGTAATGCTTGTTCCCCAGTGCCATAAAGAATAGCACTTGAACATAAATTTAATTTCCTCAGCAAGGCCATTTTTATACTTTCTGCAGAAAGGGTACACTCGCCAGCAGTTTTGTCATAAGAGTACACTGAACGAAGGAGACAGGGTCATTTATAACCTGATGCTTCCACCCTGCTGCTGTGTCTGGTTTCCATTGGCTGAAACGGGACCTCACATTCTATATTTGTCCCAATTGGCTAGCAACTTAGAACTTTTTAAAACAGGCAAAGGCAGAAGAGTACAGAAGAAGGAGGAAGTAACTTGTGGAATGCTGAGAAAGGTAAAAATATCTTCAAATAAGGAAAAGGAACAGGCTACGGCCTAATGCTTGCTTGGACCAGTATAAGCATGCCAGGGCAAATATTTAGGCTAAATTGTGGAAACTAAGAACATAAAGTACATTGATTTCCTTATTACGGCTAGCAGATATTTAAGAATGTTAGCAGGTCTTCGAACAAATTTTGTTTCTAACAGAAGTTACTATTTGTTCTTAATTAGATGGGGAGGAAAGTCTTTGAAGAGGAACCTCTACTTCACTTTTTACATCAGGATGTCCCTCCTGCTCTTCCTCTTGCCCAGAACACCCTCCACCTCCTCTCCCCCATTCTTTCTATACCCTGAGACCAGCTCAAGTACCCCCTCTCCCACAAAACCCTCCTGACATCACCAGCTCCTGCAGCTCCCCTGCCCAACCACCCGTAGTCTTTGACACATCATCATTTTCACTACAAACTGCAAGGCTTAATTACACAGCTTTCTGTGGGCTTCCCTTATTTCACCATCATGCTTATCTTATGCCCTGGTAGAATGCCTTAGGTGTGGGTCTTCCACGTCTCTGTCTCCCATAGTGTTCATGTTGCTCTTACTACATGGTTACTGCGCAATGAATACCTGGTTGATGGTATAGTTCTTTTCTTCCTGTTTTTTTAGTGCATATAAAGACCATCAGGACAGTATTTTATTTATAGTAATCATTTATGTACTTGTTAGCTAAGGTTACTCCATTTCTCACTTTTTTAGATTAAATAGTCCCAGTTCCCTGCATAATTCCCAGTGGTTCTCATCTTTTACCTGTTGTGATTGGAGCTGCATTCCAGGAGTACGTCCCATGAAACACCACATGAAAAAGTATTCTGTGGGTAGTTTGACAACTCCTGCTCTTTTGTGCTCTTTTGTTTACTGTGGCTATGCAGATCCTTTAATATCCTCTACTACGTTATGAATCCTCTAAAAGTAAGTCTAGTGCGCCTACTTAACACTCAGAAGTTTGAGTTTTATTTTGCTTTTACAGGCATAACTTGGATTTATTGAAACTTCAGTTCCAGACCACTGCAATAAAATGAACATCACAATAAAGTGAGAGACATGAATTTTCTTGGCTTCTCAGTACATACACAAGTTAAGTTTACACTATATTGTAGTCTATTAAGTGTGCAATAGCATTATGTCTAAAAAAACCCAACATACATACCTTAGTTAAACATACTTTATTGCTAAAAAATGTTAACGATTATCTGAGCCTTCAGTGCATTGTCATCTCTTCGCTGGTGGAGGCTCTTGACTCAATGTTGATGGCTGCTGACTGATCAGGGTAGTGGTTGCTTAGGGTTGGGTGGCTGTGGCCATTTCTTCAATAAGACAAGAGTGAAGTTTGCTGCATTGATTGACTTTTCCGTTCATGAAAGATTTCTCTCTAGCATATGATGCTATTTGACAGTGTTTACCCACAATAGAATTTCTTTCAAATTTGGAATTAATCCTCTCAAATTCTGACGCTGCTTTATCAAATAAGTTTATGTAATAGTCTAAATCCTGTGTTGTTATTTCAACAATGTTCATAACGTCTTTATCAGAGGGCTCAGAAGGGAACAAGAAACATGCTATTGGAAGCTGGAGGAAAGGGGATTCTTGTAATATAGTGGCAGAAAGCTGAGCAGAATTGTGTCCCGCAGTTATGTGGAAAGCAGAACTTCCAACTGACGAAACTGAACACTAGGTTGAGACTTCCAAGAAAGGTCTTAAGACACGGTCTGGTTTTGCTGCTTATAGTGAAGTGTGAGAGGAATGAGATAAATTGTGTGAAGAACAGTTAAACCAAAATGATTCAAGTCTTGATTATTTGGGGAATTCTCATTTTACCCAGATTGCAAAAGATGCTAAAATTAAGAGATTCACCATCAAAAAGCATGCCGTAGAGAAAAAGCTGAGATCATGGCTGGATCCTTTTGATAATACTCCAGAAAAATGAAGTATTTCAGAAAAATGAAAAGTTCAGAGTCTTTAGTCACAAAAGAAAAAAAAAAACTTTTTATAAAGATTAAAGATGCAACTCACAGATCCCATTATCTCAGCAGAAACCAAAAATAGAGATGGGATTATCTAGGAAAGATCTTTGGGGTAAATCACTGTGATTTACATGGGAGACTTACAAGGTTTCTGAGGATTTTTATACCTGCTGAAACACTTCCAGCTTGGACTGAAAGGGACAGAGTGCAAAATGAAAGAAGCCTGTTGGTCCCCTGAAATGCAGAACACAGACCAATAAAACTACTCAGCTGCCTTTTATGAATAAGGAAGGATGGCTCAGGCAGCAGAGCAGTGAACTACAGAGGGTTAGTTTTAGGTTTTAAAACCGAATGGAGTTTGCCTCGCTGGAGTTTGAAATCACTTGATTGATGATTTCTTTTTTCTTCTATTTTCTCCTTTTTTGAACAGAAATGTCTGTAAGTGTCATCCTATGCCTGCCCTGCCATTGTATTTTCAGAGACGATAACCTGTTTTTTTAGTTCACAAGTCTAGGTAGAGAGAAACTGTGCCCAAAGATCTATTATACCCAGAGGCTGACCCATACCTTATTTAGACGATTTAGACAATGAGATTTGGGACTTTGAGTTTGTGCTATAATGGGTTGAGGCTCTGGGTGCACTGGGATAGGGTTAATGTATTTTGCATGTGGGGCAGACATGAATCTTTCAGTGCCAGAGGGTGGCCTGTCCTAGGCAGAATAATGTGCAGCCACTCAAGATGCCCACACCCCAATACCTGGAACCTATGAGTATGTTATGTGGCGTGGTGAAAGAGAAGGTTGCAGATGTAACTAGGTTTGCTAATTAGCTCACGTAAGATGGGGAGATTAGTCTAGATGATCTCAGTGGGACCAATTTATTTATATGAGTCTTTAAATGTGGAAGAAGAATCAGAGGCTCAGAGATGGTGGATGAAAGGGACTGGGCCCACTGTTGCTGGCTTCGGAAACAGGGGGAAGGACCATGAGTCCAGGAATGAAGGCAGCCTATGGAAACTGGAAAAGGCAAGGAAACAGACTCTCCTCTAGAGCCTCCAGAAAGGAACTCAGCCCTGATAACAACTTCATTTCAGCCCCATGCAACCCTTGGCAGACTTCTGATCTACAGACTGGAGAGAACACATTAGTGTTGTTTTAAGCCACCATGTTTATGGTAATTTGTTACAGCAGTGATATAAAACAAAATACATTTAGTGTCTATCAGAAACACTTGGAAGGCTTATTACAATACAGATTGTTTCCCCAAAGTTTCTGACTCAGTGGATCTTGGGCGGGGCCTGAAAATATGCATTTCTAACAAGTTCTTAGGAGAAACCGATGCTGCTGGACTGGGGACCACACTTAGAGAATCCCTGCTTTATCTCCTTTAAGGCCCAAACTGTGGCGGGTCACTCAGCTTCTGAAGTGTTCCATGTTATTTGTTTAACAATACTTTGTATCCTTTGGCTTGAGAAATTTAAAAGTGAAAAGAGGACTTGAAGGGATGGATGTTAGAAAGAAATTAGCACCTTAAGTGCACAGAGCAGTTTGTAAAAGTCATTCTTATTCCCTGTGGCACACGAATGGGGATGGGCTCATGTCAGAGAGATCAGCAGCGGCCCATTCAAGAATGTAATTAGAGATAACAGCATCTGAGTGTGTTATGTTTTCCATGGTACAGAGCTGGATCCAATGGCTCTCATCACTCAGCATGGCAGTAATCCTTGGCATGGAGCTAAATGGAACAGTGACTTCAGAATGACAACATTGATCTTGATTTTAAACTGAGCTCAGGAATTTTTGTGTTCTCAGGTTTCACTGCATGCCTGGTATTGCACAAATTCTTCAGGGTTTTTTCTCTAAATAGGCCTTTTTAAGCTCAAAATGAGTTCTATATGCTGAATGAGCTCTCTGACCCAATGCCAGGCACAACAGCAGGTTCACAATAGATTTTATATTCTTGCTGGGCCTCCTCAACATCACTTTGCAAGTAGTAGCTTTGGAAGAATATACAATGGTACTCTGTATTAGTTTTCAAAGCACATTCATGTCTTTCATCTCATCCTAGCTGTCACAGATATTAATGACAAAGCCAGGAAGAGAATCCAGGTTTCCTGGATCTTAGCCTCATGTTCTATCTGCTTTGTGCTCCTGAAACACTTTTATCTCAGTCTCTAGATCAATGCCCAGGATGTTGTTCCATCTATAGGTGAAACATAGCCTGTGGGGTGGGGGGGCGGGGGAGAAAAAAAGAGAGAAATAGAGAGAGACAGACAGAGATAGAGACAGGGAAGGAAAGAGAGAGAGAAACCAACAGAGACAGAGACAGAGGCAGAGAGAGGAAGAAAGAACAAAAAAGTGAAGAAGATGAAGGTAACCCCCAAACAGGGAAGGACAAGCAAAGGAGGAAACGAGAAAGAAAGAAGAAAGAAAATAGACGCTGAACCCCCTAAAGGACCATTGGGAGCCATAACCTTCCATGTCCATGAATAGGAATAATAATCTAGTTTCCTTAGGATGGTGACAAAAACACCATTATAACCCCGAGAGAAGTGGTGGGTGTCACAGTGATTAATTACAGATAACAGTTGTCACTTCCTTTTCCCTTGGCTCCTTGCCCTGCCCTTGAGTGATGGCTCAGCTTCTCTTGCCGCTTCCCCACCTTCTTCTGCCTCACTGCTGGGGTCTGAGAGAGCTGTGTAGAGAGGTTACCTGCCTGCAGGCCACCTTGTGCTGTTCACAGGCTGACCTCAGGGTCCTCGTGGGGCACAGTGAGGACTGAACAATGACACAGACATGCTGCCTATCGCTTGGCTCCAGTCCCATGCTGTTAGCATCACAGAGCACCCAGAGTGATTGCTGGAACAGAAACTGGACAAACAACCCTTGCCATTCTTTTTAGGTTTTATCTTGACTGCTATAAGATTTAGATCATGAAACCCTTTGACAGTGAATGAGAGTCAATGTAACACTCCTCAAAATGGTGAAATATTTTGAGAATCTAGAATGGAAACACAATATCCCTTATGTAAGTATGCTTCAACAACTGTCAGTATGACCAGGTTAGGGGATGGGGAGATGGCAAAGAGGAAATGCCTGTCAAATATTAGAGGATATGCTGGGTTTTGTGATGACTCTTAGTATCCAGAACCATCTTACTTTGTTCAAGGATCTCTTTTTTATTCCTCATCTGTATTCTCTCATCCTGTTCTCTGTACCTACATAGGAGTTTCTTGAGTAGTCAGGATCCTGGCATAGCACCTGGCACACTGCAGGTGCTTAATGAATGAGTAGGGGGCTATTGGAGACAGAGGCACTGTTTGTGGGAAGAGCTCAGGCAGAGCTTGCTGGACCTGTCATTTGGCAGGGGTGTGGGAGTCATGCATAAGGCAGATGGTTAGGCTCCATGACTCTACCATTCCTCCAAACCCTGAGAGTTCACAGTTCTTATGTATTTAGAAAAGTTCAGAAATGCCAATATCTGCATCTGAAAGTGTGATGGTTAATACCGAGTGTCAACTTGATTGGATTGAAGGATACAAAGTATTGTTCCTCAGTGTGTCTGTGAAGGTGTTGTCAAAGGAGATTAAAATTTGAGTTAGTGGACGGGGAAAGGCAGATCCACCCTCAATCTGGGTGGGCACCACTTAATCAGCTGCCAGCATGGCCAGAATAAAAGCAGGTAGGATGCTATGAACAAGCCCTAAGCCTGCCGTAAACAGGCCTTAAAGAAACTGGCCATAAACAGGATTTCTGCAGCAATGTGACATGTTCGTGATGGCTATCATGCACACTGCTGAAAGTTGTTGGTTTACTGGAGCAGGGCAAGGAAAACCTGGCCTGCCTGGAGCGGAAAACTGCTCAAACCACAAACAACAGCAGGAGCGGCCTGTGCCTCAACAACATGCTTTTGCTGCAGACAATCAGCCAGAGCCTGTTTCTCTACTCTTCACTAAGAATGCTTTGTTTCCCGTAAGGAATGCTTTTAACTAATCTATAATCTATAGAAACTATGCTTATCATTGGCTGTCAGTAAATATGTGGGTCAGACTCTGTTTGTGGCTTTCAGCTCTGAAGGCTGTCAGCCCCCTGATCCCACTCTGCACTCTATTTCAGTGTCTGTCTTTAATTCTTCTAGTGCCGCTGGGTTAGGGTCTCCACGACCGAACTGGTCTCGGCAGTGGAAGAACGTGGAAACACTAGGCCGTCTTAGTCTCCCAGCCTACATCTTTCTCCCATGCTGGATGCTGCCTGCCCTCAAACATCAAACTCCAGGTTCTTCAGCTTTTGGACTCTTGGACTTACACCAGTGATTTGCCAGGAGCTCTCAGGCCTTCAGCCACAGACTGAAGGCTATGCTGTCAGCTTCCCTACTTTTGAGGTTTTGGGACTCAGACTGGCTTCCTGGCTCTTCAGGTTGCAGATGGCCTATTGTGGGACTTCACCTTGTGATCATGTGAGTCAATACTCCTAATAAACTCCCCTTCATGTATACATCTATCCTATTAGTTCTGTCCCCCTACAGAACCTTGACTAATACAGAAAGGAATTATATTAAAGTTTTATGATGTATTTTTGTCAGGGGTTTATAAATAGCACCATAATTTGTCATTAGTGCAAGTTCCAAGTTTTTAATATTCTCATTTACTTATATTCCATTTCTATAGCAGAATTGGAAACCAAGAGTCTGAGGACTCTTACTATTGTCATACTATATTATTTTACAAAATTGAAAGGGTATGTTTTTAGAATTGCAAAAGAAAGTTAACTACTTCAAATGGAGCAAATACCAGCAAAACATAAATTGCCTCTGCCCAAGGAAAGTAGTAAAAAGGATCAAAACTTGGGTCTTTCAAGTATTTCCATAAA
Source organism: Nomascus leucogenys (assembly GCF_006542625.1). Taxonomy (NCBI): domain Eukaryota; kingdom Metazoa; phylum Chordata; class Mammalia; order Primates; family Hylobatidae; genus Nomascus; species Nomascus leucogenys. The sequence goes on from NC_044396.1 coordinate 34,437,242, forward strand.
ACCATCCATCAATCTGAAAGCTCTGGGCGAGCACACAAAGCTTAATAAATGATTTCCCATGGTGATAATGTTTGATTGTAAAAAAAAAAAAAAATAGCTCGAAGTTCTATAGCTGAAGGAAAGAGAAAGAAAAGGAACAAATATCATAACTATGAAATTTTAAAAATTGAAAAATATTTTACCTGTAACAACTATAAGCAAGCTTCACATAAAACAAAACAAGCTTCATGTAAAACAAAAAACTAAGACTCCATTGTCACCAATCCCCGCAAGATTTGCCAGGCTTTATGTTCTTAAGGAAAAGAACGAGGAACTTGATAAGAAGTTTCCCAGCATGGTGCAGAAACTTGATTCATACCAAACCAAAAACTGCCCCGAATTGTCCAGGAATTTCTGTTATCTATTATAGTTGCTGAGGGGATGGAGGCTTGAATCTGTGCAGAAATATTATTTACATGAATGTTTGGGAAAGGAAGTTCCCAAAGGAAAACAGTAACATTCCACCTAAGAAATTATACAGTCTCAGGCTTTGGCCAGTCATTGCAGAAGTAGGCTTCTTTCATATGTGATAGCATTTTATATCAACCCATAGATGATTTGCTGATCATATATGGGGAAGTGAGTCTTCACAAAGGAGGGATAAAGCTGTCATCTCCTGAACCTGCTGATCAGTTTTTGTCTCACTAAAAGTGAGAGAATAAGACATTATGGCTCCAATGTACGAGGACAGTGCATCATTATCAAGTATTCTTCTCAAAAAGTTAGAATGCAAGCTTAAGCATTTAGATCTAACTTCCAGTTTATAGGAAGCACAGTGGATAGAAGATCTGTTTCAACAACACCATGAGGAAGTCAGTAGAGAAATTCAGAATGTGAGAACTTCTATAACATATCTGACATCTCTCAACAGGTCAATGGTAGGAAAAAATAGCATGTGTGCTGATAGGGCAGAGACTGTTGAAGATCAGGAGACCAAGGACATGGGGCAAACAACGTGTGGACCTTATATTTGGATCCTGATGAAAACAAACCAACACTGGGGAAATAGTTGGGAAAATTAGAATATTAGATGATATTAAGGAATTACTGTTACATTTCTTGGGTGTTATGTTAGCATAGTGGTTATGTAAGAAACTGACCTTAATTTTTAGAAAGATGTACTGAACTATTGGGGTAAAATGGCCTTTAAAATATCTCAAAAGGTTTTCATGTGCTTATAAGTATCAATAATCCCTTAACGCCTTCATAAGTTGGTTTGAATTACGTTTTCTTAACAGTATGCTTGAATGTTGATAGTGGTTATCTAGTAGAGAGAGAGGGGAGAATTTCTGGAGTCGTGTCTCTGAGCAGGCAGGAAGAGCTGTGATCTAGCACAGGGCCAGCTACTCAGAGCGGTCCAGGGACCCTTGCCAGCCTATAAAGTGCTTGCTACTGGTCCTCGAGAAGATAAATATGAAAGTCGAGAGTACACATTTAGAAACTTTTATAGAAATTCAACAGAGTAATTTTATGCCCATTGAATCTAATAATTTTTAAATGCGGCTTAAAATGGGGTTTTCCTGTTATCCATAACAGAAAGATTCATAAGTGACTTGGTATTTCATATTTTACCGTCTCTATTTGCTGGGCTTCTTAGCCTGGATTCTTGGGTGTGCTTCATGGGGTCTGTGAACCTCTTGAAATTGCATGCCAAATGGAATTGCAGACAGATACTCTCACACCCACATTCATGCCCTCACACACATTTGCCAACAGCTGTCATCAGATTCTTGTAGAGGTCCACAACACCCAAAATGATAAAGAACCCTTTCCCTAGAGTTGCCTTAGAATAATCCTCCCCACACTGCTTAGAGTTGCCTGTGTAGACGCTTTAATTTTTTCCAGATTTTAAACGTCTCAAATGCTAATTCCCAGCTCTATGCCCCTCTACAGGTCTTAGTTGGCTGTTCTCCTCATCACTTTGCCAAAAGGCAGCTCTGAAAACACACACTGTGGGCCAACCAATCTTCCACCAGGACAGACAAGCTCCCTTCCACCCAAATTGGGTGAGGAGGGTGGAGGGTGCAGGCCACTTTCTCAAGCCTCCGGCACCAAGTGCTGAGTTATTGCCCATCTCAGCTCTACCAGGTTGGCAGCCTCCATTTGCACAATCCTTTTTGGCTTAGCTACTCACCACACGATGCACTGTTTAAACAAATTCCAGAAAGCACATCAATTATTACTAATGAATTCCAAATCAAATCATCCAGAACTACAAAGGGCTGCCACATGTTTCAGGCAAGGAGAAAAGACGGGATGGAAGGCGTGGGGCGAGGAAGGATTCTTTCCCACCACTCTATTAACTTGAATTTGAAAGCCATAATTTATCAGGCACCCATTATAAAGAGGCATCACATACATCTGAAAATATTTTTTGGAGATTGTTCTGATGTTAATTTCATTGTGGAATATTACTTTATATTGGTATCATACCTAAAAAAACTTTTCAGACCTCTTTTACACTGACATATCTCACTTTATGCTTAACAGTGTCTGAGTGAGGATGCAAAGGCTGTGACTGTTTCTCATTCTTTCAGATGAGTAGGTTAAGGCACAATGAGACACATAGGGTTTTTTTGTTTTGTTTTATTTTAATAGTAGGGAGGGCTATGTTTAGAAACCAGGTGTTCTGAAGTTCTTGTTGGACACTGTCATTTCCAAACAACCAGTGAGCCACTAGGAAAAAAAAAAACTTTCCAAGGAATAATGTCACAAGGGCCCACAAGAAAACCACACGATGTGTTTTAAAGGATGTATGTTAATGAGCTATAACCAAGGCCAGAAAACAAATCTGCAGTGGTAAGCCTAAGTGAGGAAGTGAGAAAGCTGGGATGGCCATGGCAGGTGACAGTCCCCCCGGGGCTGGGATGTCTGGTAGGGAGTCAGGGGCAGAGGCTCTTTAGGCAGAGGGATACCACCTGTTGCAAAGGTATGCAAAAGTTTTCAGTGGTAAATCGCAGCAGACTGGCCCTTCTCTGAGCTTCTGACTCCTCCTGGAAGCTTGTTCCATTACCAAGCAGAATTAAAGACCTCCAGAGGACTCATGTCTAAAACAAAACCCCTTCAAAAGGCTGGGGGTCAGCGTTATCAAAATATAGATGACTTACAAAGTGATGATTTTGGACTTGGAAGTGAGAAGGAGGGAATCGTGGCATAGGAGGCCAGGAAGGGACCTGAACATACGTGATCCGACATGTTCATCTCTCAGGTAAGGGACCTGGGGCCCAGGTAAGGGCAAGCCATTTGCCAGGGGTACACCTCTTTTCTTTAGAGATGGAGTGAACATATGTTAATGAATTGCTTCCTTCTACTTATTCTCATCTTTGTGCTCCTTGCAAATATTCACAGGTTTCCAGTAGGTTTAAATATTTAAAACTTGTGCTCTGAAATGTTAGAATGAGTAAGAATTAAGTGCTGGCTTTTGTCTCTCCTGCCATACATTTGATCAAGAAGTCAAATTTTCTTTAAAGGTAGATTTCTAATATTTTTTATTAAGAACACATGTTAAATATCTCAAAAAAAGGCCTTCATGTAGCAAAAAGTCTTAGTGGCTACACTTCTGTTGATACTGTGTGAAGACTGCTGAAGAAGGCTGGATTTTTGTTTGTGAGTGCATTGCATGCTGCATTCCAGCCCTACAATACATTTGATTTATAAACTCTAAAAATAAGACATACTTTAGAAAAAGATGTGGGCTTGGTCAGAGTAAAAGTAATGGAATAAACAATTTCTTGCAATCACTAACATTCCAAAATCATTTTCAAGAGTGATTATCAAGCCAAGAACTACAAAAACACTTTAATTTACAAATCAATGCAAAATAAAAAAGCTTTACTTACTGACTCAAGAAATATTGTTTGTTTTTCAACTCTAGGATCAACTTCATAACCATTCATTTTTTTTAGAACAGTGAGGTGATAGCACAATTAGAACTACACCTCCTTTCTTTCTCCTCTCATCTCCCTGTCTTCTTTGTTACTGGATTTTAAATTAATTTTCATTTAAAAACTATAGTATATAAGCATGCATAATAAAAAATGTTAAGTGTTTAACAACTAGGCTATTTTAAATTTTAAGAATAAAAAAATTCAAAATATATAAATATTCTTGGGTGTGCTTCATGGGGTCTGTGAACCTCTTGAAATTCCGTGCCAAATGGAATTGCAGACAGATACTCTCACACCCACATTCATGCCCTCACATATTTGTGTGAGAATGTGTGAGAGAAAGTGTATCTCCATCAAGTTCTCTTCTGACAAATACCACAACCATCCTTTTCTCTGCTGAAGCCACTGGCCAAGCGCCATGCTTGAAGTAACCAAAACCCAATATTTCTTTAGAGTTATAAAGAAATAACTTGAAGGACTGCCCAACCCCCTCGAGAAATAGAATTGCCGAGCAAAGGCACCAACTAGGCACTGTGAGCCATCACAACTTTGTGTTTGAGATCTACTTTCCAATGGAGTAGTCATTCAATAGATAGGTATTGTTAGCCACCCACCAGGAGCTGGATTTCACTGATAAGTAAGATACAGTCCCTGTCTTACAGGAGGTTCTAGTTCTGGAGAGGAGATGGATAAACGGACTGTACAGCCTCACATTGTAATATGCACCGGGATGAAGAAATAATAGTAATAACAGCTAACATTTATGAAATGCTTGCTGAGGGTGTGGTGTTGGGCTGATAATGTACGTGGTGCTGAGAGAGCATGGGGAAGGGATGGGAGTAGTCAGGAAGAGAGAACACTTTGTTATATATGAAAACAAAAGCAGGCTGCCCCCCCAAACACACCACACACAAGATGACACACGATGGAAGAAATGTGGCAGGAGAAAGGCCACAGGCAGGCTGATGGAAAATTGCTTTATTTTCATTACCTCATAAAACCTGAAGTGACAGATACCTGGAAGCCTGCGTCCCTCAGCTCACCCCTGAGCCTCACTCAGTTTCATCCACTCTCTGGCACTCAAGGAAGTCAGGAGCAGACCAAAATGCCATCGGTTAAACAATAAAGCTGAGAGTTTATTGAATGCCCTTTTTCCACCTCAGCGAAATGTTCCTGGCTGTGGCATTACAATGGATATTAAAGCTGTCTAATGGCTTTGGAGTCTGCAGAGGTGGCTCTGAATCCTGTCTAAGCCCTCTGAGGGGTTGAGTATGGGACCCTGGACACATACATCATCTAACTGAGCCTCAGTTTCTTCCTCTGGGAAGTCAGACTGCGAGGGCCTCACTTCCAGGGCTGCCGCAGGGATTCAATGAGCTACGAGAAAAGCACAGTACCTGACACGCAATAGTTAATATCAGCAGCTCTTACTGCTGTTATTCAGTCACCCTAGCCTCTAGGTGACAGCCCAAAGCCTTGGCACCTGGGACTCAGACCCAGACCCAGATTCCTGCATTCGCCTGTGGGTGCGCACATGTGTGTGCATTCGTGTGTGTGTGTGTGTGTCCTGGGCATGGAGTATAAGAAAAGGGAAACGATGGATCAGTCTATAGCAGGGTTTACCAACCTTAGCACGATTGTCATTTTGAACTAGATAATTTTTTGTTGTGGGCGACTGTCTTCTTTTTTATGGGATTTTAACTAATTTTCATTTAAAATTATAGTATATAAGCATGCATAATAAAAAAATGTTAAGTGTTTAATATTTAGGCTATTTTAAATTTTAAGAATAAAAAAATTCAAAATATATAAATATTCAGAGAAAGTGTGTATCTCCATCAAGTTCTCTTCTGACAAACACCACAACTCTCCTCCTCTCTACTAAAGCCACTGGCCAAGCACTATGCTTGGAGTAACCAAAACCCAGTGTTTCTTCAGAGTTATGACTTTGAAGGGCTGCCCAACACGCTTGAGAAACAGAAGTGCTGAGCATTGCAGGGTGTTCACCAGCACCCTGTCCTCTACCCACTAGATGCTACTAGTGCCCACACTCCCCCTAATCCCCCGCCAAGCTGTGACAACCAAAAATGTTTCCACACATTGCCAAATGTCCCCTGGGCAAAATCACCCCTGGCTGAGAACCACTGCTCTATACGTTGGCATTTTACACCTCTTGTGGCCAACTAAATAAATCATGGGATTGGGGATGACTGAGCCCATGGGGATTAATGTTACATGAAAGGTTTCCAGCATTCTGTGTAGATAGCACCGTGGTCTTTTGCCCTACCCGTTGAACTAGAGTAAAACAAAACAAAACAAACAAACAAACAACAAACAAACCAAGAAACCTGCTTCTAAGGACAGACCTTGCCAATGTTACCTGCAGCCTTTCACTCATGCTCTTACTTGCACAGCTCTCTTGCTTTTTGAGGTCAAAATGCTGTTTCCAAAACAATCTCCCCCTCCAGGTTTTCTGACCCACCACAACTCCTTTTTGCTTCCCAAGTCAGCTCCCTCCTTTGCACTTGTGTGCCAGGACACTGTGGCAATCTCATCCCGTGCACCTTACTGGGCTCCTGTTTCTCATTTTGTCTAAGGGGACACCCTGTTGACCTCTTTCTTGTTCTTCTGGACGTCTGTGTTCCCCACCCCCTACCCCAGCTGAAGCAGCCTCCCACCTCCTTCCTGCCCGTCACCCCATCTTTTCCTTACAGAACTTTTTCCAAACCCTTCTCCACAGAGACATCTTTCCACACTCTCTGTCTGCTAATCTCTCTTCCCTCCAACAACTTTCCCATGAAGATATCTATCTACCCCTTGGTGGACAGATTCTGAGAAGAGCATCGTTTGATAACATGCCCAGGGGATTTTATTAAATGCATGGAAACACTTCACTGCTCTCGGCCACCATTCCTGAGCTGCTTTCACACAGCAGTTGTGGTGAATTTCAAAGCTGTCTCTCATATTTATCTTGATCAAACATCTGTGTGTTCTGTATCTACTGACAGTTGAAAAATGAATGCCTTTACAGTAGATGATTGGCTATTTACAAAGTCCACTGAACAATCAAACCTGTACCCTTGGGCAGTTCGTTCCTGTCTTGTTCTTGTCGATTTTGCTCTCTGATTCAAATCAATTTTGTTTTCCAAACTCCCCCCCGCTTTTTTTCTGGCATTTAGCTCTCCAGTTTATAACATTTTCTCCTATACTTCAGTTCTGGCTGTAGAGTTAAAAGTAATTTTTAGTGAGGGATAAAGTTAAGTGAATAAAGAGATGACAGTGGGTAGGGAAATAAAGGCTTTGGGGAATGTGCTGTATCTCATGTTCAGGACCCATTTATGTTAAAATGTATTAATGTCTTTAGGTTTATTTTTGCATTTCACTGAACCAATAGCATTATCAAAGGCTACTTAGCATACTTTCAGGAAGAAGTTTGGGCATATGCTATGCTTAATGAATCCAGTTACCAAAACTGTCTTCCTCAGTGTAATAAGAATGGCTTTTTCTTCTGTGTTAAAATATAGAATAGACTACTGAGCTTTTATGTTTTACAGAAATTTCCTGCTGTGCAGCTCCTGGTGTTCTGGTTTTCATTAAGTTTATCCAGTGATGCATCCATAAGCTGTGAGCATGTTCACCCATTTTCCTGATGAGAAACTAAACAGAGGCCATCACAGTGGCTCACACCAGTAATCCCAACCCTTTGGGAGGCCAAGGGAGGAGGATCATTTAAGCCCAGGAGTTTGAAACTAGCCTGGGCAAAATAGCAAGGCCCCGTCTTTATTAGAGAGAGAGAGAGAGAGAGAGAGAGAATGAGCAGTACAGTCTGTGCGTTCTCTTGATTGAGATCTCGGTCTTAGCACTGATAAGACTGGCACTCCTATTCCTCACACCTCCTGCATCATTGATCCCATTCATTAGTAGAAACCCATAGTTTTTCACTGAAGTTTGTCCATTTCACCCCTACGGGTGCTTATTTTTGTCCACTTCTTTTCTATTTGCATAGGTAAATTTTTAAGACTCTCAGCATGCTTGTTGCTCTCCTGACCCATTTCAGTTCTTCGCATAAGCTCATCTTCCTGTCCTAATAGCTCTATAGAACCTGAAATATAAACTGATCTGAAAACTACCTTTTAGAGTTGATTAACAGGGCAGAAATTTTAGCTGAGGACTACCTCAACCAACTCTTATTTTACCTACACTGATGCCTGTCCAAACTGGGTTTAAATCCCCACTTCACCGTTTTCTAACTGTGTGTTTGGAGCAAGATGTGTCAGTTTTTTCCTCTGTGGAATGTGTTTCATAGGATTTTCATGAGGATTAGATGAATTAATAACTGAAAGCACTTCAAACAGTGCCTAGCACACAGTAAGAACTCAATAGATGTTAGCCCTATTATTATGGGAATTGTGATCAGAGAAGAGTATCAAAAGAAAGTTCTTAACATTTCTCTTGGAATGGAATCAGAATGAGAGCTCTAACAAGAACAAGGCAAGATACAGATCATTACCCTAAAAGTCAGAAAATACCAACTGTGAATGGTTTTGTGAGGCAATAAACATCAATTTTAAAGTGAATTAGTGGGCCGGGCGCAGTGGCTCATGCCTGTAATCCCAGCACTTTGGGAGGCCAAGGCGGGTGGATCACCTGAGGTAAGGAGTTGAAACACCAGCCTGGCCAACATGGTGAAACCCTGTCTCTACTAAAAATACAAAAATTAGCCGGGCATGCTGGCGGGCGCCTGTAATCCCAGCTACTCGGGAGGCTGAGGCAGGAGAATTGCTTGAACCTGGGAGGCGGAGGTTGCAGTGAGCGGAGATTATGCCACTGCACTCCAGCCTGGGCAACAGAGTAAGACTCCATGTCAAATAAATAAATAAATAAATAAATAAATAAATAAAATAAAAGATAAGGATAAAGTGAATTACTCAATTAACAAATGGGCAAATGACTTGAATAGACATTTTTTTAAAGAAGATATACAAGTGGCCAGTGAGTACATGAAAAGATGCTCAACATCACTAGTCATTAAGGAAATGCAAATCAAGATCATGATAAGATACCACTACATACTCACTAGGATGGCTATAATTTTTAAAAATGTGCACATTCACTGCCTGGAAGCTGGGGCCATTTCACCCCACAGTGCCCCCAGCCTGCTGTAAAAAAAAAAGTGCATATTACTGGTGGGAATGTAAAAAGATGCAGCTGTTGTAGAAAACAGTTTGGCAGTTCCTCAAAAATTTAAACATAGAACTACTATGTGATTGTATAATCCCATACCTAGGTATATACCCCAAAGAATGGAAAACAGGTATTCAAACACATACATGTGCACACATGTTTATAGCAGCACTAGTCACAATAGCCAGAAGGTGAAAACAACCCAAATGTTCATCAACGGATGGATAGAAAAATAAAATGTGGTACACCCATGCAATGGAGTACTATTCAGCCAAAAAAGGGGTGAAATGTGGATGTATACTACAACATGGATCAACCTTGAAAAAAACTACGCTAAGTGAAAGGAGCTAGATGCAACAAGTCACGTATCATATGATCCTATTTATATGAAATAACCAGGATGAGTTTATCCATAGAGACAGAACACAGCCTGGTGCTCGCCAGGGCCTGGGGAAAGGGAAGAATCAGGAATACCTGCTTAATAGATACAGGGTTTCCTTTTGAGGTGGTGAGAATGTTTTGGAACTAGATAAAGGTGATGGTTGCACAACACTGTGAATGTACTAAATAGCACTATTGTCCAGTTTTTATTACTCCACTACAGCCCCCAATACTCTGGGGGTGACTAAATGTTGTTCATTTTCTTCATTATCTGTCCAGCTCAATGAAACCAAATTGCACTGAGTCTGGCTTTGATGCCAGTTGGCTGAATCATTCATATTAAAATGATTAATTTTATGTTATGTGAATTTCACCTCAATTAAAATACAAAGCAGAAGTGAATCACTCACTTGCCAGTGAGCATTTCATACTTCATTGAAATAGAAGGTATATTATCTAGGTATTCTCTTGGATATTTCAGTACACCTAAGAAAATTCTGAGGAAATACTTTCTTTGAAAAAGCAAAAAATGCCAGCCATGGTGGTTCATGCCTGTAATCCCAACGCTTTGGGAGGCTGAGGCTGGTGGATCGCCTGCTCAGGAGTTTGAGACCAGCCTGAGCAACATGGTGAAACCTCGTCTCTACAAAAAATACAAAAATTAGCCAGGTGTGGTGGCATGCACCCTGTAGTCCCAGCTACTCAGGAGGCTGAGGTGGGAGAATTGCTTGAGCCCAGGAAGTGGACGTTGCAGTGAGCTAAGATGATTGTGCCACTGTACTCCAGCCTGGGCAACAGAGAGAGACCCTGTTTCAAAAAGCAGAGAGAAATGAAAGAAAGAAAGAAAGAAAGAAAGAAAGAAAGAAAGAAAGAAAGAAAGAAAGAGGGAGGGAGGGAGGGAGGGAGGGAAGGAAGGAAGGAAAGAAAGAAGGAAGAAAGGAAGAAAGAAAGGAAGGAAAGAAAAGAGAAAGGAAGGAGAGAGAAAGAAAGAAGAAAGAAAGAAAGAGAGAAAGAAAAGAAAGAATGAAAGAACGAAATAATGAAAGAACGAAAGAAAGAAAAAGAAAAGAAAGGAAGAGAGAGAGAAAGAAATCCAAAACCCCAACAAAACTGGTAATGAACTCTGGACTTTAAATTGCTTTCGTGTGAAGGTGCATCCTCCACACCGTGGTAGAGTATGTTTCCCTCTCACTGTTCAAGCCTCACTGCGTTTATGGCCTGGGCCGCTGTGGCTTGCCGGGCAGGTGGGCATGCCCTGCTCCCCGGTAATGCAGGTGCCATGAAACAGCTTGATTGGTGGAAGAGGGAGACCTAACCAGATAGGGGAAAACTGCTAACGTCAGTTTAAAAAAAAATAAGTGTCTCTGTTGTCAGAATCTTCCAACATGCTCTCAACGTACACATTGTAGCAGACACCTCTAGTGCTTTAATCCAGAAGGGTGACTAGTGGGGGAAATTTGAAGCCCCATAATGAGGCGGTAGATACAGGGGATGGTATTTATGAGGGTGGGGCTTTCTGCCCATTTCATACCAAATATGCCATCACTCCTCATGCCCCTGGCTACAGCCAGACCGAAGGGAATAGAACTGACTTCAGAACAATTGTTTGGCCATACCAAGTGCTGCTTTTTCACTGCCAGCATAGAACCCAGGAGAGCTCAGTGAAATCTGTGAGTTTAACCATATAAAGCCAGCCACTGCCTGCAGGCCACATATTTTCCAGGATGTCCCATCTCCAACTCATGTGTCACTTCAGTTTAGCTACCCCTGTCCACATTGCCACTCCATGTTGCTTCCAATTTCCTACGTCCTATCTTTGCTTGTTGTCCAGTTTTTATTACACTGCTACAGCCCAAATACTCGAGTGGTGACTACGTGTTCTTTTCTTCATTATTTGTCCAGCTCATGATACCAAATTACACGGAGTCTGGCTTTGATGTCAGCTGGCTGGCTTCTTTCCAGGTGTTAATTATTGAAGACCTTGTCTTACTATTTGATATTAATTACTTTGTGTGGGCTTCAGTGGAAAAAAATGGTCCAGGAATGGAATGTGACCTTAGAAAACAGGTCCAAATCCTGAATATTCTCCCCACAAGACAGGCTGCACAGAGCTTTTTAACCCTGAGAGGAAGGATGCAGTGCATGTGGGTGCCTTCAGAGAAGTCTTAAGACATTGGTAAACCTAAAGAAAAATGGGAAGAACAAAAAGAGGAGAATCAAGGACAGTGGATGGGTGTGATGGGTGTGCAGGACACAGCAAGGCAAAGACACTAAAAGGACGGGGACTCAGGGAGCACCCCTGCTAGCCATCCTTGGGATTCAGATGGGCTACAAATGGTCACTTTCCATGTAGTTGCTCCTGCGAGACATAACAGTTAAGACTACAGACTTGGGAATCAGAACAATGTGGGTTTTAAGTCAAGCTTTTCCGGTTATGCGAGCAGTCTTCAGGCAAAGTGTCTCATCCCCTACATTCCCAGTTTCCTCCTCTATAAAATGGGGATAAAATTGACTGCAGAATATCTTTATTATTAGGAGACCCTCATTTCCCACCTCTCCTTTTATGATCATCCCACTTCCATTTTACAAGAGGAAGATATGACCTATCTCTAATCTTACCATACTGCATTGTCCTGCATCTGACAAACCTCTGGGGATGTCTAATAAAGGGACAATTTGACAGATGGGTTTTTTGTTTGTTGGTTTGATTTGAGACAGAGTCTCGCTCTGTCACCCAGGCTGGAGTGCAGTGGTGCGATCTCAGCTCACTGCAACCTCTGCCTTCCACATTCAAGTGATTCTCCTGCCTCAGCCCCTTGAGGAGCTGGGACTACAGGTGTGGGCCACCACATCTGGCTAATTTTTTTTTTTTTTTTTGTATTTTTAGTAGAGGAAGGGTTTCACAACGTTGGCAAGGCTGGTCTCGAACTCCCAACCTCAAGGGATCCCCCTACCTCGGCCTCCCAAGGTGCTGGGATTACAGGCGTGAGCCATTGTACTCAGCCTGGTAGATGGTTTTGATGCTGGTCTTGAGAAAGTGAGTGATTCTAACGATCAGGTAACACATATTTTTGCAGTTCAGATCATTGCCAAATACTTGCTCTCAATACAATTGAAGGAAGTCCTTTTTGAGTTGTAAGCTGATTATTAAAAATAATTTTGATTATAGAATACTTAAATGATGTTCAAGGGGCTGAGGGGCTTTGCTATGACAAAACACTTTCCACCCTTGTAAATTTATACTAACTCTAGCTCATCGTGGCAATAAATATATATTTATCCATGGACGCATGAATGAATTTTTTTTTAAATTCCAGCTAACTCATTAAGAGACATATTTCAAGACATACCCCCTCCAACACCCTAGGGCCTCTCACTACTGGGATCCCTTCTTGACAGTTCTACAAACTTAGGAGAAGCCCTTACTGCTGGCCCCCTTTACTGGACACGCAGACTGACTGGTGGGTTTCCCCAATTTATAGACAATCTTCTATGGTTCTCCTTAGCACATTGACACTGCTCAGCTGAATTAATTAAAGGAAAAGGCCTATGTTTTTAGTGGAAAGATACTGCATAAATGGCTTATTGAACAGTCAGAATTTAGTTGATCACAAACACAAAATAGTCCAATTTGTTTTATTCAATCGTTGCTTTTTAAATTACTCTGTCAAATCCCTCATCCACAACTTTCTGATCACTTGTGGCTTTTAAAAAGTAGGATCCTGTCTAACTTAAAATGAAGTCATATCCAATTTGGCAATTGACCTGTATTATTTTATTAAAACTTTCTCTCTCCCACTAAGTAGTTTATTAAGAAAAGCACATTTTAGGGCTCCTCCCACCCTCAGATGAGGACACGAGTTCTCTAATGCAGTGGTCATCAAAATATTTGTTTATACTCCCCACCAAAGGAATGTTGAAAAACTTTGTATCCCCATACTTTAAAAAATGTGATAAGTTTTTTTTATTTTGATGCAAAAGCTGTAATTTTTATTGTATTGTAAATACTGGCACTTATAAATAACACTACTATAATTACTCTTAAATAAACCCACTATGCTACAGATATGGTAGTCATTTTATAACCACTGTCATGCATTTGTAATACATGGAAAAGTTCTCTTCTAACGGTGGGAAAGTTTGCAGTGCTTCTTTGCCTCCTTGGACTTGTATTTCCATTCCACTTCTCCCACAGAATTTTATCCTCTTATCTTGTTCTGCTTAAAAGTTTTTGCTAACCACCCTATCATAATTTCCTAAAATAAAAATACCTCATGTAAATGTAAATGTTTTGATTTCCTATGTCTCTAAGACTGTTAAGTATTTTTTTTTTTTAAATGTATTCTGGAGTGAGTTATCAAGTGTTTTTAGGGCCAGGTAAGGTGGTTCATGCCTGTAATCCCAGCACTTGACGAGGCTGAGGTGAGAGGATCACTTTAGGCCGGATCAACCTGTGCAATTTAGTGAGACCTCTGTCACTACAAAAAATTTTTTAAACTAGCTGGTCATGGTGGTGAGTGCCTGTAGTCCTGGCTACTTGGGAGGCTAATGTGGGAGGATTGCTTGAGCCTGGGAGTTGAAGGCTGCTATGAACTGTGATCATGCCACTGCACTCAGCCTGGGCAACAGACAGAGACCCTGTCTCTTAAAAAAAAAAAAAGTTTTTAGGGCTGAGTGTTGTAGCTCATGCCTGTAATCCCAGCACTTTGGGAGGCCGAGGCAGGCAGATCACTTGAGGTCAGGAGTTCGAGACCAGCCTGGCCAACATGGTGAAACCCTGTCTCTACTAAAAATACAAAAAATTAGCTGGGCGTGGTGGCGGGAGCCTATAATCCCAGCTACTCAGGAGGTTGAGGCAGGAGAATCGCTTGAACCCAGGAGGAGGTGGAGGTGGCAGTGAGCTGAGATCACGCCACTGCACTCCAGCCCGGCAACAGAGTGAGGCTTTGCCTCAAAATATACATATATATTTAAATTTTAAATAAACAATTATTAAACATGAAAAATCAAAGTTTGTTAGAAGTTTATTTTAGGGAGCCTCCAACTTTTCCCTCCAGTCCTGTCCTGCCCGTGGTGCTGGCAGGGACAGTGCAGCAAGTTCTGGGAAAGGAGCTTCTTTCTCTTTGGGAATGGAAGGGAATTGTGGCTGGTGTGGAGGAGCCCCGGATGTGGGCCGAACAGCTGCACCTCAGTTCTTTCCCAGGTGGCTACCTTCTTCCACAGGCCGCTTGACTTCTTTTAGTCTCTGTTTCCTATCCTTGTAAACTGGGGTTAATATAACATGTGCCCTGTTTCCCTCAGAGTTGTAGAAAGCTTCACCCAATATAAAGCAAAAGTGCTTTGTAAGCATTAAAAACAAAAATACCACTGTTAGTCAGTGTTTTGTGTAAGAGGGAAATGTCCTTTCTGAAATTTGGCATCAGAGGGCTGGAATTTACACTGCAGTTTAATCTGACCTGTTTGGTATTGCTTTAGCCTTATTTGTATCCAAGATATCAAAGTACAGTTATTTTTCTAAAGAGAAATATAAGGATCTTAACGATCCTTGAAGTAATCTTAAAAATAAAATTAAAAGAATTCTTAATAATCCTAAATGATTCAGTGATCACTCGAGTGAGAAGTTAGCTCTGGGTCAGTCCCCAGCCAGGACCTGGAAGCCAGGGAAGGTGTATTACCAACTAGTCAACCAGGAGTGAAGTTGTGAATCACAAAATCACACAACCAGGCAGCTTCTGGTCTTAGAAGCTTCTCATTCAAGGCCCTTAGAGGAGAGGAAAGATGGGAAGGGAAGGAGAGGAGAGGGAAGGAGGGAGAGAGGGAAAAAGGGAGAGAGGGAAAGAAAAAGAATGTCTTTCAAGAGTACACAGATATAAGGAAATAAGCAAGAGAGAGAAGAGGGGAAAAGAAAAACAGAAAAATGAAGCATGTGCGAAGTGCCCTCATCTTGATTCCATCAGTTAAATCCCTGGAGAGTAAACAAAGTGAGCCCTGAGCATCTGTAGTCCCAGCCCTGGGTGGGTCCCAGTGTGGAGGTGGAGGTGTGGCATGCTCGCCCCTGACAGATCCTACATCTCAGCTCCTCTTTGAAGTTGACCTGAATGATCCTTTTGTCGGGTTTTCGATATTGCTGTGGCTATAATTTAAACTTGAAACAGGAACAAAGTGTTTTTGCTATTGAGTAAGTCCTCTGTTAGAAGAGATTCTCCGCATGCAGATGGCTTCCCTCTGTTCTCCTCTTCCTGGTGGTGCATTTAGCCCCCACATTTCACACATCAAGTCTGGAAACACATCACTCTGCAGAATAAGACAACAAAACACACACCAGGACTGACTGCGGGGTCTAAACACTGACAGTACCTTTTCCCAAGCTTCTCTTTGTCCCTTCCGACCTTACTCTCTCCATTCCTGTCTCCTTTTCTTTTTCTTTTTTTCCTTTTTTTGGGGGGGCTTATTTTCTTTTCTTCCTTTCTTAAAAAAATTTCTTATAATGCTAATGCAATAGTATTGTAAATATTATAAAACATTAAGAAAATACAAATAAGCAAAACCAAAACAAATCAAAATAAAAACATGAATTGCTTTATCCAAAGTTACTCAGTTAACATTCTAGTAAAAATTCTTCCAGGATTTCCATCTACTTCTCTCTCTCTCTCCTTTCTGTCTTTCTCTTTCACTCTGTGTGTGCGTGTGTGTGTGTGTGTGTGTGTGTGTATGTGTAGGTAACTCTACTAGAAATAAGGTGTCTTGAGGGTAACGACTTTCATTTTTCTCAATTTGACCCAATTCTAAATAGAAGCTTCCTCTTGTTTTCTTCAGTAGAGATACTTAGGTTTTATCTACAAAGAGCTAACTCTTAGACCATGTAATCCAATGTGATTGTTAGGTCACAGTTACTTGAGAAGGTCAGTACTAAAGTTTTTGTTCCTGATGGTGACTTGGGGTTAAACTTTCAGGGGTGTGAATAGATGCTGAAATCAGAGCTTTTTCTCTGAGCAGGCTTTTCTGATCTTGACCAATAAGGTGTGGTTGAAAAGTGTGAAGTAAAGCAGCCCCTCAACAAGTCCCTCATCAACTGCCCTCCTCCTCAGCTAACTCTGGCCCCTACACATTCCAAGAACCCATTGTTCTTTGTGCTACAGGAATTCTGGGAGGATTTGCAAATGGAAATGTGCCTGCTTGTGGATATCACACCAAAGCCTTGTCATTGGTGTGACGGCATTGAAGGACACTCTGACTTGGGTTAGATCATCAGTTCCTGGGAAGAGAAAAAGACCTTGACAAAGGTGTGGGTTGGGTTGGAGGAGAATTAGGGAGAATGCAGAGTAAGGGAAGGGAAAAATGAGGAAAGATTCTGACATTATGCAGTTCCTCCAGTTTGATGAGTGTTCAATAGCAAGGACCAGAAACCCACTCGACTTAGTGCACACTCATACACACACAGAGAGAGGGAGGGAGGAAGGATTCCTGTAAAGATCCAATATTCTTAGAAGCTACAGGGACATGAAATAAAGTAGAGCCGGTCCTTGGCAGTTGGAAATTCAGAAAGAGCTCCTCTCTTCCTTCTCTGCCTCTTTCTCTTCAGTTCCTCTATCCCCCAAGCAACACCTTCTAATCACTCACTTGGCACTTGGCCTAAAATGGTCTCAAGCCCTGATATTACAACAACCTTCTTCCAGTACCCACCACTGCTGAGAATTGTTTCTGTATCTTTTAATTCAAATTTATTAGAGTAGTGGCTCCCAAGACTGGCTTGTTATTTACATCAGTTGGGGCAATTTTTAAAGATCTAGATTTCTAGGGTCTCATCCCTGAGGACTCAACCAGAATCTCCGTGGAGAGAGAGTAGTAACCAGCACATCTCTATCTTGGCAGACTCTGTCATAGCTGCTGGTTGGTTGCCCTTAGGTCAAGTGACCATCCAACGACACTGAGCTGTGGTTAGGGTGGAGGGGCTTCCAGAGACACAGGGGGCCACTTTAGGGCTGCGGCCAGGGCAAACCCTTCAGTGCTCGCTTCAATTCACTCTCTACTGTCACTTGGGAGTTCTTAAAAAATATGTGGAAATCACATCATGCTCAGCCAGCTTCGAATCCTTTGGTTGATTAGCGATCTTTTTAGATGAGGATCAAAATTCTTAATGTGGCTCACAGGGAGAGAAAGACAAGGGCAGGAACAGAGGAAAAAAAATAACTAGATAGAAGAAATAAGTTCTAGTGTTCTGTAGCACTCTAGGATGACTATAGTTAACAATAATATGCTATATAGTTTCAAACAGCTGGGAGGATATTGAATGTTCCCAACACAAAGAAATTGTGTTTGAGATAATGGACATGCTACTTAGCCGGGTCTGATCACTATCCATTATATGTACTAAAACATCACCATGTACCCCACAGATATGTACAATTATTATTTGTCCACTTAAAAAATATAGCCGGGGGTGGAGGGAATATGGCTGAGGCAGGAGGATTGCTTGAGGCTAGGAATTAGAGATCAGCCTGGGCAACATAGAGAGACTCCATCTCTTAAAAAGAAAAAAAAGGAATAAAATAAATAAATGCAATTTAAAAAACAAAATGGGAAACATTAAAAGCAAAACTGGAGTCTGGAGATCTGAATTCTGGTTTGGATTTTGCAAAATCTTATCAGTCTTACAACTTCTCTGGCCTCAGTTTCTTCACTATAAAAGTATGTAGGTGGGCCAAGCATAGTGGTTTAGGCTTGTAATTCCAGCACTTTGGGAGGCCAAGGCAGGAAGATTGCTTAATCCCAGGAGTTCTAGACCAGCTTGGGCAACCTGTCTCTACAAAATATTTAAAAAATTAGCTAGGCATGGTGGTGCATGCCTGTAGTCCCAGCTACTCAGGAGGGTGAAGTGAGAGGATCATCTGAGCCCAGGAGTTCAAGATTGCAGTGAGCTGTGATTGCACCACTGCACTCCAGCCAGGGTGACAGAGCAAGACTCTATTTCCAAAAAAAAAAATTATAGATATATATATATGAAATATTTATAGATGTAGATAAGATGATCTCTAACTCTCTCAGCTTTAACATTCTGACATTTCTTGGTCTTGTACCACAATTTTGGGGAAAGAAATCCATTCCAGGGCAAGGTAGGATTTGGCTGGTGCAACATGGGTCATGAATACATTCACCTCTTATTAATTAATGAGATGTAAAACTAAAAAATCAGTGGTAATAGAGGACTCTGTGTACAAGATCCTGACCAAACCTTGGCTTTATAGACAATAAACATGCAGATTTTTTCTGTCTTTTGATGACACAAATGATTTAAGTGAAAATCATGATACTGAGACTATTCTTTCAAAAAGGATAATTCTAAAGCTGACTTGCCAGTGCATCCAGGTTTTAGCTTGGTGAGTATGTGGCAAATGATGAAATAATTCAGTCCTAAACAAACTGCAAGAATTGGTGCAAGTGGAAATGATGTGAAACTAACTACCAAGAGAAAATGAAAAGTTTCTATGGATGACTGGCCACATTGCAGCTCATAATAGTCATCTGTAGGGCAGATGAAATAGTGTGACAACAATTCACTGGTTGGATGATTATAATCATATTTGTAAATTGATGAAGAGGCTTGAATTGCAATTTTTAAAGAAAGTTCAGAAATACTTCATTATTTCCACCGAGCAACGTGCGTGTCCCTGAGGTCAAAGACAGGATCCATCACTTTAGCGTACCCAAGTCATTAACAAATTCAAACTAATCCACAGCAGTAGTCTGAGGCCCGTGGTTGAATGAAAGACTGCTCAAAGACCCTTTCACCTGGTATCCCACTTGCACTTCCAAGCTGCCTCCCAGGCTTCCCGCAGTATACTAAAATGTCTTTCTCTTCTGCAGGCCGGGCTTGGTTTCTTAGGCTCAACCTACTAAGAGATTTTATGTTCACCAAGAATGCTGTCCTTTATTGCATGGATAGGGACTGACGACTTCTGATACCTGATGCTTAATTAATCTCTGCATTTTATGTGCTGCCATGTCATCTTACAAATACCACGATTACGAGGCCTGGAGCATTAATTATGTCTGTCTGCCCTCTCATTATAGCAGATATCATGAGTCACTTCTGTATCTCCGACATCTACCACAGTGGCCAGCACATAACTGGTTTGCAATAAATACTTAGAGAAAAAACTGTAATGATGTCTTGGGCAGAGTGACACGGGCGGGAAGGGGAGAAGAGATAGTTACCATCTCACGAGGACTTTTTTTTCCAAGTGTCTTTTTCCTAGGGATAGGATCTTTCTCTGTCACCAGGCTGGAGTGCAATGGCATGATCACGGCTCACTACAGCCTCAAACTCCTGGGCTCAGCCTCCTGAGTAGCTGCGACCACAGGTGCATGCCACCAGACCCAGCTAATTTTTAAAAATTTATTATTTTATTTTTGGTAAAGGCAGGGTCTTGATATGTTGCCCAGGCTGGTCTTGAACTCCTGGGCTCAAGCAAACCTCCCATGTCAGCCTCCCAAAGTGCTGGGATTATAGGCGTGAGTCACTGTTCTCAGCCAGGAATTTTATTCCAATTTATTTTGTGCCACTTAAAATACTACACATTGACAATGTAAATATATCACAGTGCAATAGAATTTGAATATTAACAATCGAAACAGGAAAATGCTATGTGGAAATATTTATCTTGAACGATGGTGCTTGAGAGAAAGAAAACAAACTGGTTTAAACAAAGGACAGTGAAGAAAAACCTTCTGAAGATAATCCATACCTCCTGAGTGATTTTAGGGGTTGCTCACACTCCACCCAGTTCTAGTTAAATTTCAAAGCACATGGCCTTCTTTTTCCTAGACATGCCCATTCTTATGTGTTCCCATTCTGTATAGGATAATTTGTAAGCTGATGGGGTAGGTAGAGAGCATGTAGAAGAGAGATTGAGAATAAAAGATTGCCTTGAGGGGTCTGAGCAAATTGGAAGAGAAAAGAGGAAGGGGAACAGTTATGGCTTGAATTATGTCTCCCCCCACCATCAAATTCATATGTTGAAACACTGGGTGTTAAGCCAGTATTTCAGCACGTGACCTTATGTGGAAACAAGTTTGTTGCAGATGTAATCAGTTAAGTTGAAATTTGGGAGGGCTTCAATCCAATATGACTGTTGTCTTCATAAAAAGGGAATATTTGGACACGGAAACACGTACACAGGAAGACTGCCATATGAACATGAAGACAACCTTCTATAAGCCAAGGAGAGAAGCATGGAACAGATTCTTCCCTCACAGCCCTCGGAAGGAACCAACCCGCCAACATCTTGATCTCAGACTCCCTGTGCTACTGTGAGGCAGTAAATCTCTGTTTAAGTCACCCTGTTTGTGGTACTTCGCTATGGCAGCCCTAGCAAACTAATGCAGGAATGACAGAGAATGTGTGTGTACATGTCAAAGAATGATTTACTGAGGTAGAGTTAATTGAATCGTGGGCTGTGAAATAGCAGGTCTGAGGATGACAGCTGGTGCTAGACAGTTCAGAGGAGGAAAAAAGGTGAGAAGATATTGACTCTGTTCCTGGCACTAGCCTGCAGATGGGCTGCTGATTGGAACAGCTCTCTGTAGGAGGAGGAGAGATGTTTGCACTCGGTGGGTCTTTCCAATTTGTCAGATATTTGAAAGCAGAGTGGCCACATAGCCACAACGTGGAAATTGCTGGACAGGCAGACTACTGCTAATCCGTGGCCCTGCATCCTCTGTGACTCTAGGAAGGCTGTAAAAGCAGGAATCTGTGGGAAATAATATTGGTGGCTATAATCTAGGTGGGTGCACATGTGTGCTGTGTAGTGTGTGGGCATGGAATTTAAACTTTTGCCACATCTGACATTGCATTTTAATGCAAACTCCTAGAGGGTTTGTAACTGTGGCTGTACCACTCTCTTGGCATAACATCTTATGCAAAGCTAGAAGATAGTTTTTCTTTGTGATAAGCTTGGTGAAAGGAGACACACTTTTGAAAGTTATATTTTTAAGCCGATAGTATTGCATTTCCATCTACTGAAATCTTTGAGACATGCTTCTGTTTACTTCTTAGAATATAAACATTTTAATATAAAAAACTTCAATATAAAAAATGGAACCCAACAGTAACCAAGAAATAATAATGAGTGTATTCAAAGCACTTTCACATATACTATTTTACTTGATCCTTACGAGATCCCTGTGGGATTGTCAAAGTAGATCTTGCTGTCCCTCCCTTACAGATGAAGAAAACAGACTTGTAGAGTTTAAGTAAATGCCCTAATCACACAGGTAGAGAGTAGCAAAAACAAAACCAGAACCTTGGCTAGTTTCAGTGGCTCATGTCTGTAATCCCAGTACATTGGGAGGCCAAGGCTGGAGGATCACTTGAGCCCAGGAGTTTGAAACCACCCTAGGCAACATGGCAAAACGCTGTCTCTACAAAAACTGCAAAAATTAGCTGGGTGTGGTGGTGCACATCTGTAGTCCCAGCTGCCTGGGAAACTGAGGTGGAAGGACCCCTTGAGCCCGGGAGGTGGAGGTTGCAGTGAGCTGAGATCGTGCCACTGCCCTCCAGCCAGGGCAACTGCACTTCAGCCTGGGCTATAGAGTGAGACCCTGTCTCAAATAAATAAATAGATAAACCTTTAGAACCTAGTTCTTTCCATCTCCAATTCAATATTCTTTATCATTAATTAAATATTTTAAAATTTAAGAAAGTTAACAGAAAATAATACCAGAAGGTTTAAGGTCTTAGGTTTTTTTTTTTTTTTTTTTTGAGACGGAGTCTCGTTCTGTCGCCCAGGCTGGAGTGCAGTGGCGCAATCTCGGCTCACTGCAAGCTCCGGGTTCACGCCATTCTCCTGCCTCAGCCTCTCCGAGTAGCTGGGACTACAGGCGCCCGCCACCACACCCGGCTAATTTTTTGTATTTTTAGTAGAGACGGGATTTCACTGTGGTCTCGATCTCCTGACCTCGTGATCCGCCCGCCTCGGCCTCCCAAAGTGCTGGGATTACAAGCGTGCGCCCGGCCAGGTCTTCGGTTTTTTTAATGGTCTAACTATGCCCTATTTGTCTTCAAGGTATTTATCATAAAAAGCCTATGAAATCTTAATAAAAATCCAATTGCTAACTATGCAATTCGTTTTCTAAGTAGAAAAAAAATGCGGACTCTGCAAATTGCAGAACTGGTTTGAATATCTCTAATTTGGGCACGTTATTTTACATCATCAAACTTCAATTTTTTTCAGCTGTGGAAGATAAATGGTAACACCTGCCTTATAAGCTCCAACAAGATAAGATACATTAAATATTTAATATAGTTCCTGGTACTAGATAGGCCTTAATAAACGTATTGTGAATAAGAGAGTATTTGGAGGCTTAGTGTGCAAAGAACATGTTTTCCCTCAAGCAAATGTCTAGGATCAAGGTCAAAACCATAATATGCACCCATGAGCTGCATTCACACCCACACAGGGCTGCTGCTGGCCAGTGAGTGCACTTACTTCCCACTTACTTGTTAGAACTAAGGGGGTAGAACATTCCTCTCCCTCAAAGGGGCACATTTCTCTCTGGTTTGTCGTGTGGCAGGCTTCTTAGGATTCTCTGCCCTTCGCTGACACAAGGAGAGTTTTGCATGTAGGAAGAAAGAACAATTTGCTATAAAGATCTCTGCTATGGATCAGGGAAGGCTATTTACTATAAAAGGAGCAAAATTAGATGACTTCTTTAATGTCATCCAGATGATTTTCTCCTTTTCATTTTTGTAAGCTCTCTTGTAATTCCACAGCATTTTCTAGCAGCACAGGATTAACCTCGGCACTATCCGTAGTTTTGCCATCATAAACAATGTTTGCTGGGCGTGAGTGTTCTGGCTGTGCCTTTTTAATTTCAGAATTCCATTTTATCTGAACCCCTTACATATGGATGAATGCTGTGTAGTTTACAAAGTGTTTACTGTCTCTTTGCATACTGAATGCATCCAGCTCTAAATTTTATTATTTTTTATTTATTTTTGAAACAGAGTCTCACTCTGTTGCCCAGGCTGGAGTGCAGTGGTGCAATCTCAGCTCACTGCAACCTCCACCTCCTGGGTTCAAGTGATTCTCCTGCCTAAGCCTCCCAAGTAGCTGGGATTACAGGTGTGCTCCACGACACCCGGCTAATTTGTGTATTTCTGGTAGAGACGGGGTTTCACCATGTTGGCCAGGCTGGTATCGAACTCCTGGCTTCAAGTGGTCCAACTGCCTCAGCCTCCCGAAGTGCTGAGATTACAGGTGTGAGCCAGTGTGCCCGGCCCAGCTCTATGTTTTAGTTCATGGAATTTTAGAGCCGGACAGATTCAGTAGGCATTGGCAGACATTTTCTTTAAAGGCCCGGTAGTAAATATTTTAAGCTTTGCAGGTCTTACAGTTTCTGTCTGCTGCAACTACTCAGCTCTGCCCTTCTAGCATAAAAACAACCATAGACAATATGGAAACAAATGGGCATGGTTATGTTCCAATAAAACATTGAAATTTGAATTTCATTTAAATTTCACATGACACAGAATAGTATTCTTTTTTTGATTTTTGCCCATCATTTAAAAAAATGTAAAAAAAAATTAGCTTACAGGCCATACAAATAGGCATAATTTGCCTACCCCTGAATTAGAAGGTTATATTCATAGAATCAGTGTTGGATTTGTAGGAGATCTCATAGAGCCTCTCAAAGCCTTTCTTTTTATAGCTGGGATTCTGAGCACAGAGAAATTCCATATTTTCCCTAAGGTCATACAGCTAGTGAGTTATGGACACAAAACTACAATATCCATCTCCTGACTCTTAAATCAAAATTTCTTTTTACCATGTAATTGCTTCAATAATCACCACAACTTATGCACATCCAGGAAAGCATCTATGATGAACTTGTAATTAACCTGTGGACATAAATGTCTGTCTCCAAATTAGCTGTACTTGGAGAGACTTTGCAAAGTCACTTCTGCAGTTGTGTTACTTGCATCCTACTATTAAGGTCAAAGAGATCACACGTGAGACCACTCTCTTGTGGCTTACACTATTACTTAAATTGAATATTACAATTTTTGAGCTAACAGGGTTCTTGGAGATTTTCTTGGCTCCCATTATCAAATTATATAAGGGAAATTGAGGCCTAGAGAGTCTAAATGAACTGCCCCAGATCACTCATTGGCAGGATCAAAGCCAGGGCTTTAGACTCCCACTACAGAGCTCGTCTGATTGCACCATGTAGCCTGACACACTAGTTAATGGGGAAAAAAAAAAAATTAGTCATCATTAAAGCATGTCTTTTGTGTTAAAGTCCAGGACTAAAATACAATAATTATTAATTACCAGCTCATTTTTATGAAGCAGGAACTATACTAGACATGTACAAATTATATAATTAAATGCTTTTCTTATTTATCTTCATTTTTACAGATCAATAAGCTGAGGCTTGAGTTTACAATAATTTATTTCATGTTCCTAATGATAGAGCGACAGTTCAAATCTACTTTTCTCTTTAAAACTTGAGCTCTTTTCACTTTCCATATCCCCTCTGTTGAGTGCTTTTGTTTAAAGCCACGGAAACTGCAACTGAAAAGGGCATAAATTATAAAAAGGATTTAATAGGGCAGAGGATTGAGAAGGGGGAAGTTCGACTTCTAATGTCAAGCAAAGCCCCTGTGATTTCCTGGCTCGCTCTTCCCTAGCTTGTCGCCTACGATCTCAGGCTGGCTTCACATGGCCAAACGTGTCCCCATTCTCCCCTAGTATGTGAAGAGATGAAACCAAGTCATCTATTGAACGAATGTCCCTGATCCCTGGGGCTCTGATTGGACCAGCCTCTGAATGATGGGTTCATAGACTGAGAATAAGATTAACCCTCAAAGCTCATCCCTAGAACTAGGAGTGCTGTCTAATAATGGGGGGGAAAGTTGCTTCCTCTGGAAAGGAAAATCTAAAAAGTCTGTTAGAAAAAGCAGGGAAAAATTGATTGAATTTATTTTTACCACTTCCATATCCAATTTACATTTTTTTCATTGACAAGGTCATCAATTTTTCTCTTCTTTTCTCTGTCAATGAAAAAAATGTAAACCGGATATGGAAGTGGTAAAATAAATTCATTGACAGGGTCAAGGGCATAGAAATGGCAGCATAAACCTTAGTGGTGATGTACTTGACTGCTTTCTATAAGGTGATAGGAGAAGAATTACTCAAAGTGAGTTATGCATACCACCTTAAACAAGCATCTTTGGATACTTGTCTGCACATTTTGGCGTTATTAAATAAATGCAGGTACTAGCCTATAGAGGCAGTACCTTTCCAAAAGTTATTGGAACTTTCCTGGTGGCTGAATCTGCATTTTCCAGGGAGAACGTAAAGGGATGAATCCTGATCTTTATAATCCAAATTCAAAATCCTCCTTGTCTGCCCCGATCCAGTGTCAGTATCTCAGACATCCCTCCCCCTTCCCTTTAATGGTAACACTTATCACCACCTGCTGCAGTGACTGCTTACATGTCCAGCTCCTCCACTGGATTTTGGTCTCCTTAGGGAAGAATCATTTTTACCCACGTTTGACCCTCAACATGGAATGACATCACACCCTCAGGAAGAGAATGAATGCAACCACACGAACAGCGCTAGCTGTCCAGAGAGAGCTGGGCTTGAGCCCATGGGACACTGCCCATGTCATTTAGCTCCTTTTAACCTCCCCTTCAGCAAAACAAGTAAGTTAACATCAACTTCATAGGATTGCCAAAAAAGCGTGTTAAAAAATGTAAAATGATGAAAATGATATCTCGTTCCATTTTTTCATTGGTTCAGGGATGCACATGCTTCCAAATTTAAACATCTCTGAAATTGAAATCTGTCCTACAATCACTTATAAGTATGCATCACAGTGTAATTGGCAGGCAGGGTTTTTTTTTGTTTTTTGTTTTTTCTGTGTTAGTGTCAAATAAAATACTGGTGCATCTTACAAGCAAAAGTGGCTAATACCCAATGAAATATTCTCTCTCTCTCCATGCAGTATTCTGCCTCTGACAAATGTCCCCAAACTGTGTAAGAAACAACTACCTTATTTGTCAACCTCAAAAGATTCCCTCTACAGCCCTCATAGCATCCTGGTTGCTTTTAAAAACTTTTTATTCATCTTACACAGATAAAACATAGGCTAGGCGTGGTGGCTTACGCCTGTTATCCCAGCACACTGAGAGGCTGAGGCAGGCAGATCACTTGAGGTCAGGAGTTAGAGGCCAGCCTGGCCAACATGGTGAAATCCTGTCTCTACTAAAAACACAAAAATTAGCTGGGCCTGGTGGCGCATGCCTGTAATCCCAGCTACTCTGGAGGCTAAGGCACAAGAATAGCTTGAACCCAGGAGGTGGAGGATGCAGTGAGCTGAGATCCAGCCACTGCACCCCAGCCTGGGTGACAGAGTGAGACTCTGTCTCAAAAAAAAAAAAAAAAGTAAAACTTACATTTTAATGTACCCAAACCTTTCTGGAAAGTATTTGTATTTTGATTTCCACATATGCTATTATAGTTACAGAACTTAGTATAGTACTTAATCTTATTTGTCTTTACTCTCTATTCCAATCTTCCCCAACACCTCATAAAAAGCTTTATGTAAGGGGAAGAACGTTGCAGTGTTTTGGAAAGAATAATTTCAGTTCTAGTCCGGTTTTGTCACTAATTAGCTACATGTCTAATCTCTCTGTCATCTGCAAAATGAGGATGCTAATATTTTCCTCACAATTATGTGGCATCAAATAAGATCATATATGTGGATGTTTTTTTAAATGATTGTTCTGGCCAGGTGGGATGGCTCACACCTGTGATTTCAGTGCTTTGGGAAGCCAAGACAAGTGAATCACTTGAGACCAAGAGTTTGAGACCAGCCTGGGCAACATAGCAAGACCTAGTGTCTCCAAAAAATAATTAGCTGGGTGTGGCAGCATGTGCCTGTAGTCCTAGCTACTTGGGAGGCTGAGGTGGGAGGATCGCTTGAGTCCAGGAGTTTGATGCCGCAGTGAGCTGTGATTGTGCCAGCACACTCCAGCCTGGGTGTCACAGCAAGACCTTGTTTCAAATAAATAAATAAATTACTATGTTCTAGAATGATGAATACGTAGGTCTCCATTCTCTCCCCACCCTCACCCCCCCACCCGCCACTGTAATTTTACCAATCCTGGACAGCTTCCAAAGACAACACTTTAGAAGAAAGAGTGTCTTCTAAGGTACATTTTATTACTTCCTATAGTCATCCACCTGATCACTGGGATGATTTCTGCTCTCCAAACATCTCCAGGGCAAGGAAAACAAAGCCACTAATTGTTACAGTTGACTGCATCCAGTTTCCAGTAAGGATGTCAACTCCATTGCTGTAAATGTCAGGGTCCTCTGACTTTGCCCATTCCTGCAGGAACTGCTTCCTTTGCTAGAGCCAGCTACGGGAGGCTTATCTTCATATTTTCAAGACAGTACAAGCTTTAACTTGAGATTGTTTCTTTTAATGTTACTTACCAGAGACAAACTCCTTTTTATCTGTGCTGTTAAAGTAGTAATCATTTGTGGTTTTTTCCTTCTTTCTTTTTTTGTTTTTTTAAGCAACAAAACATTTTTGCTTTCCTTTGTTTTGCACACAACCAAAACTGCACTTGTCTTTACTTAGTTTAGGCTTAAATTAGGGAGTGGGAGTGGGGTGGACATTAGGACATTAATAGATATTTAGTTCCCACTAACATCGCCTCGTCTCTATGGGCATCTCACAACAATCTGAAAAGATTTAGTGTTCTATGTTTGAGTTGAGGGCACTGAGATTTGTCAGAAATCATAGAATCAGAACTAGACCCAAATTTTGTAATTCTGGAACCTAAATCTCATGAGCACAGACCCCCTAACTTTTTGTTTTCGATTTTCAATTTTGGTTTTGTCTATAAGGAAAAGGGCTGGTGGGGGTGGGGAGCGGGCTGAAAAAAAAGGTATTTGAGCAGGCATTTGGCATTATACTTTTAATTCTCTTAAACCAGACCTCCTCTTCTCCTTTCTGTTATCACTTCGTTTCATGTTTTATTCCTGAAAGTGAACTTGTCAGTGGATCATTTTCCTTTACATCTTTCTGGAACTGTTCCAGATCCTGATGGCATTACAAAAAAAGTATCTGCCTAAAGGCGTTCTATAAAGCAGACAGCCTTAGAGAAGGCGTGGATATAAATTACATGAATGAGTTAATATAAAACTGCTAATAAAATCTGTAACATGGGAAAAGGCAGAAGGTATAATTTGCTGGCAAAGTTATTTAGTTCCAGCTACAAAAACTAAAGATACACACCCACACCCCCCCCCACATATATATAAATATATGTATATGTTATTTCTTTAGACTACAAAAGTAAGAGAGACTTACCCAAAGAGGGAAAAAAAATCTCAACGTTGAGAATTTATTTGTATAAGCTCACAAAGAAAAAATTTCTTTTTGACTTTAGAGTGTGTTTTTCTTGGAAGATGAAATAAGATTACAGTCTCCACTGGCCAAACTTTGTGGTTGGAGTTCATAAGATAAAATTCTTATAATGTATTAAATCTTTTTCATTTCACAATGTGTTTTTTATGATTGATTACTGTATTGTTTTACTACTTTTGTAGTCAAGTTTTTCATTTCTACTTTTGTCAACTTTTCTCTCTGATGAGTAAAGAAA
The DNA here is from genome assembly GCF_006542625.1 of Nomascus leucogenys. Classification (NCBI taxonomy): domain Eukaryota; kingdom Metazoa; phylum Chordata; class Mammalia; order Primates; family Hylobatidae; genus Nomascus; species Nomascus leucogenys. The sequence goes on from NC_044396.1 coordinate 34,466,417, forward strand.
ATTCCTCTGTAAATCCTTATATGAGAAAGGAAGAAAGTCTATGAAATTAATTTGATTTCTTAGGTTTCGCAGATGCAAAAAACGTTATATTCCTGGTTTCACACAAAAACCATATTAGGTTAAATGATTTAAGAACATAAAATGAAAATCCCAGAATAAATTTTGGTGAACAAAAAGAGTGGTGCAGAAAACGTAACACATTTGGAGAGAAAGGGAGAAGAAAACATATATATTAAAAGTTAGGCAAGCATTTTATTAAAGTGAAAGTTCTAAAATATCAGTACACAGAGTTTTTAGGGGGAGAAATTGGTTTATCAGAAAACAGAGCCCCATTATTTTATTTATTCTTCCCACCATTCATGAATTGCCTCCTCGTAAAGCGAAGTGGCATTTTCCTGGGGCAAAAGAGTCCCGTTATAAAATGCAGCAGAAAGAAAGGATGCTTCTTTGGACTTATCTCCTGGCTTCTCTGCGGCCTGCGGGGACTGAGAGGGTGGGCGAGCTGGTGTCCACTCTGTATTTGAATGAGCTTTCCTGGGCGAAGGTGGGGTGGCCCGCGCAGGGTGCTGCTGAGACACATTTGGTGCACATCGAGTGCTCTTGGTCTCATGGCTTTAGAGTGAAAATGCCCACTCGCTAATGTGTCCCCAGGCGTTAGAAGTACAGTTTAGAGCCAGGAAATGTGGCCTCCCCGGCCGGGCTCCTGGCTACGCCCCGGCACCCCACCCCGCCCCCCGCCCCGCCAGCACCTGCTTTTCCTCTCCCGCGCGCCGGAGGTCCCCGGGCTGGAGCTGGGGCGCGAACTGGCAGCGGGGAGTGGGTGGCGCCGGGACCGTCGATTACGGGCGCGTCCCGGGAACTGCAGCGCCCTCCCCACCTGGGCAGGGCAGCCCCGCCACCCGCCCGGGCCTCGACGGGCGCGCCGCCAGGGCTGGGGAGGGGCGGCGCGGAGGGCGGGGGCCGGGCGCGGGGCAGGGGCGGGCTGTGCCTCGCCCGCCGCTCGGGCAACTCCCGGGCGGCGGCCAGCCGAGGAGCAGAGCGCTTGCCCCGGGGGTCTGTCGCGTTGCAAGCGCCGCCGGAGCCCTGGCAATGAGGACCCTGTGGATGGCGCTGTGCGCTCTGGTGCGGCTGTGGCCCGGGGCCCAGGCCGGCTGCGCCGAGGCCGGGCGCTGCTGTCCCGGCCGGGACCCCGCCTGCTTCGCCCGCGGCTGGAGGCTGGACAGGGTCTACGGGACGTGTTTCTGCGACCAAGCCTGTCGCCTCACCGGGGACTGCTGCTTCGACTACGACAGGGCGTGCCCAGGTGGGTGGCCAGGCCGAGGGTGGGGCGCCGGCCGTTCGCCTGCAACCAACCGGCACAGGGCAGGGCGCTGTGCCAAGGACCTCAGCCCCTGAGCCAGGTGTCCTCCAGCCCCTTCCCTCCTTGTGTTTCAGCCCCTTTATCCCCACCCATCCCCACCCATCCCCACCATCGCCATCCAGGTACGCCCGGCTCCGTTCATCCTAGGGTCTCCCAGTCCCCTCCTAGACATCGAAGTGTCTCCCCACCCCCAAGACAGACCAGAGCCCGGATGGAAGGGCTGGATCCCGCTGTTCTCCTGGAAGGGAGCCGGGCGACGAAATCTCCGACTCAGGAACTCCAGCTGGATAGGGCCACCTCTGGCCGGCAGAGATGGCACTGACAGATAACGGGCATGCCTCTGGGCCAGGCTCCACCACCTTCATTCTGTTAACCCTCGGGGATCTTTGGGGCTGGTGAGGGCTGATGAGGGCAGAATTGTGTAATCTTCCCACTTTGTGCCAAGGGCGTGCTCTGGGAAGGTATTAATACTTTCTTCTGGAGAGCAAGGTCTTAAAAATCTGAAGGTGTCCTCATCTCTGGACCCCAAAATGTAGCACAGCCTCTTTCTCCTAGGAGGTGTACAGTATGTTCTTGGAGTTTAATTTTCTCTATACAGCATGACAAGGATTTTATCTCGAGGTCCCTATTATGTTGTAATCTTGCTGGTTTTCCTTTAGGGTCAGTCTTTTTCAACTTTAAATTTCCCACAGTTTCTCACAGTTCCTCGTCCCTGTAAGGGCTCAATAAAAGCTGGTTTAATTGGATTAAAAGATAAAGGAACAAATGATGAGTACAGCCCTGAGGAACAAGGTGTACCTGAGAGAAGCCAGCCATGGAAGTAAGTCGCCCTGCTCCTGTTAATCACATCATCCCCAAAGCCACACAGATATTAGGGTTCGAGCTGAAGGATCCCGATGTGTGGGAGCCTCAGCATTTTCTGGGGCTATGCCATTCCCTGGGCAACCGGATACCCAGTGGCAGGGAGCACCCCTCCTGCCTCTGCGCTGTTTGAAGAGGGCTTCAGCCCGTGGCCAGGCCCGATGCTGAAAGAACACAGTCGAAAGCATTAAGATTTTTTGACCCTGGTTGAAAGCTAATGATTTACCTGTGAATATTGATATTCTTTTTGATAAAGCTTTTTGATAAGCTTCTTTCCCTTTCTGGCTCTAAGGTCAGAGTATTTTACCACTAAAGTAAGATGGAAGAGTCAGCTATTTAGGAAATGCAGTGCCCTTGAGCCAGGTGTCTCCAGCTTCTCCTCACAGCATCCTAAACTGTCGGCCTCATTTTCCTGCATAACTCAAGCAAAGCCTCTCTCTCATGAGGGGCTTGCGTACGTTTTAAAGGTAATTATGGAATTCCTGTGACCCAGTTAATGTCCCCTGATCTGTGGTAAGCGCAGGGATAGAGAAGTGACGAAGATGCAGTCTCTGCTCTCTAGGACTTTCTACTCTAGCTGGGCAACCTGTGCAAACCCCTGTTCGACACACTTAGCACTGAAATAGGTGATCCAGGAGCCGACCTGGAAGGGAGCTCTTAAAAGACCCAAGGAATTCAAGGAAGACTCACCTGAGGAAGTAATGGGCGATCCTGGGCCTGGAGAATGAGGAAGAGGCCTGCTGGAGGAGGGAGAGGCAGGCTGTAGGAGGGAAGCCCAATGTCACAATCCAGCAGTTACTGTGGGCATCACCTGCTTGTGCCAGGCCCTGTGCTAGGCCTTGAGGCCAAAATGGTGAACAGGACAGATGCTGGAGGCAGCCAGATCTGGAGAGATTCAGGCACATAAGAGGGATGAGGAGAGACAAGGCAAATGTCTCGAGAAGAACTTGCTTTCTAGTGAGACCTAACAGTGCTCCAAGGAATTGCAAAACCCTCAGTCTCTATTTGGTCAAAAAGAAATTGCTTATTTTCAGTCTAGGCGGTAGAATAGTGAGACAAAGAGCCTATGGTTTTGGAGTGGGGATTTAGTGGGTAAGTATGGAAGCGGTGAGACGGCCTGCTGTCTTGTGAAGATCTCAGAAATCACTGTGTGTGCCCCAGAGAAGAGCTGTGAGTGGGGGAAAAGGAGATGGTGTCAGATTGAATTTTAAAAGGAGCATATTCTGAAGCCCTCAATACCCTGTGGCAGAGTCAACAGAGGACCTTGCAGGCCTATAAGGAAGCAGGTGCGGGACTGAAAAGCTCCATCTTGAGAAATTCTGTGTCTGAAGTTTCTTGCGAAGGGAGGAGGAAAATAAAGACAGTTGGAAGGTGGCCACTTGGTGGGACTAAGCCTGCCCTTCTGAGGGTGAGAGCAGAGGGCCCGGAGCCGAGAGGCCCAGCGTGCTCAGCCCTGGACCCGTGCCACAACCATGCCGACTGTGGCTCCCGGGCAGGGCGGCCACCGCCTGCCTCCCGGGCTCAGAGCTGACCTGGCAGCTGGAAACTGGTTCAGGGCAACTCCTGGAATGCAGCCTTCCCTCTCACAGAGTCTAAGTCTCAAATATTTGTTTTTTATTTGTGATTTTTTTAATCCCAGAAGTAACCCGAATGCCTCAATTTTGCCTCTGAAGTCAGAATCCTGGGTTCAGCCTTTACCCTGGTGCCATTTGGCTTTGTGACTTTGGAGAAGTCACCCTCGTGGGGCCTAAAGTACCTCATTAAAGGGGAATGATACTGCCAGGCATCAGTGACTCATGCCTATAATCCCAGCACAGTGGGAAGCCAAGGCAGATGGATTGCCTGAGTTTGAGACCAGCCTGGCCAACATGGCGAAACCCTGTTTCTACTAAAAAGACAAAAATTAGCTGGGTGTGGTGGTGCACCTGTAGTCCCAGCTACCCAGAAGGCTGAGGTGGGAGGATCACCTGAGCCCAGGAGGTAGAGACTGCAGTGAGTGAGTTGTGATCATGCCACTGCACTTCAGCCTGCGCCACGGAGTAAGACCGTGTCTCAAAAAAAAGTGGGGGCAGGGGAGATGAAACCACTGTGTGGGACTGTGGAGTTGACAGAAGGAGGCGACGCCTGGCAAGCCCAGAGCACTGCACCTGGTATGTGGTAGACATTTAGGTAGCAAATGTGCTGTTGGTTGGCTCTTAGCACTGGCGGACAGCGGAGAATGTTTTATTTGATTAAATATTTACATCATAATTTTCTGACAACATATTGCTATAATTTGTATTCATTAATATTAAATCATAAGTACATTTTATTCAACTCACACCATGTGCCAGATACTTAATACTTTGTCTCATTTAATCCTCCCAACAATTTTTTTTTTTTTTTTTTTTTTTCTGAGACGGAGTCTCATTCACTCTATCACCCAGGCTGGAGTACAGTGGTGTGATCTTGGCTCATTGCAACCCCCGCCTCCCAGGTTCAAGCGATTCTCCTGCCTCAGCTTCCTGAGTAGCTGGGATTACAGGCACCTGCCACCATGCCTGGCTAAATTTTTTGTACTTTTAGTAGAAACAAGGTTTCACCATGTTGGCCAGGCTGGTTTCAATCTCCTGACCTCAATTGATCCACCTGCCTTGGCCTCCCAAAGTGTTAGGATTACAGGTGTGAGCTGCCATGCCTGGCCATCCTAACAATTGTTAAGAAAGGCAGGTCAGGTCCACAAACCCATATGACAATCCCAATCTAAAAAGTGCTAACATTTTAAAGCTTTTTCGTAACTCATTTGGTGGCAAAAATCTCACCTGACTTGCACTGATAGAAGGATATTGATAATCTTTGTTTATATTTTGCCTCAAAAATATTAATATATTTTGCAAGGATCTGCTCCAGACCCTGCTGAGGAGAGGGGGACACCCCAAATAAGGTACATAGACTGTATTCCCTTTCTAAGATCCAGGAAGTCCTGAGTACTGAGACTGAACTGCCTCAAGCATTTGGGAAAAGAACCTGGTGACCTATACTAGCATTTTTACAGACAGAACAGCTAAGGCTTTCCAAGGGTTTCCATTACTCAAGCTAACACCAATGAGCAGAGCTGAGATCTGAAGTGCCTGATTTCAGACTGCCAATTGCCACATATATTTGCCAATTTATGGCTACTACTTATTCCTAGATAAATCAGGTTTCAGCATCTTAGAACCCCCACTCTATACTCATAGAACCATTCTGCCTCTTAGACTCTCTTCTTTTCTCTCTCTTTTTTTCTTTTGGAGATGGGATCTAATTCTGTTGCCTAGGCTGGAGTGCAGTGGCGTGATCTCAGCTCATTGCAACCTCCACACTTCTGCTTCACAGGCTCAAGTCCATCTTCCCACCTTAGCTCCCTGAGTAGCTGGGACTACAGACATGTGCTGCCAAGCCTGGCTATTTTTTGTGGAGATGAAGTTTCCCCATGTTGCCCAAGCTGGTCTCCAGATCCTAGGCTCAAGCAATCTGCCTGCCTTGGCCTCCCAACATGCTGGGATTACAGGTGTGAGCCGGGATGCCTGGCCCTCTTTTCCTTCTTACCCATTATTTTACCTATTGTTGCTGCCTAAAGCCTTTTTTGAGTGATATTACATTCAATGTGAATGGAAAATATAACTGAGTCAGTGTAACTAAGCGTGCTTTACTTCTATTCCTTCTGATTTTTTCATCTTGATAAATGCATTATTATTGTTATTACGTGGCTAAGAGATGAAATACTGGCATTTCTTTTTCTAAGTAAAAAGACTTTTTTTCTCATGTAAAAACTAAAATGTTATTGAATCTATACAGTTACTAAACTGTCAAAGATATCTGTTCTGGAATGATCTCAGGAAATCTCCTTATGATGATGGCGTGAGTTTCAACACCAAGGGAGCATCACAGCTCCCTTCCCACCTCCACTAAAAAAGGGATGGAAAATTCTCCACTGGCTGTGCCTTACCAGGGATGGGGCAAAGTAGAGTAGGGGAACAGATCCAAGTTACCCTGCCCTGGAAAAACTTCTTGGAAAACTTGCTTATGAGGTGGATAACACCCCAATCTCTAATTCTCCAGCTGAGTTCCTAGAATTTGCATTTTCTAAGATCATAGAACAGTAGTTGCATTAGATCATTGATTGGCAGCTTAAGGAGAGGGTAATAATTAACCCAAGTGAAGTAGGACAAATATTGAATAGCCTATATGGGCTGGTGTCTTCTCCTAGATTTATGGAGAGTCTAGGAAACAAACTAGCCAAAGCCTGATGACATCATATCTGGAGGGAAAGAGGGACCATGCTTGAAAATATGGGCTCCAAACTCACCCAAAGGAAAGATGCCAGAGTCTACGATGATTTAGAGAGTTGAGGCTTTACAGGAGCCAGAACAGTCTGAGAGACATTGCCTTTGTCTTTGAAGAAAAAAAAATGAGTGGGGCCTGACTGGAGCCAGTATTCAAATGGACTTGACTTAGCAGAATTTGGCTGCAGCCCTGGGTGAGCAGTGAAGGAGGGTCAAGTTGTTAACACTTAACATTTACGCCATACCAGGCAATCTCCCAAGCACTTCACAGTTATTAACTTACTTGGATCCCACAACCCGCTGATGTTATTCTTCATTTTGGTCTCATTTTACATACGAGGTAAGCAAGGCACAGACAGGTTAGGTAACTTGTCCAAAGTCACAACACTAATAACTGGTGTAGTGAGATTTGAACCCAGGTCATCCAGATCCAGAGCCCATACATCAAAACATGATGTTTTTCTGCCTCAGAGAAATGAGGTCTTATGAGAAGCAGTGTGCTTTGTGGGGGAGGCCCCACATAAACACCAGCAGAGTGAGCAAGGCTTCTCCCTCCATCTTCTCGGGGCTCCTCAAGGGCAGAGTGTGTCTTGCCTGTTTTCATAAGCTCCAGTGGCTACCATGATGCCACTTAATAGTGTTTGTCAAAAGAATGTGAGCAGTTGTCCCACCCATCCCCACCAGGTGATGTTATCCATGGCTTCAGACGACACTGCCATCCAGGGTGTAGCCACATTTCCTTTATAAGAGATTTTCCTTCCTTTACTATAAAATATATGTTTGTTGCAGAAAATTTGGAAAATACAGAAATGCGCAAAACAAGAAAACAACTCACCTGGAAACCTGTTACCCAGAAAGAAAAAGTACTATTATCTTTTTTATTCATATCATTTTTTCCCCTGGGTTACATAGTGTATAAAATTCTATTTATCAAATGACGCAGCCCATGTCATCTTGCTAGTACTTCAGGAACTAGTCCAGTAAATGTCTCAAAAGAAAAAAAATCCCTTTGGGGGCCAGATAACATGGTTTCTGCAAGAGGGGGAGAAAAGTCTTGATCATTTTATTTGAGCTTTCTGAAGGAGTAATAGGCACTTGGGGAATGTAGTATCATTTGGCTTTCAGAGAAGTTTGACAAGGTTCTGCTGAAAGAGGAATACACATGGAGAAAGAGAAAGGAAGATGATGGCCGGCCACGGTGGCTCATGCCTGTAATCCCAGCGCTTCGGGAGGCCGAGGTGGAAGGATCACCTGAAGTCAGGAGTTCGAGACCAGCCTGGCCAACATGGCAAAACTCCGTCTCTACTAAAAATACAAAATATTAGCCAGGCATAGAGGTGCGCTCCTATAATCCCAGCTACTCGGGAGGCTGAAGCATGAGAATCGCTTGAACGCAGGAGGCGGAGGTTGCAGTGAGTCGAGATCGCGCCGTTGCACTCCAGCGTGGGTGACAGAGCAAGACTCCGTCTCCAAAAAAAAAAAAAAAAAAGAAAAGGGAGATGATATATATTTAAATTTGTGTCACTATGAGGTGTGCATGTGTGGGTGTTGGGGGATAATAGGGCTGTTTTATTTTTCTTCCACAGAATGTGAAGAAACAATAGCTATGCATAAATGGGTACTGCTGTGGGTACGGTGTAAGAACATTTCCTTAGGAATGATTAGGACTATTTGAACTTAACAATGTGAGGGAGAAAGCACTTGTTTGTGGGTGGCCTTAAACTTTTAGATGGCAAAAAGCCAATAGGCAGGGCTAGATTACAAAGGAGAGTGCTCGAGTGTCTGTGATTAACCAAGGAGACACCGCTACATGAAAACAAGAACAAGGCCTCACCTCGAAGAAAAAATAGTCCAAACTCTCTTTATAAAATGAATGGCTCTGGCTGTCGGCTCATTTTGTTGCTTTCTGTGTGCATGTATTTGACATCACCTAGAAAAGCATTTGAAAATATATATATATTTTTAAATGACCCTTTGGTACCTGAAGGCTGAGAATAGGGTGTCTTTCTCTGGCCGGCACAACTCCTCGAGCTGCGAACAGACCTGGAGAAAGTCCAGTGGTAACTCCTAGATGAGAAGTGCCTAGAAAGATGGGTCCAAAAGCGGCAGACATGACCTTGAAGAGTCTGGCTGGGAGGAAAGGAGACCTCCCCAAACCATGAGTGGCACAGACCATGTCAGACCATGAGTGGCACAGAAAAGGTAAGCATGGATTTTTTTTTTTCACCATGTTCTGAAATTCTTGAGTGAGGGAAATTTGGATCAAATGAAAGGAAATGCCATTTTGTGCCACAGATAATAAAAGTAAAGAAGCTTGTTACTTTCAAATGTGGTCCTGGCAGGAGATATAAATAGATCAGAATGGATCTAAAGGACTTGCAGCTGCCAGGAGAAGCTTGGACCTACCTGATCTTAAGGCACAGAAAACAATGCTCCTTCCGATGGACACCCTTGGGGCCACTGCTGCCAGGAGAGCCCAAACTCTGGGCCAGGCTAAGAATTCCCATGGGTTTGGCTGTGGGGGCTTCTGATTCGCTCATCTCCTTCCACCCCACTTCCTTCCTTTGCTGGAGCCTCCATCAGTGCTTTGGCTTCTAACTAATAATATGAGCAGATCAGAGTCTGTTTCTTTTTTTTCTTTTTTTTTTTTGAGACGAAGTCTCGCTCTGTCGCCCAGGCTGGAGTGCAGTGGCGCAATCTCCGCTCACTGCAAGCTCCGCCTCCCGGGTTCACGCCATTCTCCTGCCTCAGCCTCTCCGAGTAGCTGGGACTACAGGCGCCCGCCACCACGACCGGCTAATTTTTTGTATTTTTAATAGAGACGGGGTTTCATCATGGTCTCGATCTCCTGACCTCGTGATCCGCCCGCCTCGGCCTCCCAAAGTGCTGGGATTACAAGCGTGAGCCACCGCGCCCGGCCCAGAGTCTGTTTCAATGTAGAACATTATCTAGGGAGGAGGGGAAACATGCCCAATGCCATTTCATTCATTCATTCAATGAATATTATTAAGCACCTACCATGTGCCAAGCACCAGGAATGAAATAAAAAACTATCATGATCCTCAGGGGCATCAATAATAAACACAACAAATGAATATGTAATTATGAATTATGACAATGCTACAAGCCAAGGAACACCAAGCTCTGAGAGGAAATAAGTGTGTGTGTGTGTGTCTGTGTGTGTGTGTCTGTGTAGTGGGGCTGGGCGAAGACTAGAAAAAGCTGGCCAGAAAAAGACTCCCTGAAAAGGAAGTAGGTAGTCTGGGAATTAAAGGGTGAGTGGGACCCAGCCATGCCCAGTGCGGGGAGAATATTCCCAGCAGAGTAAAAATGCGTACAAGGGTCCCAGTGTGGGAAAGAGCTTGGTGTGTTCAAGGGGTAAAGAGGCCCGTGTGGCTGAACTTGGAGCAGAGGTGGGCGGGGAAGTGCAGGTGGAAGTGGAAGGTCAGGCAGAGGCCAGGTCACACAGGAACAGAACCTTGTAGGTCACAGCAGGGAGTTCGGATGTCAGATGAAATCCCAAGGAAATGAGGGAGTCTAAGTCATTTATTCTTTTAAAAAATTAGTGATACATCTTTTAAAGTAATTGTACTTGGACGTGACTGGCTATCTCCATTAGGGCTGTGAAAATGTGCTGCACTCTTGTGTGTGATTCATTACTGAGATATATAACTTATTCTCCTTTGGCTGTGGTAGGAATCTCTGATAACTGGAAAGGTCTTGAGAACAGGGGACCAGTTGGTAAGTGGGCAAGGACTTGATAATTTCTTTCACTCTAAATCTACATCCATTATCTCACTCTCCAATGAGCTGAGAGCCAGGGGTGCCCACCAGGCCTTCAGCAGAGCTTTTAGCTTTTTTTATTTTCTGTCTGTGCTCGCTTCTGTCTCTCTCTCTGACTCTGTTCTTAACTCCTGTATGGTGCTTGAGATCACCTCACAAATAAATTACTTGCATTTAAATCCATGTCTTATGGGCTGCTTCTGGGGAGACCCAACCTGAATATTAGCTTGAGTTTAAACAAAGAAGAAAAGAAAAGAGCAAGCTTTCCGAGCTTCCTGGCATCCATTAAATCTAGGCTTTCTTCTCCTAAAAGGGGTGGATGATGTCATCAAATCCTAACTCTGAAGCAACTGAGAAGCTGTGACAAACTTGGAGTCAAAGGCCACCATGCCGCTCCTAGGTGCCACAGTCTATCGGCTCCATTAACAGCTGGTGAAACTCAAGTGAAGATCGAGAAGGCCAGATTGTAAAAAGAATATTTTGATATGCTGTGAATAGATGTGAATTAGATAAGCTAGTGCAAAAGGGGATACGAATACTATTGGAATCGTCCAAAAGGAAATCTGTGTCAGGCAGCCGTAATAAATGACTTGTAATAAATCTGTCAGAGGTTTCCGTACTTCCCCTAACCTCCATGACCAAAGATCTCTTGTGATCTATGATGGCTTGCAATCCAAATAATCAAAAGTTCACAAGCTAACCAAGAATAGAATCTTTGGTGCAGAATAGGAATAAATACTTCTTAATTTATTTAATCTTCCAACGCAAAATATTTTGTGAAACACCTTTTTATTCCTCTAATTCTGAGTGAGTGTTTTTTATTTTGTCTCATAATGAAGCTATTGAGATGTCATTGTTCTGGATCCTACAACTTTCTGATTCTCTTTATGGAGCTTTTAAAATCATGGATTGGAAAAACAGGATATAGTGTTTTGCTAGGGACAAACTTTAACGAATAGGAACAACTTGATGCAATGATTGATTCTGTAATTTTGAGGACTTCAACTGTGAGACCAAACCAAAAACAAGAAGCAAATACTAGACAAGAGACACATATGACGATGGAATCCTGAGAGGCTGAGTTCAGTCAGAAAACCCTCTCCAGTGTCATCTTTTACCATAAGGACCAAGTCTAATTCAAGGCCATATTACTAAGTTCTGAGTTAATGCTATGGCAAAAGTGTATTTTATAGTGATGTCCAGATGTTAATATTTGAAACAAGTACATTCTTTTGTATGCAATATTTAGTATTGTTCAAGCCCAACACATCACAGCAGGACTAGCTAGACTCAAGGCTGAAGGTGGAAGAAAAGAGGTATTGAAATAATGAAGGATAGAAGGAGTCCTTCTCAATCAGCTCGCAGCCTAGGGGATCTCTTTAAATGCTTTTTGGTTCGATGGGCCAATGAAATTATGAAATCATGAAAATAAAAAGGATAGGGCTAACAAGAGCCAACAAAAGCAGGAAGTGACCTGTTAGTGTTTTTCCGAAAGATGTATGCGTGGCAGATATTGGGAATGAACTGTAACGTGGCTTATTCTGGCTTCTTTAGGTAGTTGACATGTGATACCTGTGGGCATTTAGTTGATGAATGAAAGCGTGTTTTAAACTAGTATGGAAATTTTAAAATTACTGACATGTTTATGTTGCATGAGACCCTTTTTATGTTGGGGGTAGCTATGCGCTGCCAAATCACATGTCCTCCAAAAACCATGAGTGCAGAAGTTCAAGTCAAGCTCTCAAGGAAGTCAGAGTGCTAATTCTTGTGGGAAACACTATGAATTGGAAAGTGTGAGGATGATAGGAAAGTGGATCACACTTCAAGGGGAAAAAAATGTTTGGCATCTAGGTCATGGGCATGTCTTCTGTCTTCTAGTTCTTTCCTTTTCTTATATTTAATTTTAAATCCTGAAATAATTCAATTTAAAAGCTGATTACAGTCTGAGACACATTAGAACTTTCAATGAGAAAGTTAAATGTGATGCCATATTGATTTTATGGTCATGGTGAGGAAACTGCATTTTTAAATTACATCTTCAGATTTGGTAAGTGGACTTCACAATCAAGGAAGGAGAATGGCTTTAGTTGTCCATCAGGGGAATCCCAGTACGTATTGCTGGACTCCAGGGAGCAGCCCAGTGCACCGCTGTCTGCTGAGAAACCAGCTGAGCCCCACGCCGACCAGATCGTATGGAAAAGCATAGACCAACAGCACAAAGAAGACTCCAGGGCCAGATTCTTGGCCTGACTCTGCCTCTTCATGTGTGACCGTGAATACTCTTTACCTCTCTGGGCTCTGGTGGCTCATCTCTAAACTCCAGCCCTCATAGTTCATGAGTCTACAAGCCATGGAGAAAGAAAATAGAATAAACAGGAGAAGCTTAAAGTATAGGGGTCCCTGTGCATGGCCCTAAGCCCTGTTTCTTATGAAGACACATTTGCTGAGAAGAATTGACCTGGGTACGTGATGGGATTGTTGGTGGGTGAAGTACATTTTCTTTTTCATACTTTTTGTTTATGTTGTCTGTGATGAGAATGTCTTGTTATAATAAAAATGTTATGGGCAGGGGCAGATAAAGTTAATATCAAGGAAAAACAAAAGCAAATATCTGATCTCAGCCCAAGGAGTATGAGAAATTCCCCTGAAAGCATCCTTCTCATCTCCTTAGGTGTGTTTCCCTGGGTCAGACCCACATTTAGGATCCCAGGGTATCCAGCTGCTTCTAAGGGGTACCAGGTTATCAATTCACCATCAGGGTGGGCAGATGGAGTCAGTGTCAACTGGGACCTGCTGAGGCTTTGTGTGTGTCTCCTGATACAGGGCCTGGGGCCAGGCGAAGTTTACATGGGGCTAAACTCAGCTGTTTGTGTTGGCGGGAACAGCCTGGCAGCCTGGCCAGATTTACTCAGGTGAGCATCCTATTGTGCTGTTTTTCAGCTCGCCCGTGCTTTGTGGGGGAATGGAGCCCCTGGAGTGGTTGTGCAGACCAGTGCAAGCCTACAACCCGTGTGCGGAGGCGCTCGGTGCAGCAGGAGCCTCAGAACGGTGGGGCGCCCTGCCCACCCCTAGAAGAGAGAGCTGGCTGCCTGGAGTACTCCACCCCGCAGGGCCAGGACTGCGGGCACACCTATGGTACTGATGTTTTCATGGTTGCTGCCTTTGTTATCTGTGATGACTTTTTGACCACTTCATCCCATAAAAGGCCATATGCTGTGCCGGGAAAGTTCCATGCACCGCAGGGAGTGGGATGGGCCAGGCTGCCCAAAGTAGATAGGAAGCTCAGGAAATGCTTAATAAAGGAATTATGGCCAGCTGTGCAAATGCCTCCCTTTCCCTCACTTCCCTTGGTGTGTTTTATAATTCGATGGCCCATTCTCATTGTGCATGGACTCAGTAATGAAATAAACCGCATGCTTGTGGTTTTGAGTGAACTCAATCAAGCTGGTGATAAAGGACTTTAGATGGGAGGATGACATTTCACACAGCACAGTAAGTGTCCAGGAAGTATAATGCTATTTCACCTTCCACTGCAATTCTTGTTTCATTATGCACACTCACACATGTGGGAAAATCGTGGAAAAATCACAGAATTCTAAACAATGATAAAGTGATTCTTTTATTATTATTATTATTTATTATTATTATTTTTGAGACAGAGTCTCGCTCTGTCACCCAGGCTGGAGGGCAGTGGCATGATCTTGGCTCACTGCAAGCTCTGCCTCCCGGGTTCATGCCATTCTTCTGCCTCAGCCTCCCGAGTAGCTGGGACTACAGGCGCCTGCCACCATGCCTGGCTAATTTTTTGTATATTTTAGTAGAGACGGGGTTTCACTGTGTTAGCCAGGATGGTCTCAATCTCCTGACCTCGTGATCCGCCCGCATCAGCCTCCCAAAGTGCTGGGATTACAGGCATGAGTCACTGCGCCTGGCCTTTTATTATTATTTTTTAATGATTCGTTTTACCTGCCTCTCCTCTCAAGACTGGATTGGGGCTAATGTAATTTGAAAAGATCACTCTGGTTTTGGAGTGGCCAATAGAGGGGCCAGGAATCGGCTCATTAATGAGCCAGAGACCATACAAGGCTCACAGAGAAATAAATGAAAAAGCTGATGTGTTGATCTGCATTGAATCCAATAGGGCAAAACACTGACTTCTCAGGATAGCAAAAACCCTATGTTTCTCATAGGAACATGGATATTTCATGTCAACACAATCCTTGTCAAGCCATTTTTTTCCTTCTTTTTTTCCACACACAAATATTTATTGAGAGTCTACTTGATTCCAGGTGCTGGGCTGGCACTGGGGTCACGATGGTGAGAAAAGTTGATGTGGAGCCTGCTGTCAGGTAGATCACAGCCTAGTGAGAGGGGTGCAATCATCAGATAATCCAGGGAATTAATGGATTTACAGCTGCAGTAATTGGTGCAGCTGGTAGCAAACGAGTGAGAGGTGCAGGGAGCTCTCAGCGGGTGTAATCAGGTGATTCCCCTCAGTCTCGTGGGGGAGGAGGAGGACGGGCTTTCCTGGAGATGGGGCTGAGGTATGCCTGCCAGGCAGGCAGACTAGTGTGGTTAAACCTGATGGCCAGGTGTAGAGGGTTTGAGGGATTTGGGAGCTGATCAAGGGAAAAGCTGTATCCATGAGAGGCAGTGGCACAGCGAACTTTACTGGGCAGTGCTTGGACAGGGCTGCATGAGAGGGGACGTCCTCACAGCATGAGACTGTTCAGAGGCTTATGGTCGGCTGTGGAGGAGGGCACAGCAACTCCTGGGGGAAAGGGAGATTGGAAAGGGGCCTTAAATGTCAAGGTGAGGTCATCTGGCAGCACGGTGGGGAGTCTTTTGGTCTGAGACCTCAGAAGGGCAGCAGCATCTTGGGGTCTGATAACACAAGGCCTATCAGTGGCCAACAGATGCTGGGTATAGTTTCACAGGTGTGCAGGCAGGCAGGCCCTAAGTGGCTAAAAATCTGCCTGTTTGGCTATTTAAAAACAGTTGCATGTATTAAAAATTTGAGTTTTGTGCCAGCATGTTTGTGAGCTAAAGGGTCTCAGCCTAGGGTGAGGAATAAGCATCTTTGGCTCTTTTATGTAACATAGGGGAGTACAAGGCCCGCATGTGATTGGCAAAGGAAGGTCGGCGTGTGGGGCGCACAGAGAACACCCTATTTGGGATTCTGGGCTTTATCTTAAGAGCCATTGGGGTGTTCTTTGCAGGGGAGAAGATCACTCTGGTAGTGGAGTGGCAAATGGAGGGGCCAGAGTGTTGTTACCCCATTGATATGGCGGTCATATTAAGGTCACAGGGAGGTCATTCAGTGCTTCAGACGTGGTTGCTCACAGACACAGCTGTAGAACAAAATTACGCTCAGTCACTTTGCAGAGACACTACACAAACTGCTCGGGGAGGAAGACACTGTAGGACATTATGGATGTTTTTGGTGGTTCTTAAAAGCTAGTGCGAACCTATCTGGAAAAGCAGCCCACCTACTCCTGTGCCGTGCCTCACTGCTAGAGGGTTCCTTCAGCACATCAGGCTTTTCAGTGGGGCACCAGGCTGTCGCACTCCCCTTCCCAGCCCTGGGTCTCTACACCAGGACAATGCAGGAAGTTGTTTGCGACTGTGTCTTAACATATCTGTACTGAACAGCCTCCTTCCCTATTATCATAAAATAAAAGATGTCAGCTTGGGAAGAGAGGAGAAATCTCTACTTAAGGTAGGGCAGCTGGCATTTGAAGTCCTGACTTTGGTCCCCGGCATCCCCCTCCTGTTGGGGATGTCTTGGCGATTATTACTCCTGTCACAGACTAGTTGGGGAAGACAGGACCCCTCCAACAACCCTGTCTGGTGATTCCTAATGCGTGGTCCTGGACCAGCAGCATCAGGATCTGGTTCCTCAGCCCCACCCAGACCCATGGGATCATAATCCCTGCATGTGGGCCCAGCACTCTGCATTCTAGCAAGGCTTCCAGGGGCTTCAGATGCTCACTGGAGTTTGAGAGCCACTTCTGTAGCCCAAGCGTGACAGACACCCCTCTGTCATAGCTGGGTCACCTAAGCAGCAGTTTCCTGAAGGCAGAAGTTCCCAAAGCATATCCTCTTTTATTAGAATAGTTGCGCAAGTAAAGGGATTAGTAGGAAAATATGGGGTAAATCAGACAGTTTTCTCTACCAAAGAACTTTTCAGAGCCTTTGTTATGTGGATTTGCATTTTCATTCTATGAGAGAGAGAGAGAGAGGATTTGCAGTGTTTTCCCACTTAATTTGATTATATGAACCCCTTTTCTATGGAGCGTCCCACTAAAATCATTCATGTGTTGTGGAATGCTCTTTGGAAAATGATGGCTTACTAGAGGAAAACAAGAGGGACATGAGAGGCAATCACGTGAACATCCAATTTGGTGGATTGCCCATGGGCCCCATGTTTGGCTCCACGCACTATGCATTCACTTATGTGTTTCACTTAACACTCACTGAGCACCTCCTGTGTGTGCCAGCACTGTGCTAGGTTTTAGAGATCCAAACTTGATTAACAAACATATCACAGCTAAATAGAACTCACAATGGTGAGCTCTGGGATAGAAGGAAACACAGGTTGGTGTGGGAGCATGGAGAAGAAGCCCACACTCAACCTGGAGGCTCTCATCCTGCTGCATGGTCACCTGTGTCCCTGTTACTGCCTCCCACCCCCACCAGACTTCCTGTTTGCAGAGCAGGCGCCTTTGTGGCGTGGCACACGAATCCCTCACGTTTGCATAGCAGAGAGATCTTATAGACATCATTGGTTCAGCCTTCATAGCAACTCCGTGAAGGAGTGTATTCATTTTCTACGGCTGCTGCTACAGATTACCCCAAATTTAGTGGCTTAAAACAACACAGATTAGGCCGGGTGTGCTGGCTTATGCCTGTAATCCCAGCACTTTGGGAGGTCAAGGCGAGTGGATCACCTGAGGTCAGGAGTTCGAGACCAGCCTGACCAACATGGTGAAACCCCATCTTTACTAAAAATAAAAAATTAGCTGGGTGTGGTGGCATATCCGTGTAATCTCACCTACTTGGGAGGCTGAGGCAGGAGAATTGCTTGAACCTGGGAGGTGGAGGTTGCAGTGAGCCAAGATTGTGCCATTGCACTCCAGCCTGGGCAACAAGAGTGAAACTCTGTCTCAAAAAAACAAAACAAAAAACCCCACAGATTTATTATCTTACAGTTCTGAAGATCAGAGTCTGATATGGGTTTCCTCAGGCAAAAATGAAGGTGTCAGCCGGGCTACAGGCCTTTCTGGAGGCTCTAGTGGAGACTCCTCTTCCTTGCCTTTTCCACCTTCTAGAGGTGCCCAGACCTTTCCTCACTGCCACCGTCCTCCATCCTCATAGCTAGCAACAGTGCATTTCTCTGTGCCTTTCTTTCGTTGCCACATCTTTTTTTTTTTTCTTTTCATATAAGATGGAGTCTCGCCCTGTTGCCCAGGCTGGAGTGCAGTGGTGCAATCATGGCTCACTGCAACCTCTGCCTCCCAAGTTCAATCGATTCTCCTGCCACAGCCTCCCGAGTAGCTGGGATTACAGGTGCATGCCAACACGCCCGGCTAATTTTTGTATTTTTAGTAGAGATGGGGTTTCGCCATGCTGGCCAGGTTCTGACGAACTCTTTCTTAGGATCCTGTGATTACATTGGGTCCACCCGGAAAACCCAGGCTATGCTTCCTATTTTAAGGTCAGCTGAGCAGCAACCTTAATTCCACCTGTAACCTTAATTCCTTGTTCCCATGTAATATAACATATTCACAGGTTCTGGGGATCAGGACATGGACATTCTTCAGGGGCCACAATTCTCCTCCACAGAGAGGTAGAACAGAGTCATTATCCTTGGTTTACACCTGAGGACATGGGAGTTCCGAGAGGTGACAGCACATGTGGAACTAAAACCTGGATCCCCCAGCTCTAAGACTTATGGGATTTTCCCACCTCAATAGTGTTTTGCTATTAACTGTCATCATTACAGCTAGCATTGTAATTACAGATTCTTGTAACGAAGTAGAAATATAAATGCCCGTGAAGCTAGTGAAGGAAACATGATCCCTGAAGCTCTCTTATTAATGATCGAGTAGCTATTTCCTTTTTCCTGTTTCATTTAACGCATACCATGATTATATTTTTATTATAAAAACAAATTTAAAAAGCCACACTACTGAATGTGTTGCACATCATTGACAATTGTTTATATATATGTGTTTTCCTCCTAAAAGGAGATCAATGTGCATTATTATAAACCATAGGCCTCTAGGTAGATATTATTTGTCAATTTTTCATTTTACTCTCTTCTGCACTGTATCTACAGACCAGTGATCCCAGGCCTGCTTTTGTGACACCCCATTGTGTCAGAGGGCGTTGTGAAATTCTCAAAGCAAATTTAATTTACTTTCATGTTCAAAGTAAGTATATGCAATGCTGTGCTTTTAGAAGTGGAAGTTGTTGTAAAACCAAACAATGGTAGGCTGATAGAACGCCAGAAACATTGGCAAATCGCCTGTGAACAAAGAATATATTGCACTTGAATACTGTTGCCAGGAAGGGGAACTTAGATTTATTGGGGGCCTTTGTCCCAGGGATGCTGGGTTACGTGCTTCCGCACATTAGCAGAAGTGGGGCAGGAGGCAAAAACAATTTCTAAGTTATTTCATTACCTAAGTAATGAAAATTGAATTTTGGGGGTGTATTAAAAAGTGGTGCTGGTTCTGGGACCTCCAGGCAGTCTGGCTCATGTGAGGAGAGGGTCCTTGGCAATAGAATGTGCCACCACCAAGCCCAAGGCCTGGGGCCGGGACATGGAGGGGACAGCCCTGGGTACCTGGCTTGCTCTTAGGATGCACCCTAATCCCAAGAGCATGAAACTGAGCTTGATAGAAAGTCCTAAAAAACAGATGGGCCAAGCTTGGTGGCAGATGCCTGTAATCCTAGCACTTTGGGAGGCCAAGGCAGAAGGATTGCTTGGGCCCCAGAAGACCTGCCTGGGCAACAGAGTGAGACCCCCATCTCTACCACAAACAGAAAATGGAAAACAAAAAATGCAAACCCCCAAGCCCTCAGAAGATAGCTTCTGTGCTGGGTCCTTGCTTAGTCACTTACTATTTATTTTCCCTTCATTTAACCTCGGTGAGCCTCAGTTTTCTGATGAATGAAATTGGTATAACACCCTTTTACAAAGTTTTTGTGAAGGTTGGTAACACATGATGTGAAATTACTTTGTAAATGAGCAGGCTATACACATACCAGGGGCCATGGTACCCAGAGAGTGACCCTGCACCCACTGTGTGCCCTCCCTGGCCCCCCTACTTCTCTCATGGCCTGAGGTCACTCCAGATACAAGGGGCTAAAAGTTTCTCTTTTCCTTTCTTAAATCTGACTTCGCATAGAGCATAATGATTCGTGACAGAAAGGGAAAATAAAGCCAAATTTAAATAATTCATGGGAAAGATGCTGCAAACAGTACTGGAACTTTGTCATCTGTGTTGTTATAGAGGCAGTGGAGTGCTGCCCTGAGGAGTTTGATTTCGGAGACGTTGCCTGGCTGTGCTATATTTAGATGTGAGCCTTAAACACATTTCTTAACCTCTCTGTGCCACAATTTTCTCATCTGTGAAATGGGGAAATAATAGGATCTATCTCAAGAGGATTGTGAGAATTAAATAAATTAATACATGAAAAGTGACTTAGAGTTGTCCCTGGAGCCATCTTGGCTGCAAGGCTCAGTATAGGAACAGAAGACTACAGGGAAGTAGGGCCTGTGTGTCTTGGCTGCAAGCCCATGACCTCATTCATTCACTCACTGGCCCATTTATTCCTTGCACAAATATTTATTGAGTGTGTAAATGTGTGAAGCTATAGTGATGGACAAGGCAAAACCCTGCCTTCCTCAAGATAAGTCCCGGAGACTGGAACCTGTAGGTGTTATTATAGCAACAAATGCCTCCCTAGAATTAGTGATGAGTTAGAGAGGAGACACACAAACACAATAGAATTAAAGTGAGCAGAGGCAGGAGGAAGGATTCTTGGTGCCATTTTTCTTTTCTCTGACCCAGAGCATCAGATCTGGGGTAGGGTTGTGGGGAGGAAGAGGGAAAAGAAGGGGACCACTGAAGACTTCCTTCCCTGAGCTGATGTGGGGACAACGCTGTGCAGGCTGGCACTGGGCAGCCACATTGATACTATGCGGTGGGCAGAGCTTCCATGAACTTTTCCTGCTGTGGTTACCTGAGGCTTGGGGAAGACTCACCTTCTTTCCTCCTCTGCTTCTTCCGCCTTTTTCTTTTTGAGACGGAGTTTCATTCTTTTGCTCAGGCTGGAGTGCAGGGGCGCGATGTCAGCTCACTGAAACCTCCGCCTCCTGGGTTCAAGTGATTCTCCTGCCTCAGCCTCCTGAGTAGCTGGGATTACAGGCACTTGCCACCACGCCCAGCTAATTTTTGTATTTTTAGTAGAGACAGGGTTTTGCCATGTTGGCCAGGCTGATCTTGAACTCCTGACCTCAGGTGATCCACCCACCATAGCCTCCCACATTGCTGGGATTACAGGCATGAGCCAACGCACTGGCTGCTTTTTTCCTTT
Organism: Nomascus leucogenys; assembly: GCF_006542625.1. Taxonomy (NCBI): domain Eukaryota; kingdom Metazoa; phylum Chordata; class Mammalia; order Primates; family Hylobatidae; genus Nomascus; species Nomascus leucogenys. The sequence continues at coordinate 34,487,333 of NC_044396.1, forward strand.
CTCATTTTTTTCTCCCTTGGTTGTCTGTTTTCTCTCCTTCCATCCCCTTTTACTCTCTTTTGTCTTCTCTCTCTCTTCTTTCTTTGTTTCCTTTCTATTCTTTTATTATCTTATTTTTCCCTTTCTTTCTCTATTTCTCTTCCTTTCATTTTTAAAAACTTCCTCTTCTCTGCATAATCTCTATTATCTCACTTTTTCCCTTGTTCCCCTTCTCACCCCCATCTTCCTTTCCTTCTGGTTTTTCCTCCTGGCCCCTCTCCTTCCTCTCACACAGTTTTATTACTGCAGACAAATGTGCTTGTCAAAGGCCTGCAGGCCCCCTCCCTACCCATCTGTGTGCACACACATCTTTATCGAATTTGTAACTTGGCCTCATTTCACACCTTGATGGTGTGCCATAGCCCTGTGAGTTTAGGAATGGAGACCCTTAGACAGGTACAAAACCAAAATTGGGAAACGATGCTCTGAGTACTTTGGCTCCTTGAATTCAACAGAAATCTCCCTTTTCCAGTTCCTGCCTTTATAACTACCTCTGCATTCAACAAGGAGAGAACACGACAAGCTACGTCTCCACACTGGTCTACACACACAGAGGATGCTGGGTAATTTCGTGTTTGTTTGTTTGTTTAATCATGTTTTTCCAATTATATAGTCAAGTCAATGCAAGAGGGTCAACTTGGTTTATGTTTTTTCTGTTACTTGCTCTTTGACTTTGGCTAAAATATGGACTCTTCATCAGAGTTGGGAAAATACTTGTCCCCTCCTGGTTTTTGTGGGGCTATAAAGATGTATCTACCTCTCAGGTCCAATCTCCAACAAGAAACAAACTGTATACAAATGAGATTATTTTATGAGCTTATTTTATCAATCATACTTAAGGATGCTTCTCTTACAGTCTTTATGGGACGTTAGACTTCAGCACCACCTCTGTTTGGTGAATTTGAAAGTGACATACACTTCAACTCAGAGGTTTCTTACAGAAACCTATTGGCACTCTGGAAGTCACCTTCACGCTCAGCTGAAATCCATTCTTCTGCCGTCAGATAAGGGATACCAGACAGCTGCACGCTCAGGTCCCCACACTGCCCTCACTAGCATAAGACCTTGAACAACTTGTTCCACCTCAGGTTTTTCTTCCTAAAAAATGAGACTGTTAATAACCTACCACATGAGGTTGGTATGAGCATTTAATGAGAAAATAACATTGAAGAGATGCCTGAGGCTCGGCCTGGTGGCTCATACCTGTAATCTCAGTGCCTTGGGAGGCTGGAGCAGGAGGATTGCTTGAGCCCAGGAGTTTGAGACCAGCCAGGGCAACATAGTGAGAAACTCATCTCTATAAAAAATAAATACTTTTTTAAAAAGAGATGTCTGGGCTTAGCTATCTGAAATTGATTGAAGCCACATTGTAGGATTTCTTACCTCAATAACTAAAGATACTTGTTACCTTTAGTTACTAATTAGCTGTACCTGTCATTCTTAAAGATCTTTAAAGCAGATTCTCCAAACACTTCCCATTTAACCTATTGCAACTCATAATTGTATGGGTAAGAAATTAGCCCATGGAACTGAAAATGCAACAAGTTTCTGTTAAAATACTCAGTTTTTACTATGTCTTGTTTCCCTGAAGAATTGGAAAACTGCGCTGAAGTACAAATTTCTAAAATATTCCTCATGTCTGGATGTTCCCCTGGGCTTTCAGTGTCTAGTCACATATAATGTTAGAGTTTTCCGCAGCTCAGTTTAAGGTGGCACTAACTTCTGTCAGAAAAGTATGACTCAGCCTCCCACTTCTGCTTTCACCTGCGATGCTCAGTGTAACTGTGATGATTGACTTCAAGTCAAAACTCATCATCATTACTCCAGACCATGAAAGTGAGGTGGGTGGAGAGGGTGGGGAAGATCCCGGGTACTTTTGTGGAGCAGAACAGCAGAGGTGCTGGCCTAGGTGTTAAGGGCTAGCCCTCCTGGGCTCACATTTTAGGGTTCTCAGGCTCAAGCAAGTGCTTGTTCAAGTTATAGAATTCCTTTAGATCAGCAAAATTATCAAGGGCTGGGTTTCTACAAAAACCTGGACTTCTGTGCACAATTTAGTGATCTGATTAGACAGGATACAGGATATCCAAACTTCTGCACATTTATATTGCCCAGAGAGCTCAATGATGGACTGAAAAAGGGCACAAAGGTTCTTTGTGATTATCAGTAGTATTTCACCGTGCTTCAGGGAATGAGAAACCTTAAAGGTGATTGACACGTAACTTGTGAAGATGTACTCACTACCTGCTCCAGTCGGCCAAATGCCCTTGGAGGTGACAGGCTTCCTAAGACTTTCTACAGCGTTAGGCCACTGCTCATTGCAGCAAGTGTCATTGTTAGTTCTTTTGCTGTAGATACTGTATGGAGTTTAAGACAGAGTCCTTGACTCCTCACTGTGCTCAGGAAAACCGGCCCTTGACTAGATGGATGCAGTATCTCCGAGAGGGATACACGGTGTGTGTGGATTGTCAGCCTCCAGCTATGAACTCTGTGAGCCTTCGTTGTTCTGGAGATGGCCTGGACTCCGATGGGTAAGGAGGGAAATTAACTGAAGTACTTTTCTTGTCACTCATTCTGAGAAATCTGTCCTCTCCATGCCCGGACAGCTGACCAGTATGTAACATATCAAGGGATGACTAGGAAGTCAAAACAGTAGGTGAGGAGGACCATCCTTCTGGCACTGCCAGGGACCACGGCTCCAGTTCCCACTATGGAACCCAAAGGCCCTATACACCAGCAGTGAATATGGGTCCATTTGGATATTGGGGGCTGGGAGTGGTGGCTCGTGCCTGTAATCCCAGCACTTTGGGAGGCCGAGGCCGGTAGATTGCTTGAGCTCAGGAATTGGGACCAGCCTGGGCAACATGGTAAAACCCCATGTCTACAAAAAATAAAAAAATTAGCCTGGCATGGTGGCGCATGCCTGTAGTCTCAGCTACTGGGGAGGATCACTTGAGCCCAGGAGGCGGAGGTTGCAGTGATCCAAGATTGCACCACTGCACTCTGGCATGGGTGATAGAGCCAGACTCTGTCTCCAGAAAAAAAAAAAAAAAAAAAGGATATTGGAGTTTAGATCACATTCCCAAATGATCATCAAAAACCTGATCACTCCAAAGTGGTGTTCTGAAGATCACTAGAATCAGAATCTCGTGAGATGGAGATGTAAAATGTACAGATTCCTGAATCTCATTTCCGACTAACTGAATCGCACTTTGGAGGTGGATTTTTTAAAATGTCTTAGGTCAGGATCCGGAAAACTTTTTCTGTAAAGGACCAGGGAGTAGATATTTTTGGCTTTGTAGGCTGTGTGGTCTCTGTGACAACTCCTCAACTCTGACTTTGTAGCAGGAAAACAGTCACAGACACTATGCAAACCTTGGATTTGTTCTAACAAAACTTTATTTATGGACCCTAAAATTTGAATTTCATATAATTTTCATGTGTCACAAAATATCATTATTGTTTTGATTTTAACACTTTAAAATATAAAAATTATTCTTAACTCACAGTCCAGACACAAAGAAGGGGTAGGTTGGCTTTGGTCTCTACGGGGTCATAGTTTGGGGACCCCTGCCCAGGTAATTCATACTCACGGTGAAGTTTCAGAACTGTTGCTCAGTGGGGCTTCTTCATAAAACCCTGACTGAGACAGTGGCGGGGTCATCTTTGCAGTATAATAATCTTATATAAATCTGTAGATTTCCCTGAAATAATTGACTCCAAAAACATTTTACAGTCATGCACCTGTATCCCAGTTCTGCACTTATTTTAGTGTTTAAATTTGATAACACTATACAAAACTAAAAGAAGAGTCAACTTCATGCTGGGCAACTATTGGGCAAAGACTAATTTAGGTCACACATAGATTGTGGTTTTCAGTATGTCAGATGGAACTGGTAGAAATACAGATTAAAAGGTAAAATATGGGCCTTTCCAGTCAATTATTCCTGTAGAATGTTTTCATATCTAATAACTTCAATTTATGTTTATTAGTCACTAGTGCCTCATGACCTCCATTGAGCACACCATATGAACAATAAAGTGGGTAAGGAATTTATATCAAATAGAAAATATTTACATAGTATTTTTCTGAATACCTCATCCATGTTTTGATTTTAAATGAATTTATAATTTAATTTGTACCCGTATAGTATTTAAACCCTGGCTGAGGTAGCAGTGACTTTAAAAATAATAATTTTAATAATCTGGCTTTGCTCTTTTCAGCTCTCTCATTGTTTTTTCATTATGAAATCAAAGAGTTGGAAAGCATTAAAAGAGATCATTTAGTTCAGACCTCCCAGTTTAAATACACATAGAATAGTCAGCCATTTTCCTTTATGCAGCACTTGTGCTCAGATAGAACGGGAAAAGCAAATACAGTAACCCCAAGTTACTCTGTCAACATGAGGGTGTCCTAAAGTAGCAATGAATTAAAACTTGCTTTGACAGAAACTAAACAAGGGAAACTGTTTGTGATCATTAAAAAAAAAAAATTGGGGAACTGGGTGCAGTGGGTCATGTTTCTAATCCCAGCATGAGCCAGGAGGCCGAGACAGGGGGATCCCTTGCACCCAGGAGTTTGAGACCAGCTTGGCAACACAGTTAAACTCCATCTCTACAAATAATTTTTCTTTATAAAAATTAGCCAGACGTGGTGGCATGCACCTGTGGACCCAACCACCTTGGATGCTGGGGTGGGAGGGCCGCTTGAGCCCAAGAGTTCGAGGCTACAGTGTGCCATGATTGCACCACTGCACTGCAGCCTAAGCGGCAGAGGGAGACCCTGTCTCAAAAAAAAAAAAAAAGAGGAAGGAAGGAAGGAGATAACAGAGTTTTCAAGTACATTACAAATAATTTTTTTTTTTTTTGAGACAGGGTTTCACTCTGTCACCTAGGCTGAAGTGCAGCGGTGAGATCATGGCTCACTGCAGCCTCCAACTCCTGGGCTCAAGCAATCCTCCTACCCCAGCCTCCCAAGACCATAGGCGTGTGCCACCATGTCTGGCTAACTAGAAAAAAAAAAAAAATATATATATATATATATATATATATATAGTAGAGACGGGGTCTCACTATATTGCTCAGGCTGTGATCATATTTAACTCCGAGTTTTAATTCTGTAAATTAGACTTTTCTTTGGTATGCTTTTAGTGTAACTAACATTTTCAAAATATCGTTTCAGAAATCAGACTCTCCATTGGCAAGCAATTGGTAATCCTCGATGTCAAGGAACTTGGAAAAAAGTTCGGCGAGTAGACCAGTGTTCTTGTCCAGCTGTTCACAGTTTTATTTTTATATAGATGGTGATATAAATATTTCCAAATGCATTTGTAAACATGCTAAATATTCTCAAGTCATGTTCAATGTTTCCTAAACCTTCAATTTTGGCCAAAGTCCCCAAACACATCATTGCCACACTCTGAAGTAGAGAAAGAAAATTTAGGGGCCAGTACAGGTCCTTTATTTTTATTTTAACTAAGCTGAAGACCCACTCAAAAAGCTCCTGTGGTTTTATATTCTTGACCTTTCAACTGGAGTCCTCTCATTCAGCAGGTGGCCCGTGAGACACAGAATACATGTCTGTTTGCTAAAGTAAAATTACTGTAACTCAGTCCAATTATTGGTGATGGAAGTGTCATTTAAGGGGATCTATGTTTTGAATCTTGCAGTCTTTCTATTTTATAATCCTTTAAAAGTTTCTCACTTTAAAAAATGTATACAGGTATGCACATTCTACACATATATTTCCATATATTTAATATTCCATAAATTCTGAAATAATTTCAAGGAAATTATCACAAATAATTTTTCCACAGGGCAAATTATTTAAAATTTTAGTAAGCATTCTGTAATGAAAAACCAACAGCTATACTAAAAACATTTTTTGAAGAAGAAATTTTTTTTTGCTTGAGTGAAAGGATCAAATGCTCATTCTAGGTCAATGGGAGTTCTTTTAAATGTTATAATTTTTATGAAGAGAAATGTTGGCACCAGTGAATGAAACAATTACTTTCATTCCAAAAATTCTACCACCATTTGCATCTAAGATTATTTCCAAGGCTTAAAGCCTGAAGCTGACTAAAATAATCTTTCAGAGTCCAACTTCAAGTTTAGTTGATGTAAGCTCACTATTTTTTTCCTACCGCATGCATTTTCTAATGTTTGGGTGGATGGTGTGTCGGTTATGGAAGGCGTAGACGTCATTGTAGGTGCTATGATCTCACACATACACAAGGAAATGTTAGTCTCCTTATTTTATGATTGGAAAATCAATGACCTAGAGGCAAAATGGCATGTTTAAGGACCTGGGATGACAAGTCATTCTTCAGTCAGCCACAGAGCCAAATTTGGACTCCTCATCCAGGACTCCATGAAAAGCCTGACTTTGCCAAACACTGTGCTGGAAAAGCTAAGCCCCTTTCATTTTTGAAGTAAATTTTAAATTCAAGATATTTAGTTTAGAGAATTGAGTCTTGAGATGTAAACTACATGAGATTTCTTTGGTTTCAATTGAATAATATTCACTAACAAATGATTTACTAAAATACGTATTTCTTGGTCCTTATCATATAATGACAGATTCACAACAGCAATAGGGATGGAAATTTACCCAATAATTAATAACACCAAGAGTAACAATATTTCTGACTGTATTTTCATTTAATTGTCAAAGTTGTTTTTGTGGAAAATTAAATTCTTCAGAAATTAATAATAAAACATGTGAGTCTCATCAAGGCTAGCAACTTTAAGTCAGTATTAACATTTTCATACTGTTTCTAACATTTATAAAGCTAGATTTTTGAAGCTATGTCTGGGTAATTTCCAATGTTACTTAAAAGTTTTTTTTTTTTTTTTTTTTTGAGACAGAGTCTCGCTCTGTCGCCCAGTGCAGTGGCCCGATCTCGGCTCACTGCAAGCTCCGCCTCCTGGGTTCACGCCATTCTTCTGCCTCAGCCTCCCAAGTAGCTGGGACTACAGGCGCCCGCCATCACGCCCGGCTAATTTTCTGTATTTTTTTTTAGTAGAGATGGAGTTTCACCGTGTTAGCCAGGGTGGTCTCGATCTCCTGACCTCGTGATCCACCCGCCTCGGCCTCCCAAAGTGCTGGGATTACAAACGTGAGCCACTGCGCCTGGCCTGTTACTTAAAATTTTTATACTAGTAAATAAACTTTTTCTTCACATTCATAAAAGCTCTATATTTGTTTGACTAGAAAATAACCCAAATTTTCTGGACTAGTCAGAGAATGATAAAATTTCACCAGAAATAAAACAAAAAATCCTTCAGAATTGATAGGTATAGGTACAACGACTACTAATAGCAATAAAGCAATGGTGAATTTATAGTTCCGATGTGTGTTATAACATTTAACATAATTGAGTTGTATAAAATAAATTTTTCACCTTATGCATTTAATTTTTGGTGGATGACCAGTAATTGCTTTCTTATTGAAGTTAAATTTTTGTTATTTCTATTCTTGAGAAAATTTTATGGGCTAGAGGAGTTAACTGTTAAATAAGTTTTGAAAAGCTTGTTATTAATTTTAGCAAAGCCCAAGGGAAATAGTTCAGAACTGAAACATGTAGTCCAAGTGATGAATGAAAAACCGAAAGTTTTTGTTTTCAAAGTTAAAAATCAAAGTATATAAGACCTCTTGGCACTCTTTTTTAATAAGTATGTTAGTCTTAGGGCCCTATCCCCAGGCACTCTAAAAAGATTTACGAACTCTAGAATCCCTTAATAGACTGATTTTCAAAAGTGCTTGTGGAAAAGAATTTGAACAAAAATAAATACAGCCACCAGGAAAGAAGGGAAAAGAAGCAAGGGATAATGGCCATTTTTGAAGAGAAAAGTGAAAAACAAGTGAAGGAAAAAAAAGAATAGAAAAAGGAATAAGGTGAACTATAATCACAGTATTCTTTTTAGAGTTTTGCTTTGATTTTTATTCGAGAATGTTACAATTAAGCATAAACCGCAACAGCAATAATTTAAAGTGTTTGGTTATCATCTGTCATAAAAATTTCAGTTAGCTATCTTTTCTAGATATGCACAAAAATGATGTTAATAAAACTGGTTCCTGCCCTCTAAGAATATTCTAGTGAAGGTTCGTACAAACAACCACAGGTTGGCTTAGAAAACAAAGACCTGGGCCTTCTGAGGTCCAAGCAATCAGACAAAGAGCACCGTGAGGGAGAAGGTCACACTCTAGGTCAGGGTGACAGACAGACACACGTTTACCCTCTCTCCTTCCTCAGATCCCACTGAAGAGACACGATTCACAGAAGAGAGTAAGTCCACAGCAGATGAGAAGTGAGATGCACAGAATCAGCCCACAGATTTTGAATAATTTTTTTGAAGATACTGATAGATGAACCAGAATAAAGGGGCCATATCCTTTAACACGGGTACAGAAGAAGCTGGAATCAGAGATGAGAGCCATTCTTGGTGGGGCAGTCCCACCAAGCACCAAAGGATGAATAAAAAAGACTCTCAGCCCTAGAGACAAATTTGTGAAATTGAAAATGAAGGATAAACAAAAGACCATAAAACCTTCCAGAGAGAGAACAACAGATTACCTGTAAAGGAACAGGAGTCCCCATGAAGACAGCACTCTTCTCATCAGCATCAGTGCATGCTTAACATCTAACAGAAGAAAGCCTCCAAGCTCTGAGGGAAAATGAATGTGAAACTAACATTCGATAGCAGCCATCACTAATAAAGTGTGAAAGCAACATACAGACTTTTAAAGGCACAAGGATCGGAAGCTTTATTAAAAGATCCTAAGCAGAACATTCTTTTTTCTGGTTAAACATGGCAGGTTGGACACATATATTTATGTCCCAATTCCCAATAAAATTACAGTTAAGGGATTTTCAAAGCCCCTCCCCCACCAAAACAACAAAGCCCATATATAATGAGGAGGTCAAGAGAGAAAACGCAGAAGAGATAACCACATTTCAGGACCAGAAAAGAAGATGGCTGTTAAAATCGGAGGAGAAAGCCAAACACCTAGATCTATCGGTGAATTTGAGTAAGCAAGGTAATTTCTAGCACTCTGGAAAGGCTCTGGAACTGAAGGTTCCAGGTATTTCCTTCAATGGAATGAATGGCTGATGGTTGGTCTAAGAAGTCAGAGCCTTAGATTCCCTCCCCCATGCTGCAGGTCAACAGCCTGACAGAAGGTTCAGTCTATGGAGGAGTTTGGATTGGAAACACAAGTCACAAGGACTGAGAATGAAGCCTCTGTTCTGACTGGTGATCCCCTGATTCCCTTTTCCATGTGCTCTGAGAATATTGCAAGCAGAGATAGATAAGCCCCTCCTTCAACTCCCTCACTGCCACTCTCATCCCTACACACGTTTGTTGGATTCCTCTCTGAGGAAGTGGATTATACAAGAGAAATGACAATAGGTGTTGACAGTTGAGGATCCCCTAATGAAAGAGCCATGTCTCTGTCTAATCACTACAGGCATATCGCTACCTGGATGTCTTTGTTCAGGCTGCTATATGAAAAAAAAAATAACATAGTTTGGGTGGTTTAAAAAACAAACATTTATTTCTCACAGCTCTGGAGGCTGGAAAGTCCAAGATGAAGGTACCAGTAGATCTGATGTCCGGCGAGGGCCCTCTCCTTGGTTTGGAGATGGATGCCTTCTTGCTGTCTTCACATAGCAGGCAGAGAGACAGAGGGAGAGAAGGAGAAAGAGAGAGAAGAGACAGAGATGGGACAGGACAGAGAAAGAGGAGAGCAAGTGGGGAAAGCTTTTTCATGTCCCTTCTTATAAGGGCACTAATTTTATCATCAGGGCTCTATCCTCATGACTTAGTTACCTCCCAAAGGCCCATCTCCAACTCCAAGTTCCATCATATTTGAGATAAAGGTTTGAACATATGAATTTTGCGGGGACACAACCATGCAGTTCATAACATTTGACATGTCCCATCATTGCTCACAGAACTTGAATCAGCTTTTTAATTTTTTTAAGTATTACTTATTTATTTAGAGATGGTAACTTGCTATGTTGTCCAGGTTGGTCTCAAACTCCTGGACTCAAGTGATCCTCCCACCTCAGCCTCCCGAGTCACTAGGATTATAGACATGAACCACCTCGTCTGGTTTCAATCAACTTTTTTGTTCTTACCCATAAATATAAATGGACAACACAGGACAACCAGACATTTGAGAAAAACCACTAACAAGAGCAACCAAAATTAAACATGAACAAACAAGCAATATAACAAAACTCAGAGGAAATAAATCACTGATCGCTACCAGGAACAGAACAGATTAAATGATAAATCATGGAATAAGGACAGGATGCTCAAAAAAAGGAACATTTAAAGCTCTTGAAGATTAAAAAGTTTAATAGTCATATATAAATATTATGAAAATTTATAACATAAAGCTTAATGCCATTTTCCCCAGAAAGTAAACAAACAAATTAAAGAGACAGAAATTAGGACATAAAATATAATGACATTTGAGAATCAGTCAAAGAGATGCAACACCTGAATAATGGGAACACGTCAAAGCCTATGAGTGCCAGGCTCCTTAGTTAAAAAGAAAGGCTGACCCAGTACGATGGCTCACGCCTATAATCCCAGCACATTGGGAGGCCAACGTGGGTGGATCACTTAAGCCCAGGAATTTGAGACCAGCCTGGGCAACATGGTGAGGCCTCTGTCTCTACAAGTTTTTTTTTTTTTTTTTCTTTTTATTATACTTGAAGTTCTAGGGTACATGTGCACAATGTGCAGGTTTGTTACATATGTATACATGTGCCATGCTGGTTTGCTGCACCCATTAACTTGTCATTTACATTAGGTATTTCTCCTAATGCTATCCCTCCCCTCTCCCCCCACTCCATGACAGGCCCCAGTGTGTGATGTTCCCCGACCTGGGTCAAAGTGTTCTCATTGTTCAATTCCCACCTATGAGTGAGAACATGTGGTGTTTGGTTTTCTGTCCTTGGGATAGTTTGCTCAGAATGATGGTTTCCAGCTTCATCCATGTCTCTACAAAGGACATGAACTCATCATTTTTTATGGCTGCATAGTATTCCATGGTGTATATGTGCCACATTTTCTTAATCCAGTCTATCATTGATGGACATTTGGGTTGGTTCCAAGTCTTTGCTATTGTGAATAGTGCCGCAATAAACATACGTGTGCATGTGTCTTTATAGCAGCATGATTTGTAATCCTTTGGGTATACACCCAGTAATGGGATCACTGCATCAAATGGTATTTCTAGCTTTAGATCCTTGAGGAATCGCCACACTGTCTTCCACAATGGTTGAACTAGTTTACAGGCCCACCAACAGTGTAAAAGTGTTCCTATTTCTCCACATACTCTCCAGCACCTGTTGTTTCCTGACTTTATAATGATCGCCATTCTAACTGGTGTGAGATGGTATCTCATTGTGGTTTTGATTTGCATTTCTCTGACGGCCAGTGATGATGACCATTTTTTCCTGTGTCTGTTGGCTGCATAAATGTCTTCCTTTGAGAAGTGTCTGTTCATATCCTTTGCCCACTTTTTGATGGGGTTGTTTGGATTTTTTTTGTAAATTTGTTTAAGTTCTTTGTAGATTCTGGATATTAGCCCTTTGTCAGATGGGTAGATGAAAAAATTTTCTCCCATTCTGTAGGTTGCCTGTTCACTCTGATGGTAGTTTCTTCTGCTGTGCAGAAGCTCTTTAGTTTAATTAGATCCCATTTGTCTATTCTGGCTTTTGTTGCCATTGCTTTTGGTGTTTTAGTCATGAAGTCCTTGCCCATGCCTATGTCCTGAATGGTATTGCCTAGGTTTTCTTCTAGGGTTTTTATGGTTTTAGATCTAACATTTAATTCTTTAATCCATCTTGAATTAATTTTTATATACGGTGTAAGGAAGGGATCCAGTTTGAGCTTTCTACATAGGGCTAGCCAGTTTTCCCAGCACCATTTATTAAATAGGGAATCCTTTCCCCATTGCTTCTTTTTGTCAGGTTTGTCAAAGATCAGATGGTTGTAGATGTGTGGTACTATTTCTTAGGCCTCTGTTCTGTTCCATTGGTCTGTATCTCTGTTTTGGCATCTGTACCATGCTGTTTTGGTTACTGTAGCCTTGTAGTATAGTTTGAAGTCAGGTAGCATGATGCCTCCAGCTTTGTTCTTTTGGCTTAGGATTGTCTTGGCAATGTGGGCCTTTTTTTTGGTTCCATATGAACTTTAAAGTAGTTTTTTTTCCAATTCTGTGAAGAAAGCCATTAGTAGCTTGATGGGGATGGCATTGAATCTATAAATTACCTTGGGCAGTATGGCCATTTTCATGATACTGATTCTTCCTATCCATGAGCATGGAATGTTCTTCCATTTGTTTGTGTCCTCTTTTATTTCATTGAGCAGTGGTTTGAGGTTCCCCTTAAGAGGTCCTTCACATCCCTTGAAAGTTGGATTCCTAAGTATTTTATTTTCTTTGTAGCAATTGTGAATGGGAGTTCACTCATGATTTGGCTGTTTGTCTGTTATTGGTGTATAGGGATGCTTGTGATTTTTGCACATTGATCTTGTATCCTGAGACTTTGCTGAAGGTGCTCATCAGCTTAAGGAGATTTTGGGCTGAGATGATGGGGTTTTCTAAATATACAATCATGTCATCTGCAAACGGGGACAACTTGACTTCTTCTTTTCCTAATTGAATACCCTTTATTTCTTTCTCTTACTTGATTGCCCTGGCCAGAACTTCCAACACTATGTTGAATAGGAGTGGTGAGAGAGGGCATCCCTGTCTTGGGCCAGTTTTCAAAGGGAATGCTTCCAGTTTTTGCCCATTCAGTATGATATTGGTTGTGGATTTGTCATAAATAGCTCTTATTATTTTGAGATACATTCCATCAATATCTAGCTTATTGAGAGTTTTTAGCATGAAGCGCTGTTGAATTTTGTCGAAGGCCTTTTCTGCATCTATTGAGATAATCAAGTGGTTTTTGTCTTTGGCTCTGTTTATGTGATAGATTATGTCTACTGATTTGCATATGTTGAATCAGCCTTGCATCCCAGGGATGAAGCTGACTTGATCATGGTGGATAAACTTTTAGATGTGCTGCTGGATTTGGTTTGCTGGTATTTTATTGAGGATTTTTGCATGGATGTTCATCAGGGATATTGGTCTAAAATTCTCCTTTTTTTTGTTGTGTCTCTGCTCAGCTTTGGTATCAGGATGATGCTGGCCCCATAAAATGAGTTAGGGAAGATTCCCTCTTTTTCTATTGATTGGAATAGTTTCAGAAGGAATGGTACCAGCTCATCTTTGTACCTCTGGTAGAATTTGGCTGTGAATCCATCTGGTCCTGGACTTTTTTTGGTTGGTAGGCTATTAATTATTGCCTCAATTTCAGAGCCTGTTATTGGTCTATTCAGGGATTCAACTTCTTCCTGGTTTAGTCTTGGGAGGGTGTATGTGTCCAGGAATTTATCAATTTCTTCTAGATTTTCTAGTTCATTTGCACAGAGGTGTTTATAGTATTTTCTGATGGTAGTTTGTAGTTCTGTGGGATCAGTGGTGATATCCCCTTTATCATTTTTATTGCATCTATTTGATTCTTCTCTCTTTTCTTCTTTATTAGTCTTGCTAGTGGTCTATCAATTTTGTTTTTTTCAAAAAACCAGCTCCTGGATTCATTGATTTTTTTTAAGGGTTTTTTGTGTCTCTATCTCCTTCAGTTCTGCTCTGATCTTAGTTATTGCTTGCCTTCTGGCTTTTGAATTTGTTTGCTCTTGCTTCTCTAATTCTTTAAATTGTGATGTTAGGGTGTCAATTTTAGATCTTTCCTGCTTTCTCTTGTGGGCATTTAGTGCTATAAATTTCCCTCTACACACTGCTTTAAATGTGTCCCAGAGATTCTGGTATGTTTTGTCTTTGTTCTCATTGGTTTCAAAGAACATCTTTATTTCTACCTTCATTTAGTTATTTACCCAGTAGTCATTCAGGAGCAGGTTGTTCAGTTTCCATGTAGTTGAGCAGTTTTCAGTGAGTTTCTTAATCCTGAGTTCTAGTTTGATTGCACTGTGGTCTGAGAGACAGTTTGTTGTGATTTCTGTTCTTTTACATTTGCTGAGGAGTGCTTTACTTCCAACTATGTGGTCAGTTTTGGAATAAGTCCAATGTGGTGCCGAGAAGAATGTATATTCTGTTGATTTGGGGTGAATAGTTCTGTAGATGTCTATTAGGTCTTCTTGTTGTAGAGCTGAGTTCAAGTCCTGGATATCCTTGTTAACCTTCTGTCTCATTGATCTGTCTAATATTGACAGTGGGGTGTTAACATCTCTCATTATTACTGTGTGGGAGTCTAAGTCTCTTTGTAGGTCTCTGAGAACTTGCTTTATGAATCTGGGTGCTCCTGTATTGGGTGCATATATATTTAGGATAGTTAACTCTTCTTGTTGAATTGATCCCTTTACCATTATGTAATGGCCTTGTCTCTTTTGATCTTTGTTGGTTTAAAGTCTGTTTTATCAGAGACTAGGATTGCGACCCCTGCTTTTTTTGCCTTTCTGTTTGCTTGGTAGATCTTCCTCCATCCCTTTATTTTGAGCCTATGTGTGTCTCTGCACATGAGATGTGTCTCCTGAATACAGCACCCTGATGGCTCTTGACTCTTTATCCAATTTGCCAGTCTGTGTCTTTTAATTGGGGCATTTAGCCCATTTACATTTAAGGTTAGTATTTTCATGTGTGAATCTGATCCTGTCATTATGATGTTAGCTGGTTATTTTGCCCATTAGTTGATGCAGTTTCTTCCTAGCATCGACGGTTTTTACAATTTGGCATGTTTTTTGCAGTGGCTGGTACTGGTTGTTTCTTCCCATGTTTAATGCTTCCTTCAGGAGGTCTTGTAAGGCAGGCCTGGTGGTGACAAAATCTCTCAGCATTTGCTTGTCTGCAAAGGATTTTATTTGTCCTTCACTTATGAAGCTTAGTTTGGCTGGATATGAAATTCTGGGTTGAAAATTATTTTCTTTAAGAATGCTGAATATTGGCCCCCACTCTCTTCCAGCTTGTAAGGTTTCTGCCAAGAGATCCACTGTTAGTCTGATGGGCTTCCCTTTGTGGGTAACCCTACCTTTCTCTCTGGCTGCCCTTAACATTTTTGCTTCATTTCAACCTTGGTGAATCTGACAATTATGTGTCTGGGGGTTGCTCTTCTCAAGGAATATCTTTTGGTGTTCTCTGTAATTCCAAATTTGAATGTTGGCTTGCCTTTCTAGGTTGGGGAGGTTCTCCTGGATAATATCCTGAAGAGTGTTTTCCAACTTGGTTCCATTCTCCTTGTCACTTTCAGGTACACCAATCAAACGTAAGTTTGGTCTTTTCACATAGTCCCATATTTCTTGGAGGCTTTGTTCATTTCTTTTTACTCTTTTTTTCTCTAAACTTCTCTTCTCACTTTATTTCTTTAGTTTAATCTTTAATCACTGATACCCTTTCTTCCACTTGATCAAATCGGCTACTGAAGCTTGTGCATGCGTCACATAGTTATTGTGCCATGGTTTTCAGCTCCATCAGGTCATTTAAGGTCTTCTCTACACCGTTTATTCTAGTTTGCCATTCGTCTAATCTTTCTTCAAGGTTTTTAGCTTTCTTGCGATGGGTTCAAACGTCCTCCTTTAGCTCAGATAAGTTTGTTATTACCAAACTTCTGAAGCCTACTTCTGTCAACTTGTCAAAGTCATTCTCCATCCGGCTTTGTTCCGTTGCTGGCGAGGAGCTGCGATTCTTTGGAGGAGAAGAGGCGCTCTGGTTTTTCAAATTTTCAGCTTTTCTGCTCTGGTTTCTCCCCATCTTTGTGGTTTTATCTACCTTTGGTCTTTGATGATGGTGACCTACAGATGGGGCTTTGGTGTGGATGTCCTTTTTGTTGATGTTGATGCTATTCCTTTCCGTTTGTTAGTTTTCCTTCTAACAGTCAGGTCCCTCAGCTGCAGGTCTGTTAGAGTTTGCTGGAGGTCCAATCCAGACCCTGTTTGCCTGGGTATTACCAGCAGAGGCTGCAGAACAGCAAATATTGCAGAACAGCAAACATTGCTGCCTGATCCTTCCTCTGGAAGCTTCGTCCCAGAGAGGTACCCACCTGTATGAGGTGTCAGTTGGCCTCTACTGGGAGGTGTCTCCCAGTTAGGCTATAAGGGGGTCAGGGACCCATTTGAGGAGGCAGTCTGTCCAGTTCTCAGAGCTCAAACACCGTGTTGGGAGAACCACTGCTCCCTTCAGAGCTGTCAGACAAAGATGTTTAAGACTGCAGAGATTTAGGCCGAGGTGGGCAGATCATGAGGTCAGGAGATCGAAACCATCCTGGCTAACATGGTGAAACCCCGTCTCTACTAAAAATACAAAAAATTAGCTGGGTGTGGTGGCAGGTGCCTGTAGTCCCAGCTACTCGGGAGGCTGAGGCAGCAGAATGGCATGAACTCACGAGGCGGAGCTGACAAGTGAGCTGAGATTGCGCCACTGCATCCAGCCTGGACAACAGAGCGAGACTGTCTCAAAAAAAAAAAAAAAAAAAAAAAAAAACAGACTGCAGAGGTTTCTGCTGCCTTTTGTTCAGCTATGCCCTGCCCCCAGTGGTGGAGTCTACAGAGGCAGGCAGGCCTTGGTGAGCTGTGGTGGGCTCCACCCAGTTGGAACTTCCCAGCCACTTTGTTTACTTACTCAAGCCTCAGCAATGGCAGACGCCCCTCTCCCAGCCAGGTTGCCACCTCACGGTTCGATCTGGGACTGCTGTGCTAGCAGTATGCAAGGCTCCATGGATGTGGGACCCACTGAGCCAGGTGTGGGATATAATCTCCTGGTGTGCCGTTTGCTAAGACCGTTGGAAAAGCCCAGTAGTTGGGTGGCAGTGTCCTGATTTTCCAGGTACAGTCTGTCACAGCTTCCCTTGGCTAGGAAAGGTAAATTCCCCAACCCCTTGCACTTCCCGGATGAGGTGATGCCCCACGCTGCTTCGGCTCACCCGCCATGGGCTGCATCCACTGTCCAACCAGTCCCAATGAAATGAACCAGGTACCTCAGTTGGAAATGCAGAAATCACCCGTCTTCTGCGTCAGTCATGCTGGGAGCTGCAGACCAGAGCTGTTCCTATTTCGTCATCTTGGAACGGACCAAAAGTTTAAAAAATTAGCTGTGTGTGGTGGTGCGTGCTTGTGGTCCCAGCTACTTGGGAGGCTAAGGCAGGAGAATCACTTGAGCCCAAGAGGTCAAGACTGCAGTGAGCCATGATTACATCACTGCACTCCAGCCTAGGTGACAGAGCAAGAACTTATCTCAAAAAAAAAAAAAAAAAAAAAAGAAAAAGAAAAAAAGGTTCACACCAAGGCATCTTACCATGAAATTCCAGATTATCAGATACCCAAGAATCTAAAATATTCCAGAGAGAAAAGTGGGTCATGTGCAAATAATCAGTAATTACAATTGTATCAGAATATTTACGTAAAGCAACATTTGAAACTAGAAGACAACAGAGCAATGTCTTTAAAATTCCAAAGAATATGTTTTCCAAACTAAAATTCTATATCCTATAAAATTATTATTCAAATGTGAGGCAGAATAAGGATATTTTCAGACATGCAAGATATGAGTTTTCCATTCTCTGTGCATTTTCTGTGAAGGTACAGGAGGAGGTGCTCTATCTAAACAGGAGTGTAAACCAAGCAAGAGGGTCCAGGTAATAAGGAACACAACCTAGGAGGGAAATGAGGATCCCCAGAAGGCAGACGAAGGGCAATATAAGCCTGACAGCTTGCAGTAGGCCTGCAGAGCAGCCAGAGTACCTGGGAGCAGGGGCAGGGACGGCTCCAAAAAAACAATGCAATCCGAAGGAGGGCCTACGTCTTTCATTATGTTCTGAGATTTTCAATTTGGTTGGAGAATTTGGAGATGAATAAGTGACATGTACATAGAAACTACACAGCTCAGGTGTAAAGAACAATTACAGAGTTAATATAGTATGAACACTTACTATTGATTCAACAAAAACTGGCATAAACAAGCTGAAGGAACTGGGGAGGAGAAGCACATGTGTGAGTGCAATGTGTGTATGTGAGGTGTGGCCGGGCACAGCATCCCGTATAGAGGAGGTCAGTAAGATATTATCTCTGGCCAGTTGTGGTGACTCACACTTGTAATCCCAGCACTTTGGGAGGCTGAGGTGGGTGGATCACTTGAGTCCAGGAGATGGAGACCAGTCTGGGCAACATGGTGAAACCCTATCTCCTTAAAAACAAAACAAGAAACAGTCGTGGTGATGCACGTCTGTGGTCCCAGCTACTCAGGAGGCTGAGGTGGGAGAATCGCTTGAGCTGGGGAGGCAGAAGTTGCAGTGAGCTGAGATTGCACCACTGCACTCCAGCCTGGGCAACAGAGCAAGACCCTGTCTCTAATAATAATAATAATAATAATAATAATAATAAATAATATCTCAAACCCAAAAACAACAAACAGCAGTGAGAGCACGTTTTTAACAAATATAAAAATCAATAGCTAAGGGAAGAGCTAAAAGAGTTGAGAATGGTGGCTTTTAGGAAGCACCAAAGGGTAGTGAAAGGGAAGAGTGTTTTGCATTTTAAGCCATGTGGAACTATTTCAGTTTTAAAACTGTGCACATGTACTACTTTCATAAAACTGGAAATAAAAGTTTCAGGATGAAACTGAAAATAAAAATATGATCAAAATATGAGGCTTAAATGTGGCATGATTCTGGGCTATTGAGGGGGGAGAGAACATAATTTCCTTTGACACTTTAATTGTATGAATTTTGTAATATAGGATTACATTTTTAATGAGTCAACCACACTTCTAGGAACTAATGTGAATAATATACTATATAATCGTACTACAGGTTTATTGGTTTCTGATTTTTTAGAATCTACCCACACATAAAGCACAAAATATTTCATTATAATTAGTGGACAGACTGTGTATGAATGGTGAAACCAAAACAAAACCAACCAACCAACCAACTAACCAACCAACCGCTTGACAATGAAATAGTCACAGCTAACAAAATGAGTATAACATTGGGGATTGCAGATTTCTAATTTCCCCATCTTACTCAGTAAAGCCAAGGAATTCTGTCTAAAGGCATAAGAAAGAGTACCTTAAGCAAGTAACAGGAGAGTAACATTTAACAAAGCATGGGAGGTGCACGGGGAAGGAGGAGGAGGGAGTGTGAGGAAGCTAAACGTCTCATCTTCATCTCAGGGAGTTACTGTAATAGGTTTCAAAAAAAAAATAAAAATTAAAAAGCTGGGCATAGTGGCTCACACCTGTAATCCCAGCACTCGGGGAGGCCAAGGTGGGTGGATTGCTTGAGTCCAGGAGGCAGAGGTTGCAGTGAGTCATTGCACCACTGCACTCAACCTGGGTGACAGAGCAAGACCCTGTCTCAAAACAAAACAAAAACAAAAACAAAAAAAAAGGAATGATCCAGAAATATAGAAAAGACTGTTTAAAAGGGAACTCAAGGGAAGCCAACTGAGGTGTGTTTTGCCTCTGTGCTTCTGCTGTGCTTCATAATACACATATAGCATGTAGGGGGTCACACTGTGCCACGATTGAGAGGCCCCGGGATGTGTTAAGTGTTAAACACATGTTTGACCTACTTCCTATTCAAAATTCCAAATATATAATACAGAGATCATTTTTCTTTTCAAAATTGCTCATCACAGGATTCCTTTAACTAACAGTTTATCAAAGTTGTTGTAACCACTTGGTAGAAGCAAAAAGGGCTGGGATGGCTGGGCGTGGTGGCTCATGCCTGTAATCCCAGCACTTTGGGAGGCCGAGGTGAGATGATGGCTTGAGGCGAGGAGTTCAAGACCAGCCTGGGCAACGTGGCAAGACCCTGTCTCCACTAAAAATACAAAAAAATTAGCTGGGTGTGGTGGCAAGCACCTGTGGTCCCAGTTACTTGGGAGGCTGAGGAGGAGAATCACTTGAATCCAGGAGTCAGAGGTTGCAGTGAGCAGAGATCGTGCCACTGCAGTCCAGCCTGGGCGACAGCATGAGACTCTGTCTCAAAAAAACAAAAACAAAGAAGAAAAAGTAAGGCTTGGGGCTTGGGATAAGAGGAACATCAATCTGTTTGATGCCATGCCAATTGATCTATAACCAGACACAGAGGAAAAAGCATCCCTGAAATAATGAAAAATACACTTCTACTGTAAGTGCATTTGGGTGAATTCCCATACATTCTACTATCTGCTGCAGCTGCAGAGCTCCACGGGTATGGAGATCACAGGCCTGGGCTTCTTTATAACAAACGTATCAACATGTATAGAATAAAAGGGAAAAGAATTCTATCTGAATAATGAAAAGTTTTAATTGTGGAGTATCAGCAAATAAAGTTCTGTCACTTACCAAATCAATTTTGGGCAAGTCAAAATAACTGAAGCTTGATTCCTTATCTATTACATGCAATTAACAATACCACTCTGCCTGTTACTACTACCATTCTGCTAATTAATAATACCATTCATCAAGGTTCTGCAAGAATTAAATGAGATAATCCATGCAAAGCAAAACACTATACAAATTTGGGCTAAAACAGATGTGAGTGAGTTCCTTAAGGACTTACGTGGAAAGGGAAAAATTAATATGTATCTCTTTAAATTATGACTTGTAAATATCATCAAAACATTGCAAAATTATTACTCTTTTCCTTCGAGAGTTGTAGGCCATATAAACCATTGCATTTCTTGAGTCAAACTGTCATTTTTTTTTTTTTTTTTTTGCTCTTTCAATATAGGATAGATTTAAATGAAAACTTAATGTCATTTTGACATATGAAGGAAGGGGTGTGAGTGTGTGTGTGTGTTTGTGTGTGTGTGTGTGTGTGTGTGTTGGGGGCAGTAAGTTGAAAAAAATAAAAGCTCTTTATATACCAGTTACCAATATAATGGCTCGCAGCTCCAAATCCACCCTTCTCTGCCCTGCTTTGTGATAGATGGACATGGGCTGGACTCTGTAAATATCTGTTGACACAATGATCATTAAGTTTTACCAACAGAGGGCTTTGGAGGGTCTCTGGAGTGAAAGGACAGGAAGACCATTCCCTTCCAGTCCTGGTCCTGTCATTATTATTCAGGGGGTGAGTGATGTGGATGAGTTCCAGTTGCCCCCAGGCCACCTTTCCACCCGGCCACACCCTCCTGGGCTGTTGTTCCAGGTTAGCACCACCTGTGCCCTCTGGCCAGTTTCTTCCCTGCTGCTGGCTGTGGTCCAGGTGTAGGAAGGCCCTCTTTGAAGAGGTCTGAATCTTAGCCTTGGAGGAAAGGGGGTCCTATACTTCTTACTTCCATTATTGTCTTCTCTTCCTCAGCAAGAGGGCCAGAAGTCAAAGCCCAAGGACACATTGAGGTGGGAATAATTAAATGAGGACACTGAAAGACTATATTCTTAAGGAGAGATTGAACCAGAAGTCACTTCAAACCCTCCCTTAAGGCTCAAGGAACTGTGTGAGCACTGAATGGGACTAAGAGGTCACTGGCAGTCAGCTATCCTGTCTATTTGTAGCCCAAATTCTCATCACCAGGCTGATCTTGGAAAACCAACCTGTTAATTTATAAGTGGTTCCATACTTGGAAACTTCCAAAACTGGAAAAAAAGCCAAGAGAATTAAAAGAAGTTCCCAGATTCAGAAGTAATTTAACTGCTTGCCAGAACAAGGTCCAGTGAATTTTAAAGGAAGGAAACACACTCTACAATTCCACAGCAAAGGTCAGGAAACTATAACCTGTGGCTAAATCCAGCCTGTTTGTTGTTGTAAATATAGTTTTATTGGAACACAGCCATACCCATTCATTTATATATTGCCTATGGCTAATTTGAGGCAGAGTACACAGACTGTATGGCCCACGAAGCCTAAAATATGTACTATCTGGCTCTTTACAGAAAAAGTTTGCCACGCACCTTCTGGCTTAGATCGTTAACGTTTGATATAATTATTGATGTGGTTGGATTTAGGTGTACCATTTTATTTCTTCTGTTTGTCCCTGTGATTTTGTTTTTGTTTCACTACTTTTTGTTTCTGGTTTATTAGCAATCCAAATAGAGGAATTTAGTATTCTATTGGCTATTTATATTTTTGAAAAAATGCTTGCTCTATGAATTACAATATTCATACCTAACTTTTCATGGTTGACCCTTGCTGTCGAGTTCTAGATTGTGTTTCCTTCCTTTAAAATTCATTGGCCTTTGTTCTGGCAGGCAAGAGTTCATATTATTTCTAAAATCACACTTCATTGTGAAATGTAAAAGCCTAGCAGCCAGAAACTGGAAACAACTCTGAGACTAGGCATATACACAGATGATGGTGGAGCTTCTGTGACAATAGAACTCTCACCCAGACCCTCTGCAGCAACCAGTCGTGGAAGCCAAACCACAATCTCCCCAGCGGTCCATTCAGCATGGTCAAGACTTACTCAGTTACTGCCATCATCCCAACATTTTGCTCCCTCTTCCAACTTGGGACCAATCAGAGAAAGCCAAGTAGGTTCCCCAAAACAATCCTGTAAGACACCTGCGGCGAGCTGCTCAGCCTCCAGCTTGCTCATGCCAACACCCTCCAAGCAGAGCATTCCTGAACCTTGCCCTTTCCCCCCACTATAAACCTATCTGCCTCTGAGTCTGCCAAACACAAGAGATCGTGGCTGATTCCTTTGCTACTGCAAGCTCTGAATAAAAAGTCTGTATTTCTCATGTTTGGTCTTCAATTATTTTTACACTTCAAACGCTCATCAACAGCGTAAATTATTAATAGAATCA
Source organism: Nomascus leucogenys (assembly GCF_006542625.1). NCBI lineage: Eukaryota > Metazoa > Chordata > Mammalia > Primates > Hylobatidae > Nomascus > Nomascus leucogenys. Next base: position 34,510,173 of record NC_044396.1, read on the forward strand.
TGTAGTGTATTAGTGTAGAAATAAAAATAAGCGGCCGGGCGCGGTGGCTCACGCTTGTAATCCCAGCACTTTGGGAGGCCAAGGCGGGCGGATCATGAGGTCAGGAGATTGAGACCACGGTGAGACCACGGTGAAACCCCGTCTCTACTAAAAATACAAAAAAAAATTAGCCGGGCGTGGTGGCGGGCGCCTGTAGTCCCAGCTACTCGGAGAGGCTGAGGCAGGAGAATGGCGTGAACCCGGGAGGCGGAGCTTGCAGTGAGCTGAGATTGCGCCACTGCACTCCAGCCTGGGCGACAGAGCGAGACTCCGTCTCAAAAAAAAAAAAAATTAAAAAAAAAAAATAAGCTATAGCTACAATTTGAATTGTATAAATATGCTGATTGAAAGATGGCAAAGAATACATACAGCATTTCACTTAATTTCCTTAACTGTCATGAGTCCAAAAGAACAAAAGATACTGTTCCACTTTGAAAGGTTGAGGCAGGAGGATTTCTTGAGGCCAGGAGTTAAACACAAGCCCAGGCAACAAAGCAAGACCATGTCTCTATTTTAAAAAAATAAAATAAAAAGTTACAAATAATTTTCCCAGGATTTGTAGATTGGTTCTGACTTGGGCATTCCTTCAGCGCTTAGCCAGGCACCTAAATTCTGCTTTAGCTTCCACCTCCTGCTTCTGTGGAGCCTAAAGATCAGTCAGAGGTGCAGGCCTAGAGTCCTCTCAGGTCTTTTCCAAAAATGTGTCCAGTGTTAGGCATGCATGTGGCCTTCCAGTACAGTACAAGACAAGGGCCCTTCTGAGCCTTCTCTCTCCCACGTATCGTCCTCCCAGTTATTTCCGTCCCAAGCTTTTTGGTCTGTTTGCTGCTTGCCCCATTTGCCATCCCCAGCCCCAGATGGCTGCAGGTAATGCTTCTGATAAGCACTGTGAGGCTGTTCTAGTGTGGAGGGGGCAAAACAAAGGCAAACCTCTGAGCTGAACCTTCAGGAACTGCCAGGCAGGTCAAAGCACACCCACATTTCTGTGAGAGCAAGATCTGTATTGCCCGTTCTGGCACCAAGATGCACCAAGAGCACAGGCCACTGTCCTCTCAGCTGTTGCCTGGCTGGGAGACGGGGCATGGTAGGTATGTAAGCGAAACCACAAAAACTCTTTTACCAAAGTTAAATAGCCTCTTCATTAAGCATTACTCTGGTTGTTGTTTTTATTAGATAGTAGAGATCCAAAAAGTTGATCTTAAGTTTTTGCTAGCAATGGTTGCTTCAGTGGAGGGACAGATCTTTGGAGCTCCCTATTTTGCTATTTTTGGTGATGTCACTATATAAGATTTTAAAATAATTAACTTTTATAAATAGAGGATATGTTAGTGGCTGTCAGGATTTGGGGAAAGAGAGGTATGTGTGCTTACAAAAGAGAAATGTGAAGGATCCTCATGGTGGTGGATGTATGAACACAAGTGATAATACTGTTTAGATCTAAATACACAGAATACTAAACTGGGGAAATAAGTTGAATGGATTGTATCAATATCAATATCCTGGTGGTGATACACTATAGCTTTACAAAATATTAGTATTTGGGGAAACAGGGCCAAGTGTACAAGAGATCTCTATATTATGTCTTACAATGGCATGTGAATTTACATTATCTCAACAAAAATTCTGACTAAAAAGAATTCAGGGGCCAGGGCTCGGTGGCTCATGCCTGTGATCCCAGCACCTTGGGAGGTTGAGGTGGACGGATCTCTTGAGCCCAGGAGTTTGTGACCAACCTGGGCAACATGGAGAAGCCCTATTTCTACAACAAAACACAAAAATTAGCCAAGCATGGCAGCACATGCCTGTAGTCCCAGCTACTTGTGAGGCCGAGGTAGGAGAATCACCTGAGCCCAGGAAGTAGAGGCTGCAGTGAGCTGTGATTGTGCCACTGCACTCCAGGCTGGGCAATGAAGTGAGACCCTGTCTCAAAAAAAACAAAACAAAACAAACAAAAGATTCAAAAAAATACTCAGACTAGAGAAGATGAGGTTTTAGGAATATATTACCCAACTTATTTTGCTTATAATTTCTCTTTTTTTGTATCCACAAGTTATGTGATAAAAATCTTATGTTTAAATAAATCTAAAATAGCTCTTCTAATAAGTAAAATTCAAAATAAGAAAGCACCATACTATAATTGATACTGATTTTTCTTTTCTAGTTGTGCGTGAAATAACAGGGCATCTTACAATTAATGGCAACTTAGATTTGATGATTTATAGTAGGTGTTTGGAATGAGGTTGACTTAACAAGTCTATTTTGACTCATGATGCCAGCCTTGGCACTAATCATCAAAATATCTCCAATAAATAGTGCAGTATCTTGTGGTGTAACAAGATAAAGGAGTCAGGAAGCATATGGTACTCATTCATGTTTCTGTTTATATGTAGGATAACAAATTCAGGAACAATGGGAAAGTAATATATGAAACCTTAATAGGAAATACAATAGAGATTACAAAACACCACCATTTGATTTTTTATGCAAATACTTCAATATTCCAATATTTTTACTCACTTGCTAAATAAAGCACATGACTCGAAATGCTAAATAATGCTGTTAGTCTAAATCTTTTAAAGAATACAATGTTGGTGAAAAACCAAAATTGTTTAGTAAGGTATGTATGACCTTGTTTATTATCTATCATAGACATCAAGATGATCATAGTTAATACCAATTTAAGCTTTACAGAATACTGTTTTAGGCCCAATATTGATATATTAAATGAAGGTATCAGAGAATCTTGTATTTATGGCATCAGGTTATAAAGATCTATTCAAAACCATTTTTGTCAAAGTTTAAACACTGGAACAAAAGTCAAACTGTTTCTAAATGAGACACAAAATTATTCTTCCTAATAGTACAAATTTTGTCCCATGGGTAATACTATTGTCTTTTTCTTTTTTAAAAAAATTATTTCGATTTTTATTTTAGACTCAGGGAACACATGGGCAGGTTTGTTAGCTGGGTACACTGTGTGATGTTGAGGTTTGGGGTATGGATGATCCTGTCACCCAGGTAGTGAGCAGAGTCCCCAGTAGGTAGTTTTTCAGCTCTTGCTCCCGCTCCCCACCCTACCTCTCCAGTGTCTATTATTCCCATAGGTCCTCAGGTATTACTATTTTCAAGTTTTTTTCTTTACATGAAACTACTGAAAGCAAAAGTATGTCATGCTTATAGGCTACTCTGTACATTTATCATTCTATTAATAAACATCTTAAGTAATTAAGTAGTATATTAAGGCCATAAATCAAGTCATTATCTCCTTATCAAAGGACTACTGTTATTCAATCACCTAGAAAATTCATTTTAGGCAGGACGCAGTGGCTCACGTCTGTAATCTCAGCACTTTGGGAGGCCGAGGTGGGTGGATCATGAAGTCAGGAGTTCGAGACCATCCTGACCAGCACGGTGAAACTCCGCCTCTACTAAAAATACAAAAATTAGCTGGGCGTGGTGGTGTGTGCCTGTAATCCCAGCTACTCAGGAGGCTGAGGCAGGAGAATCGCTTGAACCCGGGAGGCAGAGGTTGCAGTGAGCTGAAATTGCGCCACTGCACTCCAGCCTGGGCAACAGGGAGAAACTGTCTTAAAAACAAAAGAAAATTCATTTTAATGGGTTACGTTACAGGGTTGAGGTCAGCCTACAGACGCAAAATAGGTTAACTGAAACTTTTTTTCTTTTTCGTATCAGGTTTTAATTTTTTCATTGGAACAGGATTTGGGGGTGGGGATACTAAATGTGGCAGGGTTCAACAAATTTACATTTTATCAAAATAAGGTTCTTAAAGAATACAATGATAGCATATGCTTTAACTCTTATAGCACAAACCCTCATATTAATTGATGGTCACAGAAAAATACTGTAATGCTTTAAACAAAAGTTTTAAATTACATCAATGACACAAGTTTCAAACAAAATGCAGTGATCAAAATACTTAACTGTCCTTTCATCAAGCTTTTACAAACACAATCAGTCTTCGCTGTCTGAGCAAATCAGTTTTAGTTTCTTCATGGTCCTCCATCTGTCTTTTAACATGACACTTGTCCGGTTGTTGAATTTATAATGCAACAGTATTTTAGACCAGTTTCCCTCTCCATATTTCCTCACGCCAGATCTCAAATTCTTGTCTTCTTCCCAAAGCCATGCCTTTTGATAAAAATTAAAAGTTATTTACAGAAACAATTATTCAAAAAGAAAATACCTACTATAAATGCCAGTTTTAAAAAATCAAAATAATGCTTAGTTTCTTAAAGATGGAAGATTTCCCTAAACATTTCTTAGATTTTTAAAAGATTTTACATTTATCATAACATTTTTAGGGGTCATTATTATTACTGCTCATTTTATGTAAGCTCAGCTGCCCAAAATCAGATAGCTAGAAAGCGGCAGTGCTACATGTCAACTGAATTTGTCTGACTTTAAGCCCATACTGTCTCTTAAAATGCTCTTCTACAATTGTTAATAGTTGTATTTATTATCCTCCAAATCTCCAAATAGGCTTTGTGAATGTTTAGTAGTCACTAATGAACTCAGTGAAAACCCTGTTCTGCCTATGTTAGGGGAAGTATTACACACCCATATAAAACTCAAATCTTGTCTAAAATAGACTTTCAAAAACACAACTAACATAAACTAATTAAAAACATTTAATTTTATGCCAGGAGAAAATTCCTAAACATTTTTAAAAATCAAATTTAATACTATACACAGAAAAATTACTGATAACTGGCATTTGCTACAGGCAACCAACTAATTATTCCTTCTGTTGGCATGCTGAAAGAGCAATTTGACCATGTGCATGATTATTTACTGTGTCTAGACTACAAGAAATTCTCCAGCACTTCACATTTTCTTTAAAAACCCGGTTCATCAACCCACACTCATTCAGATGGCTGCTATCAAAAAAACACAAAATAAGTGTTGTTGAGGATATGGATAAATTGGAACCTGTGTGCACTGGTGGTGGGAATGTAAAATTACAGCACCACTATGGAAAACGGTATGACAGTTACCCAAAAAATTTTTAAAAAAGACTACCATATGATCCAGCAATTCCACTTCTGGGTACATATCTAAAAGAGTCGAGAGCAGGGACCTGAAGAGGTTATTTGTACATCCATGTTCATAGCAGCATTATTCCCAATAGTTAAAATGTGGAAGCAACCCAACTGTCCATCAACTGATAAATGGATAAACAAAATTATATTATATATTATATTTATATAATTCAGCCTTAAAAAGGAAGTTCCGATGCATTCTAGAACATGCATAAACCTTAAAGACATTAGGTTAGACAGAAAAAGACAAATACTATGCTACTTCTGATATGAGGTGCCTAGAATAGTCCAACTCATAAACAGAAAGTAGAATGATGGTGGCAAGGGGGTTGGGGGGATGGAAATGGAGTTAGTGTTTAATGAGTACGGTTTCAAGTTTTGTTTTGTAAGAGGAAGAGTGCTATTGATAGATGGTTGTGATGGTAGCACAATATGAATATATTTAATGCTGCCAATCTGTATATTTAAAATTAGTTAAAATGGCAAATGGTAAATTTTATATCATGTGTACTTTACTATAATCAAAGAAAAAAAACCCGTTCAATTGTCTGATGCAATATTAGAAAGAATTCAAGGTGGCCTGAAGAATACAAACATGACATGAGAACCATCTTACGTATGACTCAGTACCAAAAAGTTGTCAGTGACCATAACCAAACCCATAGAGAAGTTTGTTTGAGCTACCTTAAACCTGATCCCATGTTCTTGCTATTCCTCTGCTTTGTGACTTAAATCCAAGATACCAACCTGGTCTCTTCTGTACGTGCTTTTGCTTGTTTGTCTGCGGCACACCTATCGGCAACTGTGCTGCTTACAAGTACATGGCTATTCAATCGCTAGACAAAGGCTGACAGCCTCCTATGATCATCTATTACTGCCTGACTCAGCCTTCACTCCTACAAAACCTCACCACACTGCTTGTCATTAACTGACAAAAACCAAGAGATGCATTAATAAATTTTTCATGTGTGGGGTGACTGATTAAAAGCACTTCAACAGTGGGTTATTAATCTTTGGGGTCATATAAATCTTACAGACATACTCCACAGAAAAGTATAGGTATCTAAAATTTTATATACAAATTTGGGGGCCACATAAACTCTCTTTAAAGAGCCTATCAACTACATGGTCTCCAAGATAAGAATTTCTGTTCTTTCAAAAACTTGTCATATACATTATTCAGCTTTAAAAAGTAGTTTGTGGTTTAGACAAATTTCATACACATATACAGCATTGTTTGCTTGTTCTTATCTGAGCTGTAGTATTTTTAATAAGGTACACAGACGACGTTTGATACAATACAAAAGCCCCTTTCTTTCAAGAAGTGGCCAATGTTCTCTGAATCCTATTTGGGGTCCTGGGTGCAGTATGTTTAAGCAGTATTTTCCAATGTATCATCTATAGCAGGGGTCAGCAAGCCACTGCCAAAACCCAGCCCAAGGCTGGTTTTCTACAGCCCTGGAGCTAAGAACCATATTAAAATTTAAGTCATTTAAAAATATATTTAAAATATGTAACAGAAACTATGTATGTGAAATATACACAAAATACATTAGTAATAAATATATTATAAATCTTGCTCTTTATAGAAAAATTTTGCTCACCCCTAACCTAGAGGAAAGTAGTAATGTTGTCAGTAGATTAACCGAAAACTAACAGTGTTTAGCATTAAGTATTTTATTTTTTTCTTCTATTGAAAGAGTAACTTTACCTTGATACAGTGTTACTTCATGGTTGATTATGCCTTGATTGTACTGCTTGATCTAAATGTTTTCAGTCTTTGCTTAATTTTACCTGTGACTGAAAGAGTTTTGAAAACATCGTACAGAATAAGCTATTGTCTGGCAAGTAAGGAAAGCTGTAATGTTTAAGTTTAGAGGTTCAAGTGGCCTAGTAGTCATTGGTACCAACTTCTACTTTCTTTGGCTAGAGTTTAATGAGTGACACAACTGACCTGTGTCAGATCAGAAAGAAAACATAAGGGCAGTACAATTTCATAAAGTCTACTACTGTGCTTAAAACTTTCCATTTCCTCATTTTATACATTTAACTGATTGTACCAGATTCCACTGATAGTAATAACTAAGGGAAGAGTTTAAGATGATGTATTTCTGGACATTAAACCCATACAACCCATTTCCTTTGTTTTATTATTTGTCTTTTATTTTCTCAAAAAATCAAATATAAAATCGTAACAACCCCAGCCATGCCAATAGCCTGAAAAGATACAAAGAGCACATAACAAATTAAAACACACCAATCTTTTTCTTTCCCAAGGCTAGAGATTACATAACTCAGATCTGAACTGTATATCCATTCTAAAGAACAAATAATGCTTTTTAATGCCTTAAAATGATACTACGAATAGTAAAAGAAAATACTGCTACAGTATTTCTCATTACATACTGTTCATGGAAAACAGTTTGAAAGGCATTTACTTTTCTTCTTTAATGGAATAAGTTTATAAAAGGAGGGCTCTTTAATTCTGATAAGGAAGGAAGAAATATCTTTAATAGACCAATGCAGCAAAAGAAAACTGTCCAAGTAGACATGGGCTATTGCTGTTTTTTTTTTTTTTTTTTTAAAAACCTCAATACAAAATAAAATTAAGTCTGTCACTTATCTTCTAAAACAAGTATTTTAACATAAGGCCAAGAACGGAAAGCTAAAAAATAAAACCAGGCCCTTGCGATATCCACAGAATTCTTTTTTGGCACAGGAAATGGTGATAGATATTATCACTGATTATGTGGTTGATATCCTACATTTTGTTATGAATAGAAGAGAAACAACTGTTTTCTTCATATATATCTGTAAATAACACCTCATTTGGAATGGCTGCTGGAAGAACTACAGGGAAAGATCAGTTATATGTATAAGGTAGAGACTTCTGGTTTCCAGACTAACATGTGAAGAGCTTGGAAATCATCACTCCAGTCCCCAGAAGAAAAAAGCTGTTGAACAAACTGAAAATCAGTAACTCTTCTTAGATACATCAAAGAACAAATGTCACAGGGCAAACTGCTGCCCTGAAAACTAAAGAAAGAGAGAGGCAGATTAAGAGAATCACAAGAATTACTGGGGACAGAAAGGCCAGGAGCAGAAGCTCACAGCTGGAGCCAATACTGGTAGGAGCAATCAACTGTGACTGAGGAACTGATGGAGGCTCAGTGTGGATAGGCTTGAGAGTTAAAAACTCCAAGGGCCCCAGTTTCAGAGGGACTCACAAACTTTTGTGAGTTTTATCTCCAGGAGCCATCCCCAGGTCTCAGGGTAAAGATCACACAAAAATTCCTTCCTGCTTCTGACAGGTGGAGGGAAAAAGTAGCCATTTTGAAATACTCCCCATTTCAAAATAAATGAGGAAAGCATTCTGGTCTCCTTAACAAAATCCTTTCCTCAAGAGAAACTAATTTTGCCAGAACCTAACCAACTGAGGTTTTACAAGGACCTAATTTACCTGTGGAAATACTCAACTCCACCTCTCTCTAGCCTTCATGTCTCACCCAAGGGGTGGTGGGCTGAGAAGCACTTATGAAGGTCACAGCCTAGGACACAGGCTTACTAAAAGAAGGAGACCTATGCACAGGACTCCAGAACGCTTCACCTCCCCTTACCTTACCACCACATTAGTCAGGATCCTGGGCATTATAGTTGAAAGAGGTCCCTCAGATTCTTATTAAAAAGCAGTCTCTAGGGAAACCCAGAGACAACAAGAGACAAAAACAGGACACTAAAGGAAATTTTAGCCTTTGACACCTACAGCTACAGCAAACGATAACTCCTAGCCAGATAAACATTAAGACCTCACATTAAAGGATCATTTATCTCATTTCCTTTTACCTGATATGTCTAGCTATCAGCAAAATATTATAAACATGCTAAAAAGCAAAAAACACAGTCTGAAGAGACAAAGCAAGCACCAGGACCACACTCAGATATGGCACAGATTTTGAAATTGTCAGACTTGGAATTTAAAATGATTATGATCAATATGTCAAAGGATTTAATGGAAAAAGTGGACAACATGCAAGAACAGATGGGTAAATGTAAATGGAGAGATGAAAACTCTAAGAAAGAACCAAAGGGAAGTGCCAGAAATCAACAACACGGTAACAGAAATGAACAATGCCTCTGATGGTCTCACAAGTAGATTAAACACAGCTGAAGAAAGAATCAGTACATTTGAAGGTATATTAATAAAGTTCTCAAACTGAAAAGTAAACAGAAAAAAGAAAGAAAAAAGATAAAGGAATAACTAAGAACAGTGGGACAATCTTAAAAGGTGTAACATTTGGAATCATAATGGGAACACCAGAAGAAGAAGGAAAGGAACAAAAGAAAGATTTGAAGTAATAATGGCTGAGCATTTTCCAAAACTAAAGACAGACACCAAACTACAGATTCAGGAAGCTCAGAAAATACCAAGCAGGATAAATAAACAAACTATATACATGTACATCATATTCAAACTGCAAAAAACATCCAGGACAAAACGTATGCATGACTGTGGTCGCATATGGTAGCATAAGATTAGCATTTCCCTCTTCTCCTTTGGGAATTCACCCAAAAGCAACAAGAAATAAAACACCAAACTCTGAAAAAAGTAAGAGACATTTACAACCTGAACCATAATGTAGGTAGAAAGGGTATAAATAATCAGTGCAACTTAGGTTATGAAAAAGCAACTCTGTCTACAGATCTCAGAAAGCGTGTGGCATGTGCTTTTCTAATGAAAATACTCTGAGGTACACCCCCTAAATCTCTGGTCAGCAACAGCAGGAGCTCCCCTCAACCTACTAAAGGCCAGAGATGGCAAGGCTAAAAAAGGGAATCACAAAGGCAAGTCATATGTGTAGGAAGCAAATCAAAAGTAGAAGTTGCTTGCTATGTTCACTCGGGGAGAAATGAAGGGTAACATAAACTTGAGTCACAGAAGATATTCCAAGCAGCGTGCAACTTGACACTATCTGCAACAACCTCAGTATGAACTATTTGCAATTAGCTTGTCAAAAAAAAAGCACTTTCGAGTAAGAAAACGGTTCCAGCCACAGAAGAAAACAAGGGCCTGACTGGGTGCAATAGCTCATGCCTACAGTCCCAGTGCTTTTGGAGCCCAAGGCAGGAGGATCACTTGAGCCAAGGAATTCAAGACCAGCCTGGGCAACATTGTGAGACACCATCTCTACAAAAAAAGGGGAAAACACACACACACACACACACACACACACACACACCACAAAAACAAAGACCAGGTTTATCCATCTGCTGTGAACAACTAGACAATCAAAAAATACATAAAATAATGGTTTTGGACACTGGGCAGATGGCACAAGACTATAGTCACTGAAAGGGGAAGCAAATGAATCAAGCCCTAAATTGACCCACCTTAATAAAATTTTGTGATCAAACGGTATCTTTTCTTTGTTTTTAAGTAAGGAAAAATCTTATTTAAACTGGATCCCTGTTAGGAAAATTTAAACATCAAAGCTTATAATGTGGAGTTAAGTCCCACCTTACATCTAAAAAACAGATTTTATGATAGTATCACAATAATTTCAAATAGATGTTAGTACCAACACCCAACTTAAGACTTTTTAAATGTGGGTGAAGTATTTCATTTTGAATAGGCTGATTAGTCACCTAATCTAAGACGGCAAAATAAAAGATGGCAAAGGGTAAATTTTTTTTTTTTTTTGAGACGGAGTCGTGCTCTGTCGCCCAGGCTGGAGTGCAGTGGCGCAGTCTCGGCTCACTGCAAGCTCTGCCTCCCGGGTTCACGCCACTCTCCTGCCTCAGCCTCTCTGAGTAGCTGGGACTACAGGCGCCCACCACCACGCCTGGCTAATTTTTTGTATTTTTAGTAGAGACGGGGTTTCACCGTGGTCTCGATCTCCTGACCTCGTGATCCGCCCGCCTTGGCCTCCCAAAGTGCTGGGATTACAAGCGTGAGCCACCATGCCCGGCCAGCAAAGGGTAAATATTTTACACTCAAGATTTTTGGGAGGTTGAACAGAAATAATCACAATTATTCAAGTTATAACTTTAATGTCCATAAGTGTTATTCAAATATTAAAAAAAACAAATACCTGTCTTTTTCTAGCTCGATGTTTTTCAGGAGTTACCGGTTGACTCTTTGAAACAGGTATTCTGCTTTCAGTGGCTCTTCTGCTTTCTTTTTTCTTTTTTGTACCTAAAAGTAGAAAAATGTCATAAATATTGTTTTACATTAAAGAAACAAGAGCAACTATATTTTTAATGATTATCATGAAATTCCTTTTTTAAGCTATTCTAAGAAAAAGTACTCTACATGTTTAATTTTTTCCTTCAAATCTGGAAGCAGCATGGTATAGTGCAAAGATCAGCCTTTGAAATCAGAGGGGGAGTATTTTGAGTCTTGATTCTTTTATGTGTCTTTAAATAAATTATTTCACATCCCTGAACCTGTCTTTTCATTATCTGTTTTTAAAAAAAGGAAAAATATTTATTGCATAGGATCGTTGAAATTTTCTTATGATAATGTTTTAGGAGTACTAAGAAGCATAATCCTTTCCTCACTCCTTCTTTCTTATTCATAGTCAGTTTGGTAAGACAAGAAATATATGTAACTGAAAAGAAACAGAACTGTAATTATTGAAAAATGATAATTGTTTAGGCAGAAAACCTAATTCTATTCTACAAATAGAATTAAAAGATCAGTAAGATCAATACACAAAAAGGATTTCATTCATTAGTAATAGGATTTCTATCATTAGCAAGAAACAGTTAAAATAATTTAATTAAAACAATAGAAAGATACTATTTACAATAGCCACAAAAAAATCTAACATTCTTAGAGATAACTTTTTTTTTTAAGAGATAGGGTCTCTCTCTTTTGCCAAGGCTGAAGTGCAGTGGTATGATCATAGCTCAAACTCCTGGGCTCAAGTGATACTTCTGCCTTATCCTCCCTCACCTCAGCCTCCTGAGTAGCTGGGACTAGAGGCACCTGCCGACATGCCCGACTAATTTTTAAAAATTTTTTTGTAAAGACATGGTTTCACTATATTGCACAGGCTGGTCTCTTAATTCCTGGGCTCAAGTGATCCTCCTGCCTCAGCCTCCCAAAGTTGCTCTTGTTTCTTTAATGTCATGGCCTCTTAGATAACTTTAGCAAAAGTGATACAACACCTGTATGTAGTAAATTATAAAGCTTTACTATGTATATAAAACATGTTATGAGAAGCTTTATCTATCTATCTACCTACCTATCTACTCACCTACCTACCTGCCTACTGTTGTTGGCCCTCTATATTCGCAGGTTCCACATCTGTGGATTCAACCAACCTTGGAATAAAATATTCAGGGGGAAAAATATATATGATTTTTATATATTATATATATAAAATATATATAATATATATTATTATACTATATAATATATAATAAATTTATATTATGTTATATATATTATATATAAAAATATATATATTTTTTCCCCCTGAATATTTTATTCCAAGGTTGGTTGAATCCATAGATTATATTATATATATTATATATTATATTATATTATATTATATTATATTATACTATATTATATTATATATCCATATATTATATCCATATAATATATTATATTATATAATATACATAAACCATGCTGTGGGCCATAAAACAAATCTTAAAAAAAAAAATCTATGAAGCGTATTCACAGACTGAAATAGAATTAAACTAAAAATCAGTAACAGAAAGATATTTGGAAATTAAACAACTTCCCTCATAGGTCATATTTATATATTATATATAAATATATATAGGGGGGAGGGGGGAGGGACAGCATTAGGAGATATACCTAATGCTAAATGACGAGTTAATGGGTGCAGCACACCAACATGGCACATGGTTACATATGTAACAAACCTGCACATTGTGCACATGTACCCTAAAACTTAAAGTATAATAATAATAACAATAAATATATATGTAATATATAATATATATTTATATATATAACAATACAATAAAAATGATACAAATAAAAATATAGTCTAACAATTATTTACTACAATTTAGTTATTTATCATTTACACTGTTTTAGTTACTGTAAGTAATTTGGGGATGAGTTAAAGCATGTGGTAGGCGGGTGCACAGGTCTATATGCAAAGACTATGACATTTTATGTAAGGGACTTGAGCATTTGAGAATTCTGGTATCCCTGTTGTGGGGGTGGGGAGATGGGTCCTGGAACCAACCCCCTGTGAAAACCAAGGGATGACTGTATATATAAAAACATGTTAAAGAAATGTATTTTGTTCCTGCATAGGAAACTTAATGTAATGGTGTCAGTTCTCTGCAAAATCATCTATTGTTAACAATGCAATTTCACGTAAAAATTTCAACAGGGTTCTTCGTATAATTTAACAAGATTATTCTAAAATTATGTGTTAAGACAGGTAGTCCACTATTGGCTCTGAGCACCCCTGCAATTCTTGTTGAATGTACAAAAGCCTTATTCATCTCCTGAAATAGTGCATTTTCTACAGCCAGTCAGATAGGCAATCAAGCAGGTCAAGGAAACCACAACATGATGACCAGGCCAACTGCTCTCTCCTGGGAGAGGGTACTGGCCTGTTTGCTATTTGTTACAATGTTTTGTTGCTTACTCAAAAAGCACTGGGCCCTTGGCTCTGAGTTTTCCTCAGCTGAAATATAACTTACTGCCTTTGCAGCATCCGTTTAGGCCTGTTGCATAGTCCACTGGACTTGGGGTAGGGAAATCTGAACAACTACATCAATGCCATGTTGTTTGCTATAATAATCTGTCTTACTCTAACTCATTAAGTCACTAAGTCTTGTTGTCTACCTTTTGTACCTAAAAAGTAGCAGCAGGTTTACTGCTTATAAAGCCCTATGGCTAGGTTTTTTTCCCTGACAATATGGAACACCAAAACACCAGAATAGTCAAGATACTCTTGAAAAACAATAAGATTACCCTACTACAAACATGGGATGTTGACATATATGGGATTTTGACATATATATTGGATGGGTTCCAGTCAGGAAAATGGAAACCACACTAGCTCTGATGGAGAGATTTTAGCATTAGGAGAAATGTTTAAACAGGTGCTAGAGGACTAAAATAGCAAAAAGCAAATAGTCACATAAATGTAAAGACAAATTCATAATTATAGTTGGGAGATTTATCACTTTTCTAATTGATACAACAAGTAGACAGGAAATGAATATGTATATAGAATACCTGAACAGCATTATTAAAAACTTGACCTAATTGACATTTTAAAACACGTCATTCAACAATGCCAGAATTCACATTCTTCTCTGTGCACATCCAAATGGACCAAAATAAACCACACTGTGGGCCATAAAACAAATCTTAAAAAATATATATATGAAGCATATTCACAGACTGAAATAGAATAAAACTAAAAATCAGTAACAGAAAGATATTTGGAAATTAAACAACTTCCCTCATAGGTCAGTAAAAAAGTCTCTAAGAAAATGAAAAAGTATTTTGAACTGAAAATCCAACATGGGAAAACAATGCTACAAATATTGATTATATAAAATATAACCAAGAAAATTTGGGGATTGGTGGAAGAAATTTTTGCTAAGGTCAATCAACAGACTAAAGTTGATTGACTAAAGCTGACTGACCTCTTAAAGCATTTCATATTCTTTATTTTACACAGATCATAAAGGTTACTGATAGATTTCTTGTGAAACCACCTTTATCTGAAGTACTGAATACTTCAGTTTTACATATTAAAAATTAAATGTAAATATATTTTCAAGTAACATATGTAACTTGACGACATTTTTCTAAAATTTGATTTGCTTTCAATCTATCCATTCTTCTATTGAGGTAGTCCATCTAAGCAATTAAAGGCCTGGGTTCTGGAGTCAGACTGTCTGATTTCAAATTTTGGCTCCTGTTCTATTCATACACTGTGTAACCAAAGGCATTTTATTTACCTTTTTAAGTCTCAGCTTCCTCATCTGTATAATGGAGATGATTAAAAAAAAAAAAAAAAAAGCACTAATCTCCTAAGGTTGTTTTGAGGATTGAATGCATTTACCTATAAAAAGCTTTCGACTCAAATATTAATAATTTCACTCAATGCTGGTGAGTTTTTCTGCACTGATGAAATCTGGATGATTTGGCTTTTTCTTTCAACTTTTCTGAATTAACTTGATTTTTTTTTCCCTAAGCATATGTCAATTTTACAACACAAAAATTAGTTTTTGAAAAAAAGGTTAGGCTGGGAGCAGTGGCTAATGCCTGTAATCTCAGCACAATTACAGCAAGCAGATTGCTTGAATTTGGGAGTTAGAGACCAGCCGGGGCAACATGGCAAAACCCCATCTCTACAAAAAATACAAAAAGGCCGGGTGTGGTGGCTCACGCCTGTAATCCCAGCACTTTGGGAGGGCGAGGTGGGCAGATTGCCTGAGGTTAGGAGTTCCAGACCAGCCTGGCCAACAGGGCAAAACCCCATCTCTACTAAAAACACAAAAACCTGCCGGGTGTGGTGGCACACTCCTGTAATCCCAGCTACTCAGGAGGCTGAGGCAGGACAATTGCTTGAAACCTGGAGATGGAGGTTGCAGTGAGCCAAGATCGAGCCACCGCACTCCAGCCAGGGTGACAGTGAGACCCCATCTCAAAACAAACAAACAAAAAAATAGCAGGGTGTGGCGGCAAGTGCCTATGGTCCCAGCTACTTGGAAGGCTGAGGTGGGAGGATCAACTGAGCCTCAGTGCTCAGTGAGCCAAGATGCTCACTGAGCCAAGTAGCCACAGATGCTACAGTGAGCCAAGATCTCACCACTGCACTGCATTCCAGCCTGGGCAACAAAGTAAGACTCTGTCTCCAAAAACAGAAAAAGAAGAGAAAAAAAGGTTTAGCACAAACAAAATTATTATCCTCAAACTATAAAGAGGGGGTACCTAGGTACCACTGAAGTACACTGGATTTTTTTAAGAAAACATACTTATTACTGACACCTAATAAAATGTGCTAAAACTCAAAGACCTTATAGACTCAATAGCCACAGTCACTGTCAAGCCAGTCTGCAAAGAGTTCATAGTCTTCGAGTTTGCAGATAAACCATGTTTTCTCTTTTTTGAGACAGTCTCACTCTGTCACACAGGCTGGAGTGCAACCTCCACCTCCTGGGTTCAAGCTGGATTCTCGTGCCTCAGCCTCCTGAGTAGCTGGCATTACAGGCAGACACGACCACGCCTGGCTAATTTTTTCTATTTTTAGTAGAAACAGGATATCGCCATGTTGCCTAGGCTGGTCTCAAACTCCTGAGCTCTTCAGGCAATCCACCTGCCTCAGCGTCCCAAAGTGCTAGGACTATAGGCGTGAGCCACTGAGCCTGGCCTACATTTCCTTTTCTTTGAATTTCATACTATGAAATTAAAACTCTAGGAAAATGCTCACGTTATTCTCATTTAAAATGATTCCCAGCTGTCTTGCAGCAATAGGTGTAGAAAACCAATCTTGGAACTCCACCAACATTAAGCACATAACTTTACTGAGTTTCTGTTTTCTCATCTTTAAAATGGGAATGATATCTATGAATGTAAATATTTTAGAACTCTATTTACAAATATTTGCTAATGGTTGCCATGTCATCAGCCATCAGGTATGAACAAATTTATTCTATAATATTTACTGCAGGCCTATCATTTGCCTGGCACCAAGATGGTACCTTATGAGCATGAAGAAATAAACCTAATTTCATTATGTCTATTATTTTTATCAATAAGTATTTAGGTTTAGATCCATATTAAAAATCTCAGGGGGGAGCAGGGAGGGACAGCATTAGGAGATATACCTAATGCTAAACGACGAGTTAATGGGTGCAGCACACCAACATGGCACATGTATACATATGTAACAAACCTGCACGTTGTGCACATGTACCCTAAAACTTAAAGTATAAAAAAAAAAATCTCAGTATCAGTTCAGTACCTAAAATATTAATGTGGGGTCAATAAACATTTGTTAAATGAATACACACCAAAAAGAAACTTGTAATTTGCCAAGTCAACGCTCTCAGACTTTATTAAACGTTAACTACTGTGAATAACAAGAATCAACTGTACTTAATGTTTCTGAAAAGTAACTACAGTCATGAATTGCTTTACAAGGGGGATATGTTCTGAGAAATGGGTCGTTGGGTGATTTTGTCCTTAGGTGAACATTATTAAGAGTACACTTACACAAACATATATATATATATTCATATAGAAAACCCATGGTTCCCAGTACCATTGCTAATTATCAATCATTTCCCCTACTTGATATGCAATGCCAATATCAAGTGCCACATTATCAAGTTTCCATATGTGCTCCATTACATTATTACAGGACCACCATCCTATATGCAATGCAGTCTGTCTCTGACTGAAATGTCATGATGTGGCATATGACTATATTTGAAGTTGCTGAACACAGTGAAAGTAGGAAAGCCGTGTACCACCATAGCAAAAGAACCCTAAGCTAGACAGTCAAAATAGCTAACTTTCTAAATTAAACACTACCTCAATTAACTCTATGAAGTCCAGACTTTGTGCTTCAGTTTTCTGAAGTGTGTGTTTTTTTGCTATAGTAGTAAAGTCAATGGCTGGATTGTTTGAGGACATATCAATTCTCCCCTTCTAAAACTGTTATAACAGTACTCACTTTGAAGAGTTCCTACTCTTCTTTCTTTCTTATTAAGGTCTCGTTGCTGGGTTCCATGTTGCAACTTAGATAAGAAAAGATTCTTGTGAGACCTAAAATAAAATAAAACATGAAAATTTGTAATTGGCTCCAGAAAGATTAGTAAAGCAATGGAAAAAAGGTAAATGATTTGCCTTAATCTGTTCTAGGATCTTCTATTAATACTTTGGCCTACTTCCTTTGGTGCTCTCCCTGCTTAGTGCCCCATCGTAACCTGTGGCCTCTTAAGATTTCTGTTGCCTCTCTCATCTTTCTCCATCTCATCTACTCCGCAGAAATCAATATGTTTTTTGATGTCTCAGAAGAAGCAGGCAAAAAAAAAAAAAAAAAAGACAAGACTCTTTCGGCCTTCCAATTAGATACATCAAAGAAAAAAATCCTTAAACTACAAAGTATTAGCTTTCCTTCTCTCTTATGGCTTTTATTTCCCCAAAGACGGATTCCAAAATTCCTTTACATAATGGCAGTTATCACTTGATTATCTTTATAGCTTCCAAAAAGAGTTTTGAAAGGTAAGGCTGTTTGGAAACACAGGATGTGGCATCATTTTTTGAAAACTCTGCCAAATTGGTATTATATTAATCCAATTTTATGAAGGAGCAAACTAAGATTCAAAAAGCAGTTCACCTAAGCTTAGGCAGCTGTATTATCTCCACCTAAAATGTAGGTTATTTTAGTTATACTTTTATCCCTATAGATACTGTAGGTGACCAGCTATCCTTTCTCTCTTCCCCTCTGTCCCTCCTTCCCAAGACTCTAGTGTCCTTTCTGGAATGTCATTCTCAATCTCTTCACCCATTCCTCTCTGCTCTTTGCCTTGTCTAAAATCTAGCTTTCCCCTGGGGACAATGTTTCTCTTCTTGGTAGCCTTCTCAAGCTTAATCTTAATCTTCCACCCTCCATAAACTATAGGACTCCAGAGACAGCAGTTTTCATTTCCTAATGAATGCCACTTTCAAGATCCTGCTTCCATAGAAACTTCAGCCTTGAGGATTCATGCCACTGAGATATATCACCTTCGATCATTCTTCACAGCCATTTACCATCCTTCCAAGCACTTCTTCATCATTCTCAGATCTTTCTCTACACCTAAGTGCTGCTATTATGAATTATTTCAGTGTTCTCACAGACAATTCATATACCATCTTGGCCTCTCAATTCCTCATGTCCAATCACCTCCGCCACATGAAGTCAGCCACCTCCTCCCATGGTTCCACTTGTGATCCCAACTGCTCTATGTTAGAAATCATTCATGCAGACTTTCTGCCCTCGGGACAGGTTGCATTGTCTGTCACAGCGATTCTATTAGATCAAATAAAGTTTTTCAAGTAACTTTCATAAAATTGGCATTGGGGCATCCATTAGAAATGTAATTCCCATCCCCTTCCTGCCCCAGTATCGTATCTTTGTTTCTATGACAGATAAGCGTTTACTAAACATCTGTTTTAAGCTCAAGAACTGCCTATATGTGTATTCCAATAATGGCTTTGTAGAAACAATGTGAAACAACCCAGTCTCAGAGCAGGTCTC